>NW_027664036.1:0-442000 GCF_964034855.1 Anser brachyrhynchus
GATTCCAGAGAGTGCACTGGCACCACTGGGGATGCAGTGCATTGAGTCCAGAGAGTGCGCTGGCACTACTGGGGATGCAGTGCAGTGAGTCCAGAGAGTGCACTGGCACCACTGGGGATGCACTGCAGTGAGTCCAGAGAGTGCACTGGCACCACTGGGGATGCAGTGCAGTGACTCCAGAGAGTGCAGAGGCTCCACTGTTGATGCAGTGCTGTGACTCCAGAGAGTGCACTGGCACCACTGGGGATGCAGTGCAGTGAGTCCAGAGAGTGCACTGGCACCACTGGTGATGCAGTGCAGTGAGTCCAGAGAGTGCACTGGCACCACTGGGGATGCACTGCAGTGAGTCCAGAGAGTGCCCTGGCACCACTGGGGATGCAGTGCAGTGAGTCCAGAGAGTGCACTGGCACCACTGGGGATGCAATGCAGTGAGTCCAGAGAGTGCACTGGCACCACTGTGGATGCAGTGCAGTGAGTCCAGAGAGTGCACTGGCACCACTGGGGATGCACTGCCGTGAGTGCAGAGAGTGCACTGGCACCATTGGGGATGCACTGCAGTGAGTCCAGAGAGTGCACTGGCACCACTGGGGATGCACTGCAGTGAGTCCAGAGAGTGCACTGGCACCACTGGGGATGCAGTGCAGTGACTCCAGAGAGTGCAGAGGCACCAGTGTTGGTGCAGTGCTGTGACTCCAGTGAGTGCACTGGCACCACTGGGGATGCAGTGCAGTGAGTCCAGAGAGTGCACTGGCACCACTGGGGATGCAGTGCAGTGAGTCCAGAGAGTGCACTGGCACCACTGGGGATGCACTGCAGTGAGTCCGGAGAGTGCCCTGGCACCAATGGTGATGCAGTGCAGTGAGTCCAGAGAGTGCACTGGCACCACTGGGGATGCAGTGCAGTGAGTCCAGAGAGTGCACTGGCACAACTGGGGATGCAATGCAGTGAGTCCAGAGAGTGCACTGGCACCACTGGGGATGCAGTGCAGTGAGTCCAGAGAGTGCACTGGCCCCACTGGGGATGCAGTGCAGTGAGTCCAGAGAGTGCACTGGCACCACTGGAGATGCACTGCAGTGAGTCCAGAAAGTGCACTGGCACTACTGGGGATGCAGTGCAGTGAGTCCAGAGAGTGCACTGGCACCACTGGGGATGCACTGCAGTGAGTCCAGAGAGTGCACTGGCACCACTGGGGATGCAGTGCAGTGACTCCAGAGAGTGCAGAGGCACCACTGTTGATGCAGTGCTGTGACTCCAGAGAGTGCACTGGCACCACTGGGGATGCAGTGCAGTGAGTCCAGAGAGTGCACTGGCACCACTGGTGATGCAGTGCAGTGAGTGCAGAGAGTGCACTGGCACCACTGGCGATGCAGTGCAGTGAGTCCAGAGAGTGCACTGGCAGCACTGGGGATGCAGTGCAGTGAGTCCAGAGAGTGCTCTGGCACCACTGGGGATGCAGTTCAGTGAGTCCAGAGAGTGCACTGGCACCACTGGGGATACACTGCAGTGACTCCAGAGAGTGCACTGGCACCACTGGGGATGCAGTGCAGTGAGTCCAGAGAGTGCACTGGCACCACTGTTCATGCAGTGCAGTGAGTCCAAAGAGTGCACTGGCACCACTGGGTATTCAGTGCATGAGTGCAGAGAGTGCACTGGCACCACTGGGGATGCAGTGCAGTGAGTCCAGAGAGTGCACTGGCACCAGTGGGGATGGAGTGCAGTGAGTCCAGAGAGTGCACTGGCACCACTGGGGATGCAGTGCAGTGAGTCCAGAGAGTGCACTGGCACCAGTGGGGATGCACTGCAGTGAGTCCAGAGAGTGCCCTGGCACCACTGGGGATGCAGTGCAGTGAGTCCAGAGAGTGCACTGGCACCACCGGGGATGCAATGTAGTGCGTCCAGAGAGTGCACTGGCACCACTGTGGATGCAGTGCAGTGAGTCCAGAGAGTGCACTGGCACCACTGGGGATGCACTGCAGTGATTCCGGAGAGTGCACTGGCACCACTGGGGATGCACTGCAGTGAGTCCAGAGAGTGCACTGGCACCACTGGGGATGCAGTGCAGTGAGTCCAGAGAGTGCACTGGCACCACTGGGGATGCACTGCAGTGAGTCCAGAGAGTGCAGAGGCACCACTGGGGATGCAGTGCAGTGAGTCCAGAGAGTGCAGAGGCACCACTGTTGGTGCAGTGCTGTGACTCCAGTGAGTGCACTGGCACCACTGGGGATGCAGTGCAGTGAGTCCAGAGAGTGCACTGGCACCACTGGGGATGCAGTGCAGTGAGTCCAGAGACTGCACTGGCACCACTGGGGATGCACTGCAGTGAGTCCGGAGCGTGCCCTGGCACCAATGGTGATGCAGTGCAGTGAGTCCAGAGAGTGCACTGGCACCACTGGGAATGCAGTGAGTCCAGAGAGTGCACTGGCACCACTGGGGATGCAGTGCAGTGAGTCCAGAGAGTGCACTGGCTCCACTGGGGATGAACTGTAGTGAGTCCAGAGACTGCACTGGCACCACTGGGGATGCAGTGCAGTGACTCCAGAGAGTGCACTGGCACCACTGGGGATGCAGTGCAGTGAGTCCAGAGAGTGCACTGGCACCACTGGGGATGCAATGCAGTGAGTCCAGAGAGTGCACGGGCACCACTGGGGATGCAGTGCAGTTGAGTCCAGAGAGTGCACTGGCACCACTGTGGATGCAGTGCAGTGAGTCCAGAGAGTGCACTGGCACCACTGGGGATGCACTGCAGTGATTCCAGAGAGTGCACTGGCACCACTGGGGATGCAGTGCAGTGAGTCCAGAGAGTGCACTGGCACCACTGGTGAAGCACTGCAGTGAGTCCAGAGAGTGCACTGGCACCACTGGGGATGCACTGCAGTGAGTCCAGAGAGTGCAGTGGCACCACTGGCGATGCAGTGCAGTGAGTCCAGAGAGTGCACTGGCAGCACTGGGGATGCACTGCAGTGAGTCCAGAGAGTGCTCTGGCACCACTGGGGATGCAGTTCAGTGAGTCCAGAGAGTGCACTGGCACCACTGGGGATACACTGCAGTGACTCCAGAGAGTGCACTGGCACCACTGGAGATGCAGTGCAGTGAGTCCAGAGACTGCACTGGCACAAACTGGAGCTGCACTGCAGTGAGTCCTGAGATTGCACTGGCACCACTGGGGATGCACTACAGTGAGTCCAGAGACTATACTGGCACCACTGGGGATGCAGTGCGGTGAGTCCAAAGAGTGCACTGGCACCACTGGGTATTCAGTGCATGAGTGCAGAGAGTGCACTGGCACCACTGGGGATGCAGTGCAGTGAGTCCAGAGAGTGCACTGGCACCAGTGGGGATGGAGTGCAGTGAGTCCAGAGAGTGCACTGGCACCACTGGGGATGCAGTGCAGTGAGTCCAGAGAGTGCACTGGCTCCACTGGGGATGAACTGTAGTGAGTCCAGAGACTGCACTGGCACCACTGGGGATGCAGTGCAGTGACTCCAGAGAGTGCACTGGCACCACTGGGGATGCAGTGCAGTGAGTCCAGAGAGTGCACTGGCACCACTGGGGATGCAATGCAGTGAGTCCAGAGAGTGCACGGGCACCACTGGGGATGCAGTGCAGTTGAGTCCAGAGAGTGCACTGGCACCACTGTGGATGCAGTGCAGTGAGTCCAGAGAGTGCACTGGCACCACTGGGGATGCACTGCAGTGATTCCAGAGAGTGCACTGGCACCACTGGGGATGGAGTGCAGTGAGTCCAGAGAGTGCACTGGCACCACTGGTGAAGCACTGCAGTGAGTCCAGAGAGTGCACTGGCACCACTGGTGATGCACTGCAGTGAGTCCAGAGAGTGCACTGGCACCACTGGGGATGCAGTGCAGTGAGTCCAAAGAGTGCACTGGCACCACTGGGGATGCAGTGCTTGAGTCCAGAGAGTGCACTGGCACCACTGGGGATGCAGTGCAGTGAGTCCAGAGAGTGGACTGGCACCACTGGGGATGGAGTGCAGTGAGTCCAAAGAGTGCACTGGCACCACTGGGGATGCACTGCAGTGAGTCCAGAGAGTGCACTGGCTCCACTGCGGATGCACTGTAGTGAGTCCAGAGACTGCACAGGCACCACTGGGGATTCAGTGCAGTTACTCCAGAGAGTGCACTGGCACCACTGGGGATGCAGTGCAGTGAGTGCAGAGAGTGCACTGGCACCACTGGGGATGCAATGCAGTGAGTCCAGAGAGTGCACTGGCACCACTGGGGATGCACTGCAGTGAGTCCAGAGAGTGCACGGGCACCACTGGGGATGCAGTGCAGTGAGTCCAGAGAGTGCACTGGCACCACTGGGGATGCACTGCAGTGAGGGCAGAGAGTGCACTGGCACCACTGGGGATGCACTGCAGTGAGGGCAGAGAGTGCACTGGCACCACTGGGGATGCAGTGCAGTGAGTCCAGAGAGTGCACTGGCACCACTGGGGATGCACCCCCGTGAGCCCAGAGATTGCACTGGCACCACTGGGGATGCACTGCAGTGAGTCCAGAGAGTGTACTGGCACCACTGGGGATGCACTGCAGTAAGTCCAGAGAGTGCCCTGGCACCACTGGGGATGCAGTGCAGTGAGTCCAGAGAGTGCACTGGCACCACTGGGGATGCAATGCAGTGAGTCCAGAGAGTGCACTGGCACCACTGTGGATGCAGTGCAGTGAGTCCAGAGAGTGCACTGGCACCACTGGGGATGCACTGCAGTGATTCCGGAGAGTGCACTGGCACCACTGGGGATGCAGTGCAGTGAGTCCAGAGAGTGCACTGGCACCACTGGGGATGCAGTGCAGTGAGTCCAGAGAGTGCACTGGCACCACTGGAGATGCACTGCAGTGAGTCCAGAGAGTGCACTGGCACCACTGGGGATGCAGTGCAGTGACTCCAGAGAGTGCACTGGCACCACTGTTGGTGCAGTGCTGTGACTCCAGTGAGTGCACTGGCACCACTGGGGATGCAGTGCAGTGAGTCCAGAGAGTGCACTGGCACCACTGGGGATGCACTGCAGTGAGTCCGGAGAGTGCCCTGGCACCAATGGTGATGCAGTGCAGTGAGTCCAGAGAGTGCACTGGCACCACTGGGGATGCAGTGCAGTGAGTCCAGAGAGTGCACTGGCACAACTGGGGATGCAATGCAGTGAGTCCAGAGAGTGCACTGGCACCACTGGGGATGCAGTGCAGTGACTCCAGAGAGTGCACTGGCACCACTGGGGATGCACTGCAGTGAGTCCAGAGAGTGCACTGGCACTACTGGGGATGCAGTGCAGTGAGTCCAGAGAGTGCACTGGCACCACTGGGGATGCACTGCAGTGAGTCCAGAGAGTGCACTGGCACCACTGGGGATGCAGTGCAGTGACTCCAGAGAGTGCAGAGGCACCACTGTTGATGCAGTGCTGTGAGTCCAGAGAGTGCACTGGCATCACTGGGGATGCAGTGCAGTGAGTCCAGAGAGTGCACTGGCACCACTGGCGATGCAGTGCAGTGAGTCCAGAGAGTGCACTGGCAGCACTGGGGATGCACTGCAGTGAGTCCAGAGAGTGCTCTGGCACCACTGGGGATGCAGTTCAGTGAGTCCAGAGAGTGCACTGGCACCACCGGGGAAACACTGCAGTGACTGAAGAGAGTGCACTGGCACCACTGGGGATGCAGTGCAGTGAGTCCAGAGAGTGCACTGGCACCACTGGGGATGCAGTGCAGTGAGTCCAGAGACTGCACTGGCACCAACTGGAGCTGCACTGCAGTGAGTCCTGAGATTGCACTGGCACCACTGGGGATGCACTACAGTGAGTCTAGAGACTATACTGGCACCACTGGGGATGCAGTGCAGTGAGTCCAGAGAGTGCACTGGCACCACTGGGGATGCACCCCCGTGAGCCCAGAGATTGCACTGGCACCACTGGGGATGCACTGCAGTGAGGGCAGAGAGTGCACTGGCACCACTGGGGATGCACTGCAGTGAGTCCAGAGAGTGCCCTGGCACCACTGGGGATGCAGTGCAGTGATTCCAGAGAGTGCACTGGCACCACTGGTGATGCCCTGCAGTGAGTCCAGAGAGTGCACTGGCACCACTGTGGATGCAGTGCAGTGAGTCCAGAGAGTGCACTGGCACCACTGGGGATGCACTGCAGTGAGTCCAGAGAGTGCACTGGCACCACTGGGGATGCACTGCAGTGAGTCCAGAGAGTGCACTGGCACCACTGGGGATGCAGTGCAGTGACTCCAGAGAGTGCAGAGGCAACACTGTTGATGCAGTGCTGTGACTCCAGAGAGTGCACTGGCACCACTGGGGATGCAGTGCAGTGAGTCCAGAGAGTGCACTGGCACCACTGGGGATGCAGTGCAGTGAGTCCAGAGAGTGCACTGGCACCACTGGGGATGCACTGCAGTGAGTCCGGAGAGTGCCCTGGCACCAATGGTGATGCAGTGCAGTGAGTCCAGAGAGTGCACTGGCACCACTGGGGATGCAGTGCAGTGAGTCCAGAGAGTGCACTGGCACCACTGGGGATGCAATGCAGTGAGTCCAGAGAGTGCACTGGCACCACTGGGGATGCAGTGCAGTGACTCCAGAGAGTGCACTGGCACCACTGGGGATGCACTGCAGTGATTCCAGAGAGTGCACTGGCACCACTGGGGATGCAGTGCAGTGAGTCCAGAGAGTGCACTGGCACTACTGGGGATGCAGTGCAGTGAGTCCAGAGAGTGCACTGGCACCACTGGGGATGCACTGCAGTGAGTCCAGAGAGTGCACTGGCACCACTGGGGATACAGTGCAGTGACTCCAGAGAGTGCAGAGGCAACACTGTTGATGCAGTGCTGTGACTCCAGAGAGTGCACTGGCACCACTGGGGATGCAGTGCAGTGAGTCCAGAGAGTGCACTGGCACCACTGGGGATGCAGTGCAGTGAGTCCAGAGAGTGCACTGGCACCACTGGCGATGCAGTGCAGTGAGTCCAGAGAGTGCACTGGCAGCACTGGGGATGCACTGCAGTGAGTCCAGAGAGTGCACTGGCACCACTGGGGATACACTGCAGTGACTCCAGAGAGTGCACTGACACCACTGGGGATGCAGTGCAGTGAGTCCAGAGAGTGCACAGGCACCACTGGGGATGCAGTGCAGTGAGTCCAGAGACTGCACTGGCACCAACTGGAGCTGCACTGCAGTGAGTCCTGAGATTGCACTGGCACCACTGGGGATGCACTACAGTGAGTCCAGAGACTATACTGGCACCACTGGGGATGCAGTGCAGTGAGTCCAGAGAGTGCACTGGCACCACTGGGGATGCAATGCAGTGAGTCCAGAGAGTGCACTGGCACCACTGTGGATGCAGTGCAGTGAGTCCAGAGACTGCACTGGCACCACTGGGGATGCACTGCAGTGATTCCGGAGAGTGCACTGGTACCACTGGGGATGCAGTGCAGTGAGTCCAGAGAGTGCACTGGCACCACTGGGGATGCAGTACAGTGAGTCCAGAGAGTGCACTGGCACCACTGGGGATGCACTGCAGTGAGTCCAGAGAGTGCAATGGCACCACTGGGGATGCAGTGCAGTGACTCCAGAGAGTGCAGAGGCACCACTGTTGGTGCAGTGCTGTGACTCCAGTGAGTGCACTGGCACCACTGGGGATGCAGTGCAGTGAGTCCAGAAAGTGCACTGGCACCACTGGGGATGCAGTGCAGTGAGTCCAGAGAGTGCACTGGCACCACTGGGGATGCACTGCAGTGAGTCCGGAGAGTGCCCTGGCACCAATGGTGATGCAGTGCAGTGAGTCCAGAGAGTGCACTGGCACCACTGGGGATGCAGTGCAGTGAGTCCAGAGAGTGCACTGGCACAACTGGGGATGCAATGCAGTGAGTCCAGAGAGTGCACTGGCACCACTGGGGATGCAGTGCAGTGACTCCAGAGAGTGCACTGGCACCACTGGGGATGCACTGCAGTGATTCCAGAGAGTGCACTGGCACCACTGGGGATGCAGTGCAGTGAGTCCAGAGAGTGCACTGGCACTACTGGGGATGCAGTGCAGTGAGTCCAGAGAGTGCACTGGCACCACTGGGGATGCACTGCAGTGAGTCCAGAGAGTGCACTGGCACCACTGGGGATGCAGTGCAGTGACTCCAGAGAGTGCAGAGGCACCACTGTTGATGCAGTGCTGTGAGTCCAGAGAGTGCACTGGCACCACTGGGGATGCAGTGCAGTGAGTCCAGAGAGTGCACTGGCACCACTGGTGATGCAGTGCAGTGAGTCCAGAGAGTGCACTGGCACCACAGGCGATGCAGTGCAGTGAGTCCAGAGAGTGCACTGGCAGCACTGGGGATGCACTGCAGTGAGTCCAGAGAGTGCTCTGGCACCACTGGGGATGCAGTTCAGTGAGTCCAGAGAGTGCACTGGCACCACTGGGGATACACTGCAGTGACTCCAGAGAGTGCACTGGCACCACTGGGGATGCAGTGCAGTGAGTCCAGAGAGTGCACTGGCACCACTGGGGATGCGGTGCAGTGAGTCCAGAGACTGCACTGGCACCAACTGGAGCTGCACTGCAGTGAGTCCTGAGATTGCACTGGCACCACTGGGGATGCACTACAGTGAGTCCAGAGACTATACTGGCACCACTGGGGATGCAGTGCAGTGAGTCCAGAGAGTGCACTGGCACCACTGTTCATGCAGTGCAGTGAGTCCAAAGAGTTCACTGGCACCACTGGGTATTCAGTGCATGAGTGCAGAGAGTGCACTGGCACCACTGGGGATGCAGTGCAGTGAGTCCAGAGAGTGCACTGGCACCAGTGGGGATGGAGTGCAGTGAGTCCAGAGAGTGCACTGGCACCACTGGGGATGCAGTGCAGTGAGTCCAGAGAGTGCACTGGCACCACTGGGGATGAACTGTAGTGAGTCCAGAGACTGCACAGGAACCACTGGGGATGCAGTGCAGTGAGTCCAAAGAGTGCACTGGCACCACTGGTGATGCAGTGCAGTGAGTCCAGAGAGTGCACTGGCACCACTGGGGATGCAATGCAGTGAGTCCAGAGAGTGCACGGGCACCACTGGGGATGCAGTGCAGTTGAGTCCAGAGAGTGCACTGGCACCACTGGGGATGCAGTGCGGTGAGTCCAGAGAGTGCACTGGCACCAGTGCGGAAGCACTGCAGTGAGTCCAGAGAGTGCACTGGCACCACTGGGGATGCACTGCAGTGAGTCCAGAGAGTGCACTGGCACCACTTGGGATGCACTGCAGTGAGTCCAGAGAGTGCACTGGCACCACTGGGAATGCAGTGCAGTGACTCAGAGAGTGCACTGGCACCACTGGGGATGCACTGCAATGAGTCCAGATAGTGCATTGGCACCAGTGGGGATGCAGTGCAGGGAGTGCAGAGAGTGCACTGGCACCACTGGGGATGCAGTGCAGTGAGTCCAGAGAGTGCACTGGCACCACTGGGGATGCAGCGCGGTGAGTCCAGAGAGTGCACTGGCACCACTGGGGATGCACTGCAGTGAGTCCAGAGAGTGCACTGGCAGCACTGGGGATGCACTGCAGTGAGTCCAGAGAGTGCACTGGCACCACTGGGGATGCAGTGCAGTGAGTCCAGAGAGTGCACTGGCACCACTGGGGATGCAGTGCAGTGAGTGCAGAGAGTGCACTGGCACCACTGAGGATGCAGTGCAGTGACTCCAGAGAGTGCACTGGCACCACTGGGGATGCAGTGCAGTGAGTCCAGAGAGTGCACTGGCACCACTGGGGATGCAATGCGGTGAGTCCAGAGAGTGCACTGGCACCACTGGGGATGCAGTGCAGTGAGTCCAGAGAGTGCACTGGCACCACTGGGGATGCAATGTAGTGAGGGCAGAGAGTGCACTGGCACCACTGGGGATGCACTGCAGTGAGGGCAGAGAGTGCACTGGCACCACTGGGGATGCAGTGCAGTGAGTGCAGAGAGTGCACTGGCACCACTGGGGATGCACTGCAGTGAGGGCAGAGAGTGCACTGGCACCACTGGGGATGCAGTGCAGTGAGTCCAGAGAGTGCACTGGCACCACTGGGGATGCAATGTGATGAGTCCACAGAGTGCACAGGCACCACTGGGGATGCAGTGCAGTGAGTCCAGAGAGTGCACTGACACCACTGGGGATGCACTGCCGTGAGTGCAGAGAGTGCACTGGCACCACTGGGGATGCAGTGCAGTGAGTCCAGAGAGTGCACTGGCACCACAGGTGATGCAGTGCAGTGAGTACAGAGAGTGCACTGGCACCACAGGGGATGCACTGCAGTGATTCCAGAGAGTGCACTGGCACCACTGGGGATGCAGTGCAGTGAGTCCAGAGGGTGCACTGGCACCACTGGGGATGCACTGCAGTGAGTCCAGAGAGTGCACTGGCACCTTGGGGATGCACTGCAGTGAGTCCAGAGTGTGCACTGGCACCACTGGGGATGCAGTGCAGTGAGTCCAGAGAGTGCACTGGCACCACTGGGGATGCAGTGCAGTGACTCCAGAGAGTGCACTGGCACTTCTGGGGATGCAGTGCAGTGACTCCAGAGAGTGCACTGGCACCACTGGGGATGCAGT
This sequence comes from Anser brachyrhynchus, assembly GCF_964034855.1. NCBI lineage: Eukaryota > Metazoa > Chordata > Aves > Anseriformes > Anatidae > Anser > Anser brachyrhynchus. Next base: position 10,570 of record NW_027664036.1, read on the forward strand.
GCAGTGAGTCCAGAGAGTGCACTGGCACCACTGGGGACGCAGTACAGTGAGTCCAGAGAGTGCACTGGCACCACTGGGGATGCAGTGCAGTGAGTCCAGAGAGTGTAGTGGCACCATTGGAGATGCAGTGCAGTGAGTCCAGAGAGTGCACTGGCACCACTGCGGATGCACCCCGGCAAGTCCAGAGAGTGCACTGGCACCACTGGGGATGCAGTACAGTGAGTCCAGAGAGTGCACTGGCACCACTGTTCATGCAGTGCAGTGAGTCCAAAGAGTGCACTGGCACCACTGGGTATGCAGTGCATGAGTGCAGAGAGTGCACTGGCACCACTGGGGATGCAGTGCAGTGAGTCCAGAGAGTGCACTGGCACCAGTGGGGATGGAGTGCAGTGAGTCGAGAGAGTGCACTGGCACCACTGGGGATGCAGTGCAGTGAGTCCAGAGAGTGCACTGGCTCCACTGGGGATGAACTGTAGTGAGTCCAGAGACTGCACAGGCACCACTGGGGATGCAGTCCAGTGACTCCAGAGAGTGCACTGGCACCACTGGGGATGCAGTGCAGTGAGTGCAGAGAGTGCACTGGCACCACTGGGGATGCAATGCAGTGAGTCCAGAGAGTGCACTGGCACCACTGGGGATGCAGTGCAGTGAGTCCAGAGAGTGCACTGGCACCACTGGGGATGCAGTGCAGTTGAGTCCGGAGAGTGCACTGGCACCTTGGGGATGCAGTGCAGTGAGTCCAGAGAGTGCACTGGCACCACTGGGGATGCAGTGCGGTGAGTCCAGAGAGTACACTGGCACCACTGGGGATGCACTGCAGTGAGTCCAGAGAGTGCACTGGCACCACTGGGGATGCAGTGCAGTGAGTCCAGAGAGTGCACTGGCACCACTTGTGATGCACTGCAGTGAGTCCAGAGAGTGCACTGGCACCACTGGGGATGCAGTGCAGTGACTCAGAGAGTGCACTAGCACCACTGGGGATGCACTGCAATGAGTCCAGAGAGTGCACTGGCACCACTGGGGATGCAGTGCAGTGAGTGCAGAGAGTGCACTGGCACCACTGGGGATGCAGTGCAGTGAGTCCAGAGAGTGCACTGGCACCACTGGGGATGCAGCGCAGTGAGTCCAGAGAGTGCACTGGCACTACTGGGAATGCACTGCAGTGAGTCCAGAGAGTGCACTGGCACCACTGCGGATGCACTGCAGTGAGTCCAGAGAGTGCACTGGCACCACTGGGGATGCAGTGTAGTGAGTCCAGAGAGTGCACTGGCACCACTGGGGATGCAGTGCAGTGAGTGCAGAGAGTGCACTGGCACCACGGGGGATGCACTGCAGTGAGTCCAGAGAGTGCACTGGCACCACTGGGGATGCAGTGCAGTGAGTCCAGAGAGTGCACTGGCACCACTGGGGATGCACCCCGGTGAGCCCAGAGATTGCACTGGCACCACTGGGGATGCACTGCAGTGAGTGCAGAGAGTGCACTGGCACCACTGGGGATGCACTGCAGTGAGGGCAGAGAGTGCACTGGGACCACTGGGGATGCAGTGCAGTGAGTCCAGAGAGTGCCCTGGCACCACTGGGGATGCAGTGCAGTGAGTCCAGAGAGTGCACTGGCACCACTGAGGATGCAGTGCAGTGACTCCAGAGAGTGCACTGGCACCACTGGGGATGCAGTGCAGTGAGTGCAGAGAGTGCACTGGCACCACTGGGGATGCAATGCGGTGAGTCCAGAGAGTGCACTGGCACCACTGGGGATGCAGTGCAGTGAGTCCAGAGAGTGCACTGGCACCACTGGGGATGCAATGCAGTGAGGGCAGAGAGTGCACTGGCACCACTGGGGATGCACTGCAGTGAGGGCAGAGAGTGCACTGGCACCACTGGGGATGCAGTGCAGTGAGTGCAGAGAGTGCACTGGCACCACTGGGGATGCACTGCAGTGAGGGCAGAGAGTGCACTGGCACCACTGGGGATGCAGTGCAGTGAGTCCAGAGAGTGCACTGGCACCACTGGGGATGCAATGTGATGAGTCCACAGAGTGCACAGGCACCACTGGGGATGCAGTGCAGTGAGTCCAGAGAGTGCACTGACACCACTGGGGATGCAGTGCGGTGAGTTCAGAGAGTGCACTGGCACCACTGGGGATGCAGTGCAGTGAGTCCAGAGAGTGCACTGGCACCACTGGGGATGCAGTGCGGTGAGTTCAGAGAGTGCACTGGCACCACTGGGGATGCAGTGCAGTGAGTCCAGAGAGTGCACTGGCACCACAGGTGATGCAGTGCAGTGAGTACAGAGAGTGCACTGGCACCACAGGGGATGCACTGCAGTGATTCCAGAGAGTGCACTGGCACCACTGGGGATACAGTGCAGTGACTCCAGAGAGTGCACTGGCACCACTGGGGATGCAGTGCAGTGAGTCCAGAGAGTGCACTGGCACCACTGGGGATGCAGTGCAGTGAGTCCAGAGAGTGCACTGGCACCTTGGGGATGCACTGCAGTGAGTCCAGAGAGTGCACTGGCACCACTGGGGATGCAGTGCAGTGAGTCCAGAGAGTGCACTGGCACGACTGGGGATGCAGTGCAGTGACTCCAGAGAGTGCACTGGCACTTCTGAGGATGCAGTGCAGTGACTCCAGAGAGTGCACTGGCACCACTGGGGATGCAGTGCAGTGAGTCCAGAGAGTGCACTGGCACCACTGGGGACGCAGTACAGTGAGTCCAGAGAGTGCACTGGCACCACTGGGGATGCAGTGCAGTGAGTCCAGAGAGTGCAGTGGCACCATTGGTGATGCAGTGCAGTGAGTCCAGAGAGTGCACTGGCACCACTGGGGATGCAGTGCAGTGAGTCCAGAGAGTGTACTGGCACCACTGGGGATGCACTGCAGTGAGTCCAGAGAGTGCACTGGCACCACTGGGGATGCGGTGCAGTGAGTCCAGAGAGTGCACTGGCACCACTGGGGATGCGGTGCAGTGAGTCCAGAGAGTGCACTGGCACCACTGGGGTTGCAGTCCAGTGAGTCCAGAGAGTGCACTCTCTGGACTTGCCGGGGTGCATCCCCAGTGGTGCCAGTGCACTGGGGATGCACGTCAGTGAGTTCAGAGAGTGCACTCTCTGGACTTGCCGGGGTGCATCCCCAGTGGTGCCAGTGCACTCTCTGGACTCACCGGGGTGCATCCCCAGTGGTGCCAGTGCACTCTCTGGACTCACTGCACTGCATCTCCTGTGGTGCCAGTGCACTCTCTGGACTCACCCGAGTGCATCCCCAGTGGTACCAGTGCACTCTCTGGACTCACCCGAGTGCATCCCCAGTGGTGCCAGTGCACTCTCTGGACTCACTACACTGCATCCCCAGTGGTGCCAGTGCACTCTCTGGACTCACTGCACTGCATCCCCAGTGGTGCCAGTGCACTCTCTGGACTCACTGCGCTGCATCCTATTGGTGCCAGTACACTCTCAGGACTCACTGCATTGCATCCCCAGTGGTGCCAGTGCACTCTCTGGACTCACTGCACTGCATCCCCAATCGTACCAGTGCACTCTCTGGACTCGCTGCACTCCATTCCCAGTGGTGCCAGTGTACTCTCTGCACTCACTGCACTGCATCCCCAGTGGTGCCAGTGCACTCTCTGGACTCATTGCACTGCATCCCCAGTGGTGCCAGTGCACTCTCTGGACTCACTGCAGTGCATCTCCAGTGGTGCCAGTGCACTCTCTAGACTCACCGGGGTGCATACCCAGTGGTACCAGTGCACTCTCTGGACTCACTGCACTGCATCCCCAGTGGTGCCAGTGTACTCTCTGCACTCACTGCACTGCATCCCCAGTGGTGACAGTGCACTCTCTGGACTTGCCGGGGTGCATCCCCAGTGGTGCCAGTGCACTCTCTGGACTCACCGGGGTGAATCCCCAGTGGTGCCAGTGCACTCTCTGGACTCACTGCAGTGCATCCCCAGTGGTGCCAGTGACCTATCTTGACTCACTGCACTGCATCCCCAGTGGTGCCAGTGCACTCTGGACTCACCGCACTGCATCCCCAGTGATGCCAGTGCACTCTCTGGACTCACTGCACTGCATCCCCAGTGGTGCCAGTGACCTCTCTGGACTCACTGCACTGCATCCCCAGTGGTGCCAGTACACTCTCTGGACTCACTGCACTGCATGCCCAGTGGTGCCAGTGCACTCTCTGGAGTCACTGCACTGCATCCCCAGTTGTGCCACTGCACTCTCTGGACTCACTGCACTGCATCCCCAGTGGTGCCAGTGCACTCTCTGGACTCACTGCACTGCATCCCCAATGGTGCCAGTGCACTCTTTGGACTCACTGCACTGCATCCCCAGTGGTGCCACTGCACTCTCTGGACTCACTGCACTGCATCCCCAGTGGTGCCGGGGCACTCTCTGGACTCACTGCACTGCATCCCCCGTGGTGCCAGTGCACTCTCTGGACTCACTGCACTGCATCCCCAGTGGGGCCAGTGCACTCTCTGGACTCACTGCACTGCATCCCCAGTGGTGACAGTGCACTCTATGGACTTGCCGGGGTGCATCCCCAGTGGTGCCAGTGCACTCTCTGGACTTGCCGGGGTGCATCCCCAGTGGTGCCAGTGCACTCTCTGGACTCAATGCATTGCATCCGCAGTGGTGCCAGTGCACTCTCTGGACTCACTGCAGTGCATCTCCAGTGGTGCCAGTGCACTCTCTGGACTCACTGCAGTGCATCCCCAGTGGTGCCAGTGCACTCTCTGGACTCACTGCACTGCATCCCCAATCGTACCAGTGCACTCTCTGGACTCACTGCACTGCATCCCCAGTGGTGCCACTGCAACCTCTGGTCTCACTGCAGTGCATCCCCAGTGGTGCCAGTGCACTCTCTGGACTCACGGCAGTGCATCCCCAGTGGTGCCAGTGCACTCTCTGGACTCACTGCACTGCATCCCCAGTGGTGCCAGTGCACTCTCTGGACTCACTGCACTGCAGCTCCAGTTGGTGCCAGTGCACTCTCTGGAGTCACCGGGGTGCATCCCCAGAGGTGCCAGTGCACTCTCTGGACTCACTGCACTACATCCCCAGTGGTGCCAGTTCACTCTCTGGACTCACGGAACTGAATAACCAGTGGTTCCAGTGCACTCTCTGGACTCACTATACTGCATCCACAGTGGTGCCTGTGAAGTCTCTGGACTCACTGCAGTGCATCCCCAGTGGTGCCAGTGCAATCTCAGGACTCACAGCAGTGCAGCTCCAGTTGGTGCCAGTGCACTCTCTGCACTCACTGCACTGCATCCCCAGTGGTGCCAGTGCACTCTCTGGACTCACTGCATTGCATCCCCAGTGGTGCCAGTGCACTCTCTGGACTCACTGCAGTGCATCCCCTGTGGTGCCATTGCACTCTCAGGACTCACTGCACTGCATCCCCAGTGGTGCCAGTGCACTCTCTGGACTCACTGCACTGCATCCCCAGTGGTGCCAGTGCACTCTCTTTACTCACTGCACTGCATCCCCAGTGGTGCCAGTGCACTCTCTGGACTCACTGTACTGCATCCCCAGTGGTGCCAGTGCACTCTCTGCACTCACTGCACTGCATCCCCAGTGGTGCCAGTGCACTCTCTGGACTCACTGCACTGCATCCCCAGTGGTGCCAGTGCACTCTCTGGACTCACTGCACTGCATCCCCAGTGGTGCCAGTGCACTCTCTGGACTCACGGCAGTGCATCCCCAGTGGTGCCAGTGCACTCTCTGGACTCACTGCACTGCATCCCCAGTGGTGCCAGTGCACTCTCTGGACTCACGGCACTGCATCCCCAGTGGTGACAGTGCACTCTCTGGACTTGCCGGGGTGCATCCCCAGTGGTGCCAGTGCAGTCTCTATGTTAGTGTTGGGGAGAATCGAATGGGTGTTTTACTAATGTCTCTTAGGTAATGGGACCTACAGTATAATTAAGCATTGCCAAATGTACTTACATTATCAATTAATCTATGTATACTGGCTACTTAGGGAGTACATTGAACAATCAAAAGAATCATTGAAGGGGAACCTTGGGAGGGAACAGGTACAACCTGACCTTGGATAAGGGCCTGGAAATGATGAAATGAGTTGAAGCAGAACCAAGAAGCGGAGGGAGCATGCGTCGAGTAAGAAAGGTGAAAAGTTTAGCGGAGAGGAAGACTCCTTACTTCATCTGGACGACCACCTGGACGACCACCAGAGTGCGCCACGCATGTGCAAAGGGGAGGGGAGCTAATTAGAATGAAAAGCGAGGCTGCTGTTGCAACCTGTAATGAATATGTATACCTGACGCAATATTGTATGTATAAATAATGGCTGGGAAGTAACGGGACTTGAAGCCAGATTTGGGCACCTGCCCCGGCTTCCAGCGCTGAATAAAGCACCTTCATATAATCACTAGGTGATTATGTGGTTGCTAGGCTAACATCTGGACTCACTGCAGTGCATCCCCAGTGGTGCCAGTGCACTCTCTGGAGTCACTGCAGTGCATCCCCAGTGGTGCCAGTGCACTCCCTGGACTCACTGCAGTGCATCCCCAGTGGTGCCAGTGCACTCTCTGGACTCACCGTGGTGCATCCCCAGTGGTGCCAGTGCACTCTCTGGACTCACTGCACTGCATCCCCAGTGGTGCCAGTGCACTCTCTGGACTCAGTGCGCTGCATACCCAGTGGTGCCAGTGCACTCTCTGGACTTGCCGGGGTGCATCCCCAGTGGTGCCAGTGCACTCTCTGGACTCACTGCATTGCATCCGCAGTGGTGCCAGTGCACTCTCTGGACTCACTGCACTGCATCCCCAGTGGTGCCAGTGCACTCTCTGGACTCACTGCAGTGCATCCCCAATCGTACCAGTGCACTCTCTGGACTCACTGCACTGCATCCCCAGTGGTGCCACTGCAACCTCTGGACTCACGGCAGTGCATCCCCAGTTGTTCCAGTGCACTCTCTGGACTCACTGCACTGCATCCCTAGTGGTGCAACTGCACTCTCTGAAAACACCGGGGTGCAACCGCAGCGGTGCCAGTGCACTCTCTGCACTCACGGCAGTGCATCCCCAGTGGTGCCAGTGCACTCTCTGGACTCACTGCAGTGTATCCCCTGTGGTGCCAGTGCACTTTGTGGAGTCACTGCACTGCATCCCAGTGGTGCCAGTGCACTCTCTGGACTCACGGCAGTGCATCCCCAGTGGTGCCAGTGCACTCTCTGGACTCACTGCACTGCATCCCAGTGGTGCCAGTGCACTCTCTGGACTCACTGCAGTGCATCCCTCGTGGTGCCAGTGCACTCTCTGGACTCACTGCACTGCATCCCCAGTGGTGACAGTGCACTCTCTGGACTCACTGCACTGCATCCCCAGTGGTGCCACTGCACTCTCTGGACTCACTGCAGTGCATCCCCAGTGGTGCCAGTGCACTCTCTGGACTCACTGCAGTGCACCCCCAAAGGTGCCAGTGCATTCTCTTTACTCACTGCAGTGCATCCCCACTGGTGCCAGTGCACTCTCTGGTCTCACTGCACTGCATCCCCAGTGGTGCCAGTGCACTCTCTGGACTCACTGCAGTCCATCCCCAGTGGTGCCAGTGCACTCTCTGGACTCACTGCACTGCATCCCCAGTGGTGCCTTTGCACTCTCTTTACTCACTGCAGTGCATCCCCAGTGGTGCCAGTGCACTCTCTGGACTCACTGCACTGCATCCCCAGTGGTGCCAGTGCACTCTCTGGACTCACTGCAGTGCATCCCCAGTGGTGCCAGTGGCTCTCTGGACTCAGTGCACTGCATCACCAGTGGTGCCAGTGCACTCTCTGGACTCACTGCAGTGCATCCACAGTGGTGCCAGTGTACTTTCTTAACTCACTGCACGCCATCGCCAGTGGTGCCAGTGCATTCTCTGGACTCACTACACTGCAACACCAGTGGTGCCAGTGCACTCTCTGGACTCACTGCACTGCATCCCCAGTGGTGCCAGTGCACTCTCTGGACTCACTGCAGTGCATCCCCAGTGGTGCCAGTGCACTCTCTGGACTCACTGCACTGCATCCCCAGTGGTGCCAGTGCACTCTCTGGACTCACTGCAGTCCATCCCCAGTGGTGCCAGTGCACTCTCTGGACTCACTGCACTGCATCCCCAGTGGTGCCAGTGCACTCTCTTTACTCACTGCAGTGCATCCCCAGTGGTGCCAGTGCACTCTCTGGACTCACTGCACTGCATCCCCAGTGGTGCCAGTGCACTCTCTGGACTCACTGCAGTGCATCCCCAGTGGTGCCAGTGCAATCTCTGGACTCACGGCAGTGCATCCCCAGTTGTTCCAGTGCACTCTCTGGACTCACTGCACTGCATCCCCAGTGGTGCCAGTGCACTCTCTGGACTCACGGCAGTGCATCCCCAGTGGTGCCAGTGCACTCTCTGGACTCACTGCACTGCATCCCCAGTGGTGCCAGTGCACTATCTGGACTCACTGCACTGCATCCCCAGTGGTGCTAGTGCACCCTCTGGAGTCACCGGGGTGCATCCCCAGAGGTGCCAGTGCACTCTCTGGACTCACTGCACTACATCCCCAGTGGTGCCAGTTCACTCTCTGGACTCACGGAACTGAATACCCAGTGGTTCCAGTGCACTCTCTGGACTCACTATACTGCATCCCCAGTGGTGCCTGTGAAGTCTCTGGACTCACTGCAGTGCATCCCCAGTGGTGCCAGTGCAATCTCAGGACTCACAGCAGTGCAGCTCCAGTTGGTGCCAGTGCACTCTCTGCACTCACTGCACTGCATCCCCAGTGGTGCCAGTGCACTCTCTGGACTCACTGCATTGCATCCCCAGTGGTGCCAGTGCACTCTCTGGACTCACTGCAGTGCATCCCCTGTGGTGCCATTGCACTCTCAGGACTCACTGCACTGCATCCCCAGTGGTGCCAGTGCACTCTCTGGACTCACTGCACTGCATCCCCAGTGGTGCCTGTGAAGTCTCTGGCCTCACTGCACTGCATTCCCAGTGGTGTCAGTGCACTCTCTGGACTCACTGAACTGCATCCCAATTGCTGACAGTGCCCTCTCTGGACTCAGTGCACTGCATCCCCAGTGGTGCCAGTTCACTCTCTGGACTCACTGCAGTGCATCCCCAGTGGTGCCAGTGGCTCTCTGGACTCATTGCACTACATCACCAGTGGTGCCAGTGCACTCTCTGGACTCACTGCACTGCATCCCCAGTGGTGCCAGTGCACTCTCTGGACTCACTGCACTGCATCCCCAGTGGTGCCAGTGCACTCTCTGGACTCACTGCACTGCATCTCCAATGGTGCCACTGCACTCTCTGGACTCACTGCACTGCATCCCCAGTGGTGCCAGTGCACTCTCTGGACTCACTGCACTGCATCCCTAGTGGTGCCACTGCACTCTCTGAAAACACCGGGGTGCAACCGCAGCGGTGCCAGTGCACTCTCTGCACTCACGGCAGTGCATCCCCAGTGGTGCCAGTGCACTCTCTGCACTCACTGCAGTGTATCCCCTGTGGTGCCAGTGCACTCTGTGGAGTCAGTGCACTGCATCCCAGTGGTGCCAGTGCACTCTCTGGACTCACTGCAGTGCATCCCCAGTGGTGCCAGTGCACTCTCTGGACTCACCGCACTGCATCCCAGTGGTGCCAGTGCACTCTCTGGACTCACTGCAGTGCATCCCCAGTGGTGCCAGTGCACTCTCTGGACTCACTGCACTGCATCCCCAGTGGTGCCACTGCACTCTCTGGACATACTGCACTGCATCCCCAGTGGTGCCAGTGCACTCTCTGGACTCACTGCAGTGCATCCCCAGTGGTGCCAGTGCACTCTCTGGACTCACTGCAGTGCACCCCCAAAGGTGCCAGTGCATTCTCTTTACTCACTGCAGTGCATCCCCACTGGTGCCAGTGCACTCTCTGGTCTCACTGCACTGCATCCCCAGTGGTGCCAGTGCACTCTCTGGACTCACTGCAGTCCATCCCCAGTGGTGCCAGTGCACTCTCTGGACTCACTGCACTGCATCCCCAGTGGTGCCTTTGCACTCTCTTTACTCACTGCAGTGCATCCCCAGTGGTGCCAGTGCACTCTCTGGACTCACTGCACTGCATCCCCAGTGGTGCCAGTGCACTCTCTGGACTCACTGCACTGCATCCCCAGTGGTGCCAGTGCAATCTCTGGACTCACGGCAGTGCATCCCCAGTGGTGCCAGTGCACTCTCTGGACTCACTGCACTGCATCCCCAGTGGTGCCAGTGCACTCTCTGGACTCACGGCAGTGCATCCCCAGTGGTGCCAGTGCACTCTCTGGACTCACTGCACTGCATCCCCAGTGGTGCCAGTGCACTCTCTGGATTGACTGCACTGCATCCCCAGTGGTGCCAGTGCACTCTCTGGAGTCACCGGGGTGCATCCCCAGAGGTGCCAGTGCACTCTCTGGACTCACTGCACTACATCCCCAGTGGTGCCAGTTCACTCTCTGGACTCACGGAACTGAATACCCAGTGGTTCCAGTGCACTCTCTGGACTCACTATACTGCATCCCCAGTGGTGCCTGTGAAGTCTCTGGAATCACTGCAGTGCATCCCCAGTGGTGCCAGTGCAATCTCAGGACTCACAGCAGTGCAGCTCCAGTTGGTGCCAGTGCACTCTCTGCACTCACTGCACTGCATCCCCAGTGGTGCCAGTGCACTCTCTGGACTCACTGCATTGCATCCCCAGTGGTGCCAGTGCACTCTCTGGACTCACTGCAGTGCATCCCCTGTGGTGCCATTGCACTCTCAGGACTCACTGCACTGCATCCCCAGTGGTGCCAGTGCACTCTCTGGACTCACTGCACTGCATCCCCACTGGTGCCTGTGAAGTCTCTGGTCTCACTGCACTGCATCCCCAGTGGTGTCAGTGCACTCTCTGGACTCACTGAACTGCATCCCAATTGCTGACAGTGCCCTCTCTGGACTCAGTGCACTGCATCCCCAGTGGTGCCAGTTCACTCTCTGGACTCACTGCAGTGCATCCCCAGTGGTGCCAGTTGCTCTCTGGACTCATTGCACTGCATCACCAGTGGTGCCAGTGCACTCTCTGGACTCACTGCAGTGCATCCCCAGTGGTGCCAGTGCACTCTCTGGACTCACTGCACTGCATCCCCAGTGGTGCCAGTGCACTCTCTGGACTCACTGCACTGCATCTCCAATGGTGCCACTGCACTCTCTGGACTCACTGCACTGCATCCCCAGTGGTGCCAGTGCACTCTCTGGACTCACTGCACTGCATCCCTAGTGGTGCCACTGCACTCTCTGAAAACACCGGGGTGCAACCTCAGCGGTGCCAGTGCACTCTCTGCACTCACGGCAGTGCATCCACAGTGGTGCCAGTGCACTCTCTGGACTCACTGCAGTGTATCCCCTGTGGTGCCAGTGCACTCTGTGGAGTCAGTGCACTGCATCCCAGTGGTGCCAGTGCACTCTCTGGACTCACTGCAGTGCATCCCCAGTGGTGCCAGTGCACTCTCTGGACTCACTGCACTGCATCCCAGTGGTGCCAGTGCACTCTCTGGGCTCACTGCAGTGCATCCCCAGTGGTGCCAGTGCACTCTCTGGACTCACTGCACTGCATCCCCAGTGGTGCCACTGCACTCTCTGGACTCACCGGGGTGCATCCCCAGTGGTGCCAGTGCACTCTCTGGACTCACTGCAGTGCATCCCCAGTGGTGACAGTGCACTCTCTGGACTCACTGCAGTGCACCCCCAAAGGTGCCAGTGCATTCTCTTTACTCACTGCAGTGCATCCCCACTGGTGCCAGTGCACTCTCTGGTCTCACTGCACTGCATCCCCAGTGGTGCCAGTGCACTCTCTGGACTCACTGCAGTCCATCCCCAGTGGTGCCAGTGCACTCTCTGGACTCACTGCACTGCATCCCCAGTGGTGCCTTTGCACTCTCTTTACTCACTGCAGTGCATCCCCAGTGGTGCCAGTGCACTCTCTGGACTCACTGCACTGCATCCCCAGTGGTGCCAGTGCACTCTCTGGACTCACTGCAGTGCATCCCCAGTGGTGCCAGTGCAATCTCTGGACTCACGGCAGTGCATCCCCAGTGGTGCCAGTGCACTCTCTGGACTCACTGCACTGCATCCCCAGTGGTGCCAGTGCACTCTCTGGACTCACTGCACTGCATCCCCAGTGGTGCCAGTGCACTCTCTGGACTCACCGGGGTGAATCCCCACTGGTGCCAGTGCACTCTCTGGACTCACTGCAGTGCATCCCCAGTGGTGCCAGTGACCTATCTTGACTCACGGCACTGCATCCCCAGTGGTGCCAGTGCACTCTGGACTCACCGCACTGCATCCCCAGTGATGCCAGTGCACTCTCTGGACTCACTGCACTGCATCCCCAGTGGTGCCAGTGACCTCTCTGGACTCACTGCACTGCATCCCCAGTGGTGCCAGTACACTCTCTGGACTCACTGCACTGCATCCCCAGTGGTGCCAGTGCACTCTCTGGACTCACTGCACTGCATCCCCAGTGGTGCCAGTGCACTCTCTGGACTCACTGCAGTGCATCCCCAATGGTGCCAGTGCACTCTTTGGACTCACTGCACTGCATCCCCAGTGGTGCCACTGCACTCTCTGGACTCACTGCACTGCATCCCCAGTGGTGCCGGGGCACTCTCTGGACTCACTGCACTGCATCCCCCGTGGTGCCAGTGCACTCTCTGGACTCACTGCACTGCATCCCCAGTGGTGCCAGTGCACTCTATGGACTTGCCGGGGTGCATCCCCAGTGGTGCCAGTGCACTCTCTGGACTCACTGCACTGCATCCCCAGTGGTGCCAGTGCACTCTCTGGACTCACTGCACTGCATCCCCAGTGGTGCCAGTGCACTCTCTTTACTCACTGCACTGCATCCCCAGTGGTGCCAGTGCACTCTCTGGACTCACTGTACTGCATCCCCAGTGGTGCCAGTGCACTCTCTGCACTCACTGCACTGCATCCGCAGTGGTGCCAGTGCACTCTCTGGACTCACTGCACTGCATCCCCAGTGGTGCCAGTGCACTCTCTGGACTCACTGCACTGCATCCCCAGTGGTGCCAGTGCACTCTCTTTACTCACTGCACTGCATCCCCAGTGGTGCCAGTGCACTCTCTGGACTCACTGTACTGCATCCCCAGTGGTGCCAGTGCACTCTCTGGACTCACTGCAGTGCATCCCCAGTGGTGCCAGTGCAATCTCTGGACTCACGGCAGTGCATCCCCAGTGGTGCCAGTGCACTCTCTGGACTCACTGCACTGCATCCCCAGTGTTGCCAGTGCACTCTCTGGACTCACTGCACTGCATCCCCAGTGGTGCCAGTGCACTCTCTGGACTCACCGGGGTGAATCCCCACTGGTGCCAGTGCACTCTCTGGACTCACTGCACTACATCCCCAGTGGTGCCAGTGACCTATCTTGACTCACTGCACTGCATCCCCAGTGGTGCCAGTGCACTCTGGACTCACCGCACTGCATCCCCAGTGATGCCAGTGGACTCTCTGGACTCACTGCACTGCATCCCCAGTGGTGCCAGTGACCTCTCTGGACTCACTGCACTGCATCCCCAGTTGTGCCACTGCACTCTCTGGACTCACTGCACTGCATCCCCAGTGGTGCCAGTGCACTCTCTGGACTCACTGCAGTGCATCCCCAATGGTGCCAGTGCACTCTTTGGACTCACTGCACTGCATCCCCAGTGGTGCCACTGCACTCTCTGGACTCACTGCACTGCATCCCCAGTGGTGCCAGTGCACTCTCTGGACTCACTGCACTGCATCCCCAGTGGTGCCAGTGCACTCTATGGACTTGCCGGGGTGCATCCCCAGTGGTGCCAGTGCACTCTCTGGACTCACTGCACTGCATCCCCAGTGGTGCCAGTGCACTCTCTGCACTCACTGCACTGCATCCGCAGTGGTGCCAGTGCACTCTCTGGACTCACTGCACTGCATCCCCAGTGGTGCCAGTGCACTCTCTGGACTCACTGCACTGCATCCCCAGTGGTGCCAGTGCACTCTCTTTACTCACTGCACTGCATCCCCAGTGGTGCCAGTGCACTCTCTGGACTCACTGTACTGCATCCCCAGTGGTGCCAGTGCACTCTCTGCACTCACTGCACTGCATCCGCAGTGGTGCCAGTGCACTCTCTGGACTCACTGCACTGCATCCCCAGTGGTGCCAGTGCACTCTCTGGACTCACTGCACTGCATCCCCAGTGGTGCCAGTGCACTCTCTGGACTCACGGCAGTGCATCCCCAGTGGTGCCAGTGCACTCTCTGGACTCACTGCACTGCATCCCCAGTGGTGCCAGTGCACTCTCTGGACTCACTGCACTGCATCCCCAGTGGTGCCAGTGCACTCTCTGGACTTGCCGGGGTGCATCCCCAGTGGTGCCAGTGCAGTCTCTGTGTTAGTGTTGGGGAGAATCGAATGGATGTTTTACTAATGTCTCTTAGGTAATGGGACCTACAGTATAATTAAGCATTGCCAAATGTACTTACATTATCAATTAATCTATGTATACTGGCTACTTAGGGAGTACATTGAACAATCAAAAGAATCATTGAAGGGGAACCTTGGGAGGGAACAGGTACAACCTGACCTTGGATAAGGGCCTGGAAATGATGAAATGAGTTGAAGCAGAACCAAGAAGCGGAGGGAGCATGCGTCGAGTAAGAAAGGTGAAAAGTTTAGCGGAGAGGAAGACTCCTTACTTCATCTGGACGACCACCTGGACGACCACCAGAGTGCGCCACGCATGTGCAAAGGGGAGGGGAGCTAATTAGAATGAAAAGCGAGGCTGCTGTTGCAACCTGTAATGAATATGTATACCTGACGCAATATTGTATGTATAAATAATGGCTGGGAAGTAACGGGACTTGAAGCCAGATTTGGGCACCTGCCCCGGCTTCCAGCGCTGAATAAAGCACCTTCATATAATCACTAGGTGATTATGTGGTTGCTAGGCTAACATCTGGACTCACTGCAGTGCATCCCCAGTGGTGCCAGTGCACTCCCTGAACTCACTGCAGTGCATCCCCAGTGGTGCCAGTGCACTCTCTGGACTCACCGTGGTGCATCCCCAGTGGTGCCAGTGCACTCTCTGGACTCACCGTGGTGCATCCCCAGTGGTGCCAGTGCACTCTCTGGACTCAGTGCGCTGCATACCCAGTGGTGCCAGTGCACTCTCTGGACTTGCCGGGGTGCATCCCCAGTGGTGCCAGTGCACTCTCTGGACTCACTGTATTGCATCCGCAGTGGTGCCAGTGCACTCTCTGGACTCACTGCAGTGCATCCCCAGTGGTGCCAGTGCACTCTCTGGACTCACTGCAGTGCATCCCCAATCGTACCAGTGCACTCTCTGGACTCACTGCACTGCATCCCCAGTGGTGCCACTGCAACCTCTGGTCTCACTGCAGTGCATCCCCAGTGGTGCCAGTGCACTCTCAGGACTCACTGCACTGCATCCCCAGTGGTGCCAGTGCACTCTCTGGACTCACTGCACTGCATCCCCAGTGGTGCCAGTGCACTCTCTGGAGTCACCGGGGTGCATCCCCAGAGGTGCCAGTGCACTCTCTGGACTCACTGCATTGCATCCCCAGTGGTGCCAGTGCACTCTCTGGACTCACTGCAGTGCATCCCCTGTGGTGCCATTGCACTCTCAGGACTCACTGCACTGCATCCCCAGTGGTGCCAGTGCACTCTCTGGACTCACTGCACTGCATCCCCAGTGGTGCCTGTGAAGTCTCTGGTCTCACTGCACTGCATCCCCAGTGGTGTCAGTGCACTCTCTGGACTCACTGAACTGCATCCCAATTGCTGACAGTGCCCTCTCTGGACTCAGTGCACTGCATCCCCAGTGGTGCCAGTTCACTCTCTGGACTCACTGCAGTGCATCCCCAGTGGTGCCAGTGGCTCTCTGGACTCATTGCACTGCATCACCAGTGGTGCCAGTGCACTCTCTGGACTCACTGCATTGCATCCCCAGTGGTGCCAGTGCACTCTCTGGACTCACTGCACTGCATCCCCAGTGGTGCCAGTGCACTCTCTGGACTCACTGCACTGCATCTCCAATGGTGCCACTGCACTCTCTGGACTCACTGCACTGCATCCCCAGTGGTGCCAGTGCACTCTCTGGACTCACTGCACTGCATCCCCAGTGGTGCCACTGCACTCTCTGAAAACACCGGGGTGCAACCGCAGCGGTGCCAGTGCACTCTCTGCACTCACGGCAATGCATCCCCAGTGGTGCCAGTGCACTCTCTGGACTCACTGCAGTGTATCCCCTGTGGTGCCAGTGCACTCTGTGGAGTCAGTGCACTGCATCCCAGTGGTGCCAGTGCACTCTCTGGACTCACTGCACTGCATCACCAGTGGTGCCAGTGCACTCTCTGGACTCACTGCACTGCATCCCAGTGGTGCCAGTGCACTCTCTGGACTCACTGCACTGCATCCCCAGTGGTGCCACTGCACTCTCTGGACTCACTGCACTGCATCCCCAGTGGTGCCAGTGCACTCTCTGGACTCACTGCAGTGCAACCCCAAAGGTGCCAGTGCATTCTCTTTACTCACTGCAGTGCATCCCCACTGGTGCCAGTGCACTCTCTGGTCTCACTGCACTGCATCCCCAGTGGTGCCAGTGCACTCTCTGGACTCACTGCAGTCCATCCCCAGTGGTGCCAGTGCACTCTCTGGACTCACTGCACTGCATCCCCAGTGGTGCCAGTGCACTCTCTTTACTCACTGCAGTGCATCCCCAGTGGTGCCAGTGCACTCTCTGGACTTGCCGGGGTGCATCCCCAGTGGTGCCAGTGCACTCTCTGGACTCACTACCGTGCATCCCCAGTGGTGGCAGTGCACTGTCTGGACTCACTGCATTCCCAGTGGTGCCAGGGCACTCTCTGGACTCACTGCAGTGCATCCCCAGTGGTGCCTGTGAAGTCTCTGGACTCACTGCAGTGCATCCCCAATGGTGCCAGTGCACTCTTTGGACTCACTGCACTGCATCCCCAGTGGTGCCACTGTACTCTCTGGACTCACTGCACTGCATCCCCAGTGGTGCCAGTGCCCTCTCTGGACTCACTGCACTACATCCCCAGTGGTGCCAGTCAACTCTCTGGACTCACTGCACTGCATCCCCAGTGGTGCCAGTGCACTCTCTGGACTCACTGCAGTGCATCCCCAGTGGTGCTAGTGCACTCTCTGGACTCACTGCACTGCATCCCCTTGGGTGCCAAGGCACTCTCTGGACTCACTGCACTGCGTTGCCATTGGTGCCAGTGCACTCTCTGGACTCATTGCAGTGCATCCCCAGTGGTGCCAATGCACTCTCTGGACTCACGGCACTGCATCCCCAGTGATGACAGTGCACTCTCTGGACTCACTGCACTGCATCCCCAGTGGTGCCAGTGCAGTCTCTGTGTTAGTGTTGGGGAGAATCGAATGGATGTTTTACTAATGTCTCTTAGGTAATGGGACCTACAGTATAATTAAGCATTGCCAAATGTACTTACATTATCAATTAATCTATGTATACTGGAAACTTAGGGAGTACATTGAACAATCAAAAGAGTCATTGAAGGGGAACCTTGGGAGGGAACAGGTACAACCTGACCTTGGATAAGGGCCTGGAAATGATGAAATGAGTTGAAGCAGAACCAAGAAGCGGAGGGAGCATGCGTCGAGTAAGAAAGGTGAAAAGTTTAGCGGAGAGGAAGACTCCTTACTTCATCTGGACGACCACCTGGACGACCACCAGAGTGTGCCACGCATGTGCAAAGGGGAGGGGAGCTAATTAGAATGAAAAGCGAGGCTGCTGTTGCAACCTGTAATGAATATGTATACCTGACGCAATATTGTATGTATAAATAACGGCTGGGAAGTAACGGGACTTGAAGCCAGATTTGGGCACCTGCCCCGGCTTCCAGCGCTGAATAAAGCACCTTCATATAATCACTTGGTGATTCTGTGGTTGCTAGGCTAACATCTGGACTCACTGCAGTGCATCCCCAGTGGTGCCAGTGCACTCTCTGGAGTCACTGCAGTGCATCCCCAGTGGTGCCAGTTCCCTCTCTGGACTCACTGCACTGCATCCCCAATGCTGACAGTGCACTCTCTAGACTCACTTCAGTGCATCTCCAGTGGTGCCAGTGCACTCTCTGGACTGACTGCAGTGCATCCCCGATCGTACCAGTGCCCTCTCTGGACTCACTGCACTGCATCCCCAGTGGTGCCACTGCAACCTCTGGTCTCACTGCAGTGCATCCCCAGTGGTGCCAGTGCACTCTCTGGACTCACTGCACTGCATCTCCAATGGTGCCACTGCACTCTCTGGACTCACTGCACTGCATCCCCAGTGGTGCCAGTGCACTCTCTGGACTCACTGCACTGCATCCCCAGTGGTGCCACTGCACTCTCTGAAAACACCGGGGTGCAACCGCAGCGGTGCCAGTGCACTCTCTGCACTCACGGCAGTGCATCCCCAGTGGTGCCAGTGCACTCTCTGGACTCACTGCAGTGTATCCCCTGTGGTGCCAGTGCACTCTGTGGAGTCAGTGCACTGCATCCCAGTGGTGCCAGTGCACTCTCTGGACTCACTGCACTGCATCACCAGTGGTGCCAGTGCACTCTCTGGACTCACTGCACTGCATCCCAGTGGTGCCAGTGCACTCTCTGGACTCACTGCACTGCATCCCCAGTGGTGCCACTGCACTCTCTGGACTCACTGCACTGCATCCCCAGTGGTGCCAGTGCACTCTCTGGACTCACTGCAGTGCATCCCTAGTGGTGCCAGTGCACTCTCTGGACTCACTGCAGTGCACCCCCAAAGGTGCCAGTGCATTCTCTTTACTCACTGCAGTGCATCCCCACTGGTGCCAGTGCACTCTCTGGTCTCACTGCACTGCATCCCCAGTGGTGCCAGTGCACTCTCTGGACTCACTGCAGTCCATCCCCAGTGGTGCCAGTGCACTCTCTGGACTCACTGCACTGCATCCCCAGTGGTGCCAGTGCACTCTCTTTACTCACTGCAGTGCATCCCCAGTGGTGCCAGTGCACTCTCTGGACTTGCCGGGGTGCATCCCCAGTGGTGCCAGTGCACTCTCTGGACTCACTACCGTGCATCCCCAGTGGTGCCAGTGCACTCTCTGGACTCACTGCATTCCCAGTGGTGCCAGGGCACTCTCTGGACTCACTGCAGTGCATCCCCAGTGGTACTGTGAAGTCTCTGGACTCACTGCAGTGCATCCCCAATGGTGCCAGTGCACTCTTTGGACTCACTGCACTGCATCCCCAGTGGTGCCACTGTACTCTCTGGACTCACTGCACTGCATCCCCATTGGTGCCAGTGCCCTCTGTGGACTCACTGCACTACATCCCCAGTGGTGCCAGTCAACTCTCTGGACTCACTGCACTGCATCCCCAGTGGTGCCAGTGCACTCTCTGGACTCACTGCAGTGCATCCCCAGTGGTGCTAGTGCACTCTCTGGACTCACTGCACTGCATCCCCTTGGGTGCCAAGGCACTCTCTGGACTCACTGCACTGCGTTGCCATTGGTGCCAGTGCACTCTCTGGACTCATTGCAGTGCATCCCCAGTGGTGCCAATGCACTCTCTGGACTGACTGCAGTGCATCCCCGATCGTACCAGTGCCCTCTCTGGACTCACTGCACTGCATCCCCAGTGGTGCCACTGCAACCTCTGGTCTCACTGCAGTGCATCCCCAGTGGTGCCAGTGCACTCTCTGGACTCACTGCACTGCATCTCCAATGGTGCCACTGCACTCTCTGGAGTCACTGCACTGCATCCCCAGTGGTGCCAGTGCACTCTCTGGACTCACTGCACTGCATCCCCAGTGGTGCCACTGCACTCTCTGAAAACACCGGGGTGCAACCGCAGCGGTGCCAGTGCACTCTCTGCACTCACGGCAGTGCATCCCCAGTGGTGCCAGTGCACTCTCTGGACTCACTGCAGTGTATCCCCTGTGGTGCCAGTGCACTCTGTGGAGTCAGTGCACTGCATCCCAGTGGTGCCAGTGCACTCTCTGGACTCACTGCACTGCATCACCAGTGGTGCCAGTGCACTCTCTGGACTCACTGCACTGCATCCCAGTGGTGCCAGTGCACTCTCTGGACTCACTGCACTGCATCCCCAGTGGTGCCACTGCACTCTCTGGACTCACTGCACTGCATCCCCAGTGGTGCCAGTGCACTCTCTGGACTCACTGCAGTGCATCCCCAGTGGTGCCAGTGCACTCTCTGGACTCACTGCAGTGCACCCCCAAAGGTGCCAGTGCACTCTCTTTACTCACTGCAGTGCATCCCCACTGGTGCCAGTGCACTCTCTGGTCTCACTGCACTGCATCCCCAGTGGTGCCAGTGCACTCTCTGGACTCACTGCAGTCCATCCCCAGTGGTGCCAGTGCACTCTCTGGACTCACTGCACTGCATCCCCAGTGGTGCCAGTGCACTCTCTTTACTCACTGCAGTGCATCCCCAGTGGTGCCAGTGCACTCTCTGGACTTGCCGGGGTGCATCCCCAGTGGTGCCAGTGCACTCTCTGGACTCACTACCGTGCATCCCCAGTGGTGTCAGTGCACTCTCTGGACTCACTGAACTGCATCCCAATTGCTGACAGTGCCCTCTCTGGACTCAGTGCACTGCATCCCCAGTGGTGCCAGTTCACTCTCTGGACTCACTGCAGTGCATCCCCAGTGGTGCCAGTGGCTCTCTGGACTCATTGCACTGCATCACCAGTGGTGCCAGTGCACTCTCTGGACTCACTGCAGTGCATCCCCAGTGGTGCCAGTGCACTCTCTGGACTCACTGCAGTGCATCCCCAGTGGTGCCAGTGCACTCTCTGGACTCACTGCACTGCATCTCCAATGGTGCCACTGCACTCTCTGGACTCGCTGCACTGCATCCCCAGTGGTGCCAGTGCACTCTCTGGACTCACTGCACTGCATCCCTAGTGGTGCAACTGCACTCTCTGAAAACACCGGGGTGCAACCGCAGCGGTGCCAGTGCACTCTCTGCACTCACGGCAGTGCATCCCCAGTGGTGCCAGTGCACTCTCTGGACTCACTGCAGTGTATCCCCTGTGGTGCCAGTGCACTCTGTGGAGTCACTGCACTGCATCCCAGTGGTGCCAGTGCACTCTCTGGACTCACTGCACTGCATCCCAGTGGTGCCAGTGCACTCTCTGGACTCACTGCAGTGCATCCCCAGTGGTGCCAGTGCACTCTCTGGACTCACTGCACTGCATCCCCAGTGGTGACAGTGCACTCTCTGGACTCACTGCACTGCATCCCCAGTGGTGCCACTGCACTCTCTGGACTCACTGAAGTGCATCCCCAGTGGTGCCAGTGCACTCTCTGGACTCACTGCAGTGCACCCCCAAAGGTGCCAGTGCATTCTCTTTACTCACTGCAGTGCATCCCCACTGGTGCCAGTGCACTCTCTGGTCTCACTGCACTGCATCCCCAGTGGTGCCAGTGCACTCTCTGGACTCACTGCAGTCCATCCCCAGTGGTGCCAGTGCACTCTCTGGACTCACTGCACTGCATCCCCAGTGGTGCCTTTGCACTCTCTTTACTCACTGCAGTGCATCCCCAGTGGTGCCAGTGCACTCTCTGGACTCACTGCACTGCATCCCCAGTGGTGCCAGTGCACTCTCTGGACTCACTGCAGTGCATCCCCAGTGGTGCCAGTGCAATCTCTGGACTCACGGCAGTGCATCCCCAGTGGTGCCAGTGCACTCTCTGGACCCACTGCACTGCATCCCCAGTGGTGCCAGTGCACTCTCTGGACTTGCCGGGGTGCATCCCCAGTGGTGCCAGTGCACTCTCTGGACTCACTACCGTGCATCCCCAGTGGTGCCAGTGCACTGTCTGGACTCACTGCATTCCCAGTGGTGCCAGGGCACTCTCTGGACTCACTGCAGTGCATCCCCAATGGTGCCAGTGCACTCTTTGGACTCACTGCACTGCATCACCAGTGGTGCCACTGTACTCTCTGGACTCACTGCACTGCATCCCCAGTGGTGCCAGTGCCCTCTGTGGACTCACTGCACTACATCCCCAGTGGTGCCAGTGAACTCTCTGGACTCACTGCACTGCATCCCCAGTGGTGCCAGTGCACTCTCCGGAATCACTGCAGTGCATCCCCAGTGGTGCCAGTGCACTCTCTGGACTCACTGCAATGCATCCACAGTGGTGCCAGTGCACTCTCTGGACTCACTGCAGTGCATCCCCAGTGGAGCCAGTGCACTCTCCGGAATCACTGCAGTGCATCCCCAGTGGTGCCAGTGCACTCTCTGGACTCACTGCAATGCATCCCCGGTGGTGCCAGTGCACTCTCTGGACTCACTGCACTGCATCCCCAGTGGTGCCAGTGCACTCTCTGGACTCACTGCAGTGCATCCCCAGTGGAGCCAGTGCAATCTCTGGACTCACGGCAGTGCATCCCCAGTGGTGCCAGTGCACTCTCTGGACTCACTGCAATGCATCCACAGTGGTGCCAGTGCACTCTCTGGACTCACTGCACTGCATCCCCAGTGGTGCCTGTGAAGTCTCTGGTCTCACTGCACTGCATCCCCAGTGGTGCCAGTGCACTCTCTGGACTCACTGCAGTGCATCCCCAGTGGTGCCAGTGCACTCTCTGGACTCACTGCACTGCATCCCCAGTGGTGCCAGTTCACTCTCTGGACTCACTGCAGTGCATACCCAGTGGTGCCAGTGGCTCTCTGGACTCATTGCACTGCATCACCAGTGGTGCCAGTGCACTCTCTGGACTCACTGCAGTGCATCCCCAGTGGTGCCAGTGCACTCTCTGGACTCACTGCAGTGCATCCCCAGTGGTGCCAGTGCACTCTCTGGACTCACTGCACTGCATCTCCAATGGTGCCACTGCACTCTCTGGACTCGCTGCACTGCATCCCCAGTGGTGCCAGTGCACTCTCTGGACTCACTGCACTGCATCCCCAGTGGT
Organism: Anser brachyrhynchus; assembly: GCF_964034855.1. Taxonomy (NCBI): domain Eukaryota; kingdom Metazoa; phylum Chordata; class Aves; order Anseriformes; family Anatidae; genus Anser; species Anser brachyrhynchus. Next base: position 33,566 of record NW_027664036.1, read on the forward strand.
GCAACTGCACTCTCTGAAAACACCGGGGTGCAACCGCAGCGGTGCCAGTGCACTCTCTGCACTCACGGCAGTGCATCCCCAGTGGTGCCAGTGCACTCTCTGGACTCACTGCAGTGTATCCCCTGTGGTGCCAGTGCACTCTGTGGAGTCAGTGCACTGCATCCCAGTGGTGCCAGTGCACTCTCTGGACTCACTGCAGTGCATCCCCAGTGGTGCCAGTGCACTCTCTGGACTCACTGCACTGCATCCCAGTGGTGCCAGTGCACTCTCTGGACTCACTGCAGTGCATCCCCAGTGGTGCCAGTGCACTCTCTGGACTCACTGCACTGCATCCCCAGTGGTGACAGTGCACTCTCTGGACTCACTGCACTGCATCCCCAGTGGTGCCACTGCACTCTCTGGACTCACTGCAGTGCATCCCCAGTGGTGCCAGTGCACTCTCTGGACTCACTGCAGTGCACCCCCAAAGGTGCCAGTGCATTCTCTTTACTCACTGCAGTGCATCCCCACTGGTGCCAGTGCACTCTCTGGTCTCACTGCACTGCATCCCCAGTGGTGCCAGTGCACTCTCTTTACTCACTGCAGTGCATCCCCAGTGGTGCCAGTGCACTCTCTGGACTCACTGCACTGCATCCCCAGTGGTGCCAGTGCACTCTCTGGACTCACTGCAGTGCATCCCCAGTGGTGCCAGTGCAATCTCTGGACTCACGGCAGTGCATCCCCAGTGGTGCCAGTGCACTCTCTGGACTCACTGCACTGCATCCCCAGTGGTGCCAGTGCACTCTCTGGACTTGCCGGGGTGCATCCCCAGTGGTGCCAGTGCACTCTCTGGACTCAGTACCGTGCATCCCCAGTGGTGCCAGTGCACTGTCTGGACTCACTGCATTCCCAGTGGTGCCAGGGCACTCTCTGGACTCACTGCAGTGCATCCCCAGTGGTGCCTGTGACGTCTCTGTACTCACTGCAGTGCATCCCCAATGGTGCCAGTGCACTCTTTGGACTCACTGCACTGCATCCCCAGTGGTGCCACTGTACTCTCTGGACTCACTGCACTGCATCCCCATTGGTGCCAGTGCCCTCTGTGGACTCACTGCACTACATCCCCAGTGGTGCCAGTGAACTCTCTGGACTCACTGCACTGCATCCCCAGTGGTGCCAGTGCACTCTCTGGACTCACTGCAGTGCATCCCCAGTGGTGCTAGTGCACTCTCTGGACTCACTGCACTGCATCCCCTTGGGTGCCAAGGCACTCTCTGGACTCACTGCACTGCGTTGCCATTGGTGCCAGTGCACTCTCTGGACTCATTGCAGTGCATCCCCAGTGGTGCCAATGCACTCTCTGGACTCACGGCACTGCATCCCCAGTGGTGCCAGTGCACTCTCTGGACTTGCCGGGGTGCATTCCCAGTGGTGCCAGGGCACTCTCTGGACTCACTGCAGTGCATCCCCAATGGTGCCAGTGCACTCTTTGGACTCACTGCACTGCATCTCCAGTAGTGCCACTGTACTCTCTGGACTCACTCCACTGCATCCCCAGTGGTGCCAGTGCCCTCTGTGGACTCACTGCACTACATCCCCAGTGGTGCCAGTGAACTCTCTGGACTCACTGCACTGCATCCCCAGTGGTGCCAGTGCACTCTCCGGAATCACTGCAGTGCATCCCCAGTGGTGCCAGTGCACTCTCTGGACTCACTGCAATGCATCCACAGTGGTGCCAGTGCACTCTCTGGACTCACTGCAGTGCATCCCCAGTGGAGCCAGTGCACTCTCCGGAATCACTGCAGTGCATCCCCAGTGGTGCCAGTGCACTCTCTGGACTCACTGCAATGCATCCCCGGTGGTGCCAGTGCACTCTCTGGACTCACTGCACTGCATCCCCAGTGGTGCCAGTGCACTCTCTGGACTCACTGCAGTGCATCCCCAGTGGAGCCAGTGCAATCTCTGGACTCACGGCAGTGCATCCCCAGTGGTGCCAGTGCACTCTCTGGACTCACTGCACTGCATCCCCAGTGGTGCCTGTGAAGTCTCTGGTCTCACTGCACTGCATCCCCAGTGGTGCCAGTGCACTCTCTGGACTCACTGCAGTGCATCCCCAGTGGTGCCAGTGCACTCTCTGGACTCACTGCACTGCATCCCCAGTGGTGCCAGTTCACTCTCTGGACTCACTGCAGTGCATACCCAGTGGTGCCAGTGGCTCTCTGGACTCATTGCACTGCATCACCAGTGGTGCCAGTGCACTCTCTGGACTCACTGCAGTGCATCCCCAGTGGTGCCAGTGCACTCTCTGGACTCACTGCAGTGCATCCCCAGTGGTGCCAGTGCACTCTCTGGACTCACTGCACTGCATCTCCAATGGTGCCACTGCACTCTCTGGACTCGCTGCACTGCATCCCCAGTGGTGCCAGTGCACTCTCTGGACTCACTGCACTGCATCCCCAGTGGTGCAACTGCACTCTCTGAAAACACCGGGGTGCAACCGCAGCGGTGCCAGTGCACTCTCTGCACTCACGGCAGTGCATCCCCAGTGGTGCCAGTGCACTCTCTGGACTCACTGCAGTGTATCCCCTGTGGTGCCAGTGCACTCTGTGGAGTCAGTGCACTGCATCCCAGTGGTGCCAGTGCACTCTCTGGACTCACTGCAGTGCATCCCCAGTGGTGCCAGTGCACTCTCTGGACTCACTGCAGTGCATCCCCAGTGGTGCCAGTGCACTCTCTGGACTCACTGCACTGCATCCCCAGTGGTGACAGTGCACTCTCTGGACTCACTGCACTGCATCCCCAGTGGTGCCACTGCACTCTCTGGACTCACTGCAGTGCATCCCCAGTGGTGCCAGTGCACTCTCTGGACTCACTGCAGTGCACCCCCAAAGGTGCCAGTGCATTCTCTTTACTCACTGCAGTGCATCCCCACTGGTGCCAGTGCACTCTCTGGTCTCACTGCACTGCATCCCCAGTGGTGCCAGTGCACTCTCTGGACTCACTGCAGTCCATCCCCAGTGGTGCCAGTGCACTCTCTGGACTCACTGCACTGCATCCCCAGTGGTGCCTTTGCACTCTCTTTACTCACTGCAGTGCATCCCCAGTGGTGCCAGTGCACTCTCTGGACTCACTGCACTGCATCCCCAGTGGTGCCAGTGCACTCTCTGGACTCACTGCAGTGCATCCCCAGTGGTGCCAGTGCAATCTCTGGACTCACGGCAGTGCATCCCCAGTGGTGCCAGTGCACTCTCTGGACTCACTGCACTGCATCCCCAGTGGTGCCAGTGCACTCTCTGGACTTGCCGGGGTGCATCCCCAGTGGTGCCAGTGCACTCTCTGGACTCAGTACCGTGCATCCCCAGTGGTGCCAGTGCACTGTCTGGACTCACTGCATTCCCAGTGGTGCCAGGGCACTCTCTGGACTCACTGCAGTGCATCCCCAGTGGTGCCTGTGAAGTCTCTGTACTCACTGCAGTGCATCCCCAATGGTGCCAGTGCACTCTTTGGACTCACTGCACTGCATCCCCAGTGGTGCCACTGTACTCTCTGGACTCACTGCACTGCATCCCCATTGGTGCCAGTGCCCTCTGTGGACTCACTGCACTACATCCCCAGTGGTGCCAGTGAACTCTCTGGACTCACTGCACTGCATCCCCAGTGGTGCCAGTGCACTCTCTGGACTCAGTGCAGTGCATCCCCAGTGGTGCTAGTGCACTCTCTGGACTCACTGCACTGCATCCCCTTGGGTGCCAAGGCACTCTCTGGACTCACTGCACTGCGTTGCCATTGGTGCCAGTGCACTCTCTGGACTCATTGCAGTGCATCCCCAGTGGTGCCAATGCACTCTCTGGACTCACGGCACTGCATCCCCAGTGGTGACAGTGCACTTTCTGGACTCACTGCACTGCATCCCCAGTGGTGCCAGTGCACTCTCTGGACTTGCCGGGGTGCATCCCCAGTGGTGCCAGTGCAGTCTCTGTGTTAGTGTTGGGGAGAATCGAATGGATGTTTTACTAATGTCTCTTAGGTAATGGGACCTACAGTATAATTAAGCATTGCCAAATGTACTTACATTATCAATTAATCTATGTATACTGGATACTTAGGGAGTACATTGAACAATCAAAAGAGTCATTGAAGGGGAACCTTGGGAGGGAACAGGTACAACCTGACCTTGGATAAGGGCCTGGAAATGATGAAATGAGTTGAAGCAGAACCAAGAAGCGGAGGGAGCATGCGTCGAGTAAGAAAGGTGAAAAGTTTAGCGGAGAGGAAGACTCCTTACTTCATCTGGACGACCACCTGGACGACCACCAGAGTGTGCCACGCATGTGCAAAGGGGAGGGGAGCTAATTAGAATGAAAAGCGAGGCTGCTGTTGCAACCTGTAATGAATATGTATACCTGACGCAATATTGTATGTATAAATAACGGCTGGGAAGTAACGGGACTTGAAGCCAGATTTGGGCACCTGCCCCGGCTTCCAGCGCTGAATAAAGCACCTTCATATAATCACTTGGTGATTCTGTGGTTGCTAGGCTAACATCTGGACTCACTGCAGTGCATCCCCAGTGGTGCCAGTGCACTCTCTGGAGTCACTGCAGTGCATCCCCAGTGGTGCCAGTGCACTCTCTGGACTCACTGCAGTGCATCCCAGTGGTGCCACTGCACTCCCTGGACTCAGTGCAGTGCATCCCCAGTGGTGCCAGTACACTCTCTGGACTCACTGCACTGCATCCCCAGTGGTGCCAGTGCACTCTCTGGACTTGCCGGGGTGCATCGCCAGTGGTGCCAGTTCCCTCTCTGGAGTCACTGCAGTGCATCCCCAGTGGTGCCAGTGCACTCTCTAGACTCACTGCAGTGCATCTCCAGTGGTGCCAGTGTACTCTCTGGACTGACTGCAGTGCATCCCCAATCGTACCAGTGCCCTCTCTGGACTCACTGCACTGCATCCCCAGTGGTGCCACTGCAACCTCTGGTCTCACTGCAGTGCATCCCCAGTGCTGCCAGTGCACTCTCTGGACTCACTGCACTGCATCCCCAGTGCTGCCAGTGCACTATCTGGACTCATTGCAGTGCATTCCCAGTGGTGCCAGTGCACTCTCTGGACTCACTGCAGTGCATCCCCAGTGGTGCCAGTGCACTCTCTGGACTCACTGCAGTGCATCCCCTGTGGTGCCATTGCACTCTCAGGACTCACTGCACTGCATCCCCAGTGGTGCCAGTGCACTCTCTGGTCTCACTGCAGTGCATCCCCAGTGGTGCCAGTGGCTCTCTGGACTCATTGCACTGCATCACCAGTGGTGCCAGTGTACTCTCTGGACTCACTGCAGTGCATCACCAGTGGTGCCAGTGTACTCTCTGGACTCACTGCACTGCATCCCCAGTGGTGCAAGTGCACTCTCTGGACTCACTGCACTGCAAGCCCAGTGGTGCCAGTGCACTCTCTGGACTCACTGCACTGCATCCCCAGTGGTGCCAGTGCACTCTCTGGACTCACTGCAGTGCATCCCCAGTGGTACCAGTGCACTCTCTGGACTCACTGCACTGCATCCCCATTGGTGCCAGTGCACTCTCTGGACTCACTGCAGTGCATCCCCAGTGGTGCCAGTGCACTCTCTGGACTCACTGCACTGCATACCCAGTGGTGCCAGTGCACTCTCTGGACTTGCCGGGGTGCATCCCCAGTGGTGCCAGTGCACTCTCTGGACTCACTGCACTACATCCCCAATGGTGCCAGTTCACTCTCTGGACTCACTGAACTGAATCCCCAGTAGTGCCAGTGTACTCTCTGGACTCACGGTACTGCATCCCCATTGGTGCCTGTGAAATCTCTGGATTCACTGCAGTGCATCCCCAGTGGTGCCAGTGCAATCTCAGGACTCACAGCAGTGCAGCTCCAGTTGGTGCCAGTGCACTCTCTGCACTCACTGCACTGCATCCCCAGTGGTGCCAGTGCACTCTCTGGACTCACTGCACTGCATCCCCAGAGGTGCCAGTGCACTCTCTGGACTCACTGCAGTGCATCCCCTGTGGTGCCATTGCACTCTCAGGACTCACTGCACTGCATCCCCAGTGGTGCCAGTGCACTCTCTGGTCTCACTGCAGTGCATCCCCAGTGGTGCCAGTGGCTCTCTGGACTCACTGCAGTGCATCCACAGTGGTGCCAGTGTACTTTCTTAACTCACTGCACGCCATCGCCAGTGGTGCCAGTGCATTCTCTGGACTCACTACACTGCAACACCAGTGGTGCCAGTGCACTCTCTGGACTCACTGCACTGCATCCCCAGTGGTGCCACTGCACTCTCTGGACTCACTGCAGTGCATCCCCAGTGGTGCCAGTGCACTCTCTGGACTCACTGCACTGCATCCCCAGTGGTGCCAGTGCACTCTCTGGACTCACTGCAGTGCATCCCCTGTGGTGCCATTGCACTCTCAGGACTCACTGCACTGCATCCCCAGTGGTGCCAGTGCACTCTCTGGACTCACTGCACTGCATCCCCAGTGGTGCCTGTGAAGTCTCTGGTCTCACTGCACTGCATCCCCAAAGGTGTCAGTGCACTCTCTGGACTCACTGAACTGCATCCCAATTGCTGACAGTGCCCTCTCTGGACTCAGTGCACTGCATCCCCAGTGGTGCCAGTTCACTCTCTGGACTCACTGCAGTGCATCCCCAGTGGTGCCAGTGCACTCTCTGGACTCACTGCAGTGCATCCCCAGTGGTGCCAGTGCACTCTCTGGACTCACTGCACTGCATCTCCAATGGTGCCACTGCACTCTCTGGACTCGCTGCACTGCATCCCCAGTGGTGCCAGTGCACTCTCTGGACTCACTGCACTGCATCCCTAGTGGTGCAACTGCACTCTCTGAAAACACCGGGGTGCAACCGCAGCGGTGCCAGTGCACTCTCTGCACTCACGGCAGTGCATCCCCAGTGGTGCCAGTGCACTCTCTGGACTCACTGCAGTGTATCCCCTGTGGTGCCAGTGCACTCTGTGGAGTCACTGCACTGCATCCCAGTGGTGCCAGTGCACTCTCTGGACTCACGGCAGTGCATCCCCAGTGGTGCCAGTGCACTCTCTGGACTCACTGCACTGCATCCCAGTGGTGCCAGTGCACTCTCTGGACTCACTGCAGTGCATCCCTCGTGGTGCCAGTGCACTCTCTGGACTCACTGCACTGCATCCCCAGTGGTGACAGTGCACTCTCTGGACTCACTGCACTGCATCCCCAGTGGTGCCACTGCACTCTCTGGACTCACTGCAGTGCATCCCCAGTGGTGCCAGTGCACTCTCTGGACTCACTGCAGTGCACCCCCAAAGGTGCCAGTGCATTCTCTTTACTCACTGCAGTGCATCCCCACTGGTGCCAGTGCACTCTCTGGTCTCACTGCACTGCATCCCCAGTGGTGCCAGTGCACTCTCTGGACTCACTGCAGTCCATCCCCAGTGGTGCCAGTGCACTCTCTGGACTCACTGCACTGCATCCCCAGTGGTGCCTTTGCACTCTCTTTACTCACTGCAGTGCATCCCCAGTGGTGCCAGTGCACTCTCTGGACTCACTGCACTGCATCCCCAGTGGTGCCAGTGCACTCTCTGGACTCACTGCAGTGCATCCCCAGTGGTGCCAGTGGCTCTCTGGACTCAGTGCACTGCATCACCAGTGGTGCCAGTGCACTCTCTGGACTCACTGCAGTGCATCCACAGTGGTGCCAGTGTACTTTCTTAACTCACTGCACGCCATCGCCAGTGGTGCCAGTGCATTCTCTGGACTCACTACACTGCAACACCAGTGGTGCCAGTGCACTCTCTGGACTCACTGCACTGCATCCCCAGTGGTGCCAGTGCACTCTCTGGACTCACTGCAGTGCATCCCCAGTGGTGCCAGTGCACTCTCTGGACTCACTGCACTGCATCCCCAGTGGTGCCAGTGCACTCTCTGGACTCACTGCAGTCCATCCCCAGTGGTGCCAGTGCACTCTCTGGACTCACTGCACTGCATCCCCAGTGGTGCCAGTGCACTCTCTTTACTCACTGCAGTGCATCCCCAGTGGTGCCAGTGCACTCTCTGGACTCACTGCACTGCATCCCCAGTGATGCCAGTGCACTCTCTGGACTCACTGCAGTGCATCCCCAGTGGTGCCAGTGCAATCTCTGGACTCACGGCAGTGCATCCCCAGTTGTTCCAGTGCACTCTCTGGACTCACTGCACTGCATCCCCAGTGGTGCCAGTGCACTCTCTGGACTCACGGCAGTGCATCCCCAGTGGTGCCAGTGCACTCTCTGGACTCACTGCACTGCATCCCCAGTGGTGCCAGTGCACTATCTGGACTCACTGCACTGCATCCCCAGTGGTGCTAGTGCACCCTCTGGAGTCACCGGGGTGCATCCCCAGAGGTGCCAGTGCACTCTCTGGACTCACTGCACTACATCCCCAGTGGTGCCAGTTCACTCTCTGGACTCACGGAACTGAATACCCAGTGGTTCCAGTGCACTCTCTGGACTCACTATACTGCATCCCCAGTGGTGCCTGTGAAGTCTCTGGACTCAGTGCAGTGCATCCCCAGTGGTGCCAGTGCAATCTCAGGACTCACAGCAGTGCAGCTCCAGTTGGTGCCAGTGCACTCTCTGCACTCACTGCACTGCATCCCCAGTGGTGCCAGTGCACTCTCTGGACTCACTGCATTGCATCCCCAGTGGTGCCAGTGCACTCTCTGGACTCACTGCAGTGCATCCCCTGTGGTGCCATTGCACTCTCAGGACTCACTGCACTGCATCCCCAGTGGTGCCAGTGCACTCTCTGGACTCACTGCACTGCATCCCCAGTGGTGCCTGTGAAGTCTCTGGTCTCACTGCACTGCATCCCCAAAGGTGTCAGTGCACTCTCTGGACTCACTGAACTGCATCCCAATTGCTGACAGTGCCCTCTCTGGACTCAGTGCACTGCATCCCCAGTGGTGCCAGTTCACTCTCTGGACTCACTGCAGTGCATCCCCAGTGGTGCCAGTGCACTCTCTGGACTCACTGCAGTGCATCCCCAGTGGTGCCAGTGCACTCTCTGGACTCACTGCACTGCATCTCCAATGGTGCCACTGCACTCTCTGGACTCGCTGCACTGCATCCCCAGTGGTGCCAGTGCACTCTCTGGACTCACTGCACTGCATCCCTAGTGGTGCAACTGCACTCTCTGAAAACACCGGGGTGCAACCGCAGCGGTGCCAGTGCACTCTCTGCACTCACGGCAGTGCATCCCCAGTGGTGCCAGTGCACTCTCTGGACTCACTGCAGTGTATCCCCTGTGGTGCCAGTGCACTCTGTGGAGTCAGTGCACTGCATCCCAGTGGTGCCAGTGCACTCTCTGTACTCACTGCAGTGCATCCCCAGTGGTGCCAGTGCACTCTCTGGACTCACTGCACTGCATCCCAGTGGTGCCAGTGCACTCTCTGGACTCACTGCAGTGCATCCCTCGTGGTGCCAGTGCACTCTCTGGACTCACTGCACTGCATCCCCAGTGGTGACAGTGCACTCTCTGGACTCACTGCACTGCATCCCCAGTGGTGCCACTGCACTCTCTGGACTCACTGCAGTGCATCCCCAGTGGTGCCAGTGCACTCTCTGGACTCACTGCAGTGCACCCCCAAAGGTGCCAGTGCATTCTCTTTACTCACTGCAGTGCATCCCCACTGGTGCCAGTGCACTCTCTGGTCTCACTGCACTGCATCCCCAGTGGTGCCAGTGCACTCTCTGGACTCACTGCAGTCCATCCCCAGTGGTGCCAGTGCACTCTCTGGACTCACTGCACTGCATCCCCAGTGGTGCCTTTGCACTCTCTTTACTCACTGCAGTGCATCCCCAGTGGTGCCAGTGCACTCTCTGGACTCACTGCACTGCATCCCCAGTGGTGCCAGTGCACTCTCTGGACTCACTGCAGTGCATCCCCAGTGGTGCCAGTGCAATCTCTGGACTCACGGCAGTGCATCCCCAGTGGTGCCAGTGCACTCTCTGGACTCACTGCACTGCATCCCCAGTGGTGCCAGTGCACTCTCTGGACTTGCCGGGGTGCATCCCCAGTGGTGCCAGTGCACTCTCTGTTCTCACTACCGTGCATCCCCAGTGGTGGCAGTGCACTGTCTGGACTCACTGCATTCCCAGTGGTGCCAGGGCACTCTCTGGACTCACTGCAGTGCATCCCCAGTGGTGCCTGTGAAGTCTCTGGACTCACTGCAGTGCATCCCCAATGGTGCCAGTGCACTCTTTGGACTCACTGCACTGCATCCCCAGTGGTGCCACTGTACTCTCTGGACTCACTGCACTGCATCCCCATTGGTGCCAGTGCCCTCTGTGGACTCACTGCACTACATCCCCAGTGGTGCCAGTGAACTCTCTGGACTCACTGCACTGCATCCCCAGTGGTGCCAGTGCACTCTCTGGACTCACTGCAGTGCATCCCCAGTGGTGCTAGTGCACTCTCTGGACTCACTGCACTGCATCCCCTTGGGTGCCAAGGCACTCTCTGGACTCACTGCACTGCGTTGCCATTGGTGCCAGTGCACTCTCTGGACTCATTGCAGTGCATCCCCAGTGGTGCCAATGCACTCTCTGGACTCACGGCACTGCATCCCCAGTGGTGACAGTGCACTCTCTGGACTCACTGCACTGCATCCCCAGTGGTGCCAGTGCAGTCTCTGTGTTAGTGTTGGGGAGAATCGAATGGATGTTTTACTAATGTCTCTTAGGTAATGGGACCTACAGTATAATTAAGCATTGCCAAATGTACTTACATTATCAATTAATCTATGTATACTGGATACTTAGGGAGTACATTGAACAATCAAAAGAGTCATTGAAGGGGAACCTTGGGAGGGAACAGGTACAACCTGACCTTGGATAAGGGCCTGGAAATGATGAAATGAGTTGAAGCAGAACCAAGAAGCGGAGGGAGCATGCGTCGAGTAAGAAAGGTGAAAAGTTTAGCGGAGAGGAAGACTCCTTACTTCATCTGGACGACCACCTGGACGACCACCAGAGTGTGCCACGCATGTGCAAAGGGGAGGGGAGCTAATTAGAATGAAAAGCGAGGCTGCTGTTGCAACCTGTAATGAATATGTATACCTGACGCAATATTGTATGTATAAATAACGGCTGGGAAGTAACGGGACTTGAAGCCAGATTTGGGCACCTGCCCCGGCTTCCAGCGCTGAATAAAGCACCTTCATATAATCACTTGGTGATTCTGTGGTTGCTAGGCTAACATCTGGACTCACTGCAGTGCATCCCCAGTGGTGCCAGTGCACTCTCTGGAGTCACTGCAGTGCATCCCCAGTGGTGCCAGTGCACTCTCTGGACTCACTGCAGTGCATCCCAGTGGTGCCACTGCACTCCCTGGACTCAGTGCAGTGCATCCCCAGTGGTGCCAGTGCACTCTCTGGACTCACTGCACTGCATCCCCAGTGGTGCCAGTGCACTCTCTGGACTTGCCGGGGTGCATCGCCATTGGTGCCAGTTCCCTCTCTGGACTCACTGCACTGCATCCCCAATGCTGACAATGCACTCTCTAGACTCACTGCAGTGCATCTCCAGTGGTGCCAGGGCACTCTCTGGACTGACTGCAGTGCATCCCCAATCGTACCAGTGCACTCTCTGGACTCACTGCACTGCATCCCCAGTGGTGCCACTGCAACCTCTGGTCTCACTGCAGTGCATCCCCAGTGGTGCCAGTGCACTCTCTGCACTCACGGCAGTGCATCCCCAGTGGTGCCAGTGCACTCTCTGGACTCACTGCACTGCATCCCCAGTGGTGCCAGTGCACTCTCTGGACTCACTGCACTGCATCCCCAGTGGTGCCAGTGCACTCTCTGGAGTCACCGGGGTGCATCCCCAGAGGTGCCAGTGCACTCTCTGGACTCACTGCACTACATCCCCAGTGGTGCCAGTTCACTCTCTGGACTCACGGAACTGAATACCCAGTGGTTCCAGTGCACTCTCTGGACTCACTATACTGCATCCCCAGTGGTGCCTGTGAAGTCTCTGGACTCACTGCAGTGCATCCCCAGTGGTGCCAGTGCAATCTCAGGACTCACAGCAGTGCAGCTCCAGTTGGTGTCAGTGCACTCTCTGGACTCACTGCACTGCATCCCCAGTGGTGCCAGTGCACTCTCTGGACTCACTGCATTGCATCCCCAGTGGTGCCAGTGCACTCTCTGGACTCATTGCAGTGCATCCCCTGTGGTGCCATTGCACTCTCAGGACTCACTGCAGTGCATCCCCAGTGGTGCCAGTGCACTCTCTGGACTCACTGCACTGCATCCCCAGTGGTGCCTGTGAAGTCTCTGGTCTCACTGCACTGCATCCCCAGTGGTGTCAGTGCACTCTCTGGACTCACTGAACTGCATCCCAATTGCTGACAGTGCCCTCTCTGGACTCAGTGCACTGCATCCCCAGTGGTGCCAGTTCACTCTCTGGACTCACTGCAGTGCATCCCCAGTGGTGCCAGTGGCTCTCTGGTCTCATTGCACTGCATCACCAGTGGTGCCAGTGCACTCTCTGGACTCACTGCAGTGCATCCCCAGTGGTGCCAGTGCACTCTCTGGACTCACTGCACTGCATCCCCAGTGGTGCCACTGCACTCTCTGGACTCACTGCACTGCATCCCCAGTGGTGCCAGTGCACTCTCTGGACTCACTGCACTGCATCCCCAGTGGTGCCACTGCACTCTCTGAAAACACCGGGGTGCAACCGCAGCGGTGCCGGTGCACTCTCTGCACTCACGGCAGTGCATCCCCAGTGGTGCCAGTGCACTCTCTGGACTCACTGCAGTGTATCACCTGTGGTGCCAGTGCACTCTGTGGAGTCAGTGCACTGCATCCCAGTGGTGCCAGTGCACTCTCTGGACTCACTGCAGTGCATCCGAAGTGGTGCCAGTGCACTCTCTGGACTCACTGCACTGCATCCCAGTGGTGCCAGTGCACTCTCTGGACTCACTGCAGTGCATCCCCAGTGGTGTCAGTGCACTCTCTGGACTCACTGCACTGCATCCCCAGTGGTGCCACTGCACTCTCTGGACTCACTGCACTGCATCCCCAGTGGTGCCAGTGCACTCTCTGGACTCACTGCACTGCATCCCTAGTGGTGCCAGTGCACTCTCTGGACTCACTGCAGTGCACCCCCAAAGGTGCCAATGCATTCTCTTTACTCACTGCAGTGCATCCCCACTGGTGCCAGTGCACTCTCTGGTCTCACTGCACTGCATCCCCAGTGGTGCCAGTGCACTCTCTGGACTCACTGCAGTCCATCCCCAGTGGTGCCAGTGCACTCTCTGGACTCACTGCACTGCATCCCCAGTGGTGCCAGTGCACTCTCTTTACTCACTGCAGTGCATCCCCAGTGGTGCCAGTGCACTCTCTGGACTCACTGCACTGCATCCCCAGTGGTGCCAGTGCACTCTCTGGACTCACTGCACTGCATCCCCAGTGGTGCCAGTGCACTCTCTTTACTCACTGCAGTGCATCCCCAGTGGTGCCAGTGCACTCTCTGGACTCACTGCACTGCATCCCCAGTGGTGCCAGTGCACTCTCTGGACTCACTGCAGTGCATCCCCAGTGGTGCCAGTGCACTCTCTGGACTCACGGCAGTGCATCCCCAGTGGTGCCAGTGCACTCTCTGGACTCACTGCACTGCATCCCCAGTGGTGCCAGTGCACTCTCTGGACTCACTGCACTGCATCCCCAGTGGTGCCAGTGCACTCTCTGGACTTGCCGGGGTGCATCGCCAGTGGTGCCAGTTCCCTCTCTGGACTCACTGCACTGCATCCCCAATGCTGACAGTGCACTCTCTAGACTCACTGCAGTGCATCTCCAGTGGTGCCAGTGCACTCTCTGGACTGACTGCAGTGCATCCCCAATCGTACCAGTGCCCTCTCTGGACTCACTGCACTGCATCCCCAGTGGTGCCACTGCAACCTCTGGTCTCACTGCAGTGCATCCCCAGTGCTGCCAGTGCACTCTGTGGACTCACTGCACTGCATCACCAGTGCTGCCAGTGCACTATCTGGACTCCTTGCAGTGCATTCCCAGTGGTGCCAGTGCACTCTCTGGACTCACTGCAGTGCATCCCCAGTGGTGCCAGTGCACTCTCTGGACTCACTGCAGTGCATCCCCAGTGGTGCCAGTGCACTCTCTGGACTCACTGCACTGCATCCCCAATCGTACCAGTGCACTCTCTGGACTCACGGCACTGCATCCCCAGTGGTGCCACTGCAACCTCTGGTCTCACTGCAGTGCATCCCCAGTGGTGCCAGTGCACTCTCTGCACTCACGGCAGTGCATCCCCAGTGGTGCCAGTGCACTCTCTGGACTCACTGCACTGCATCCCCAGTGGTGCCAGTGCACTCTCTGGACTCACTGCACTGCATCCCCAGTGGTGCCAGTGCACTCTCTGGAGTCACCGGGGTGCTTCCCAGAGGTGCCAGTGCACTCTCTGGACTCACTGCACTACATCCCCAGTGGTGCCAGTTCACTCTCTGGACTCACGGAACTGAATACCCAGAGGTTCCAGTGCACTCTCTGGACTCACTATACTGCATCCCCAGTGGTGCCTGTGAAGTCTCTGGACTCACTGCAGTGCATCCCCAGTGGTGCCAGTGCAATCTCAGGACTCACAGCAGTGCAGCTCCAGTTGGTGCCAGTGCACTCTCTGCACTCACTGCACTGCATCCCCAGTGGTGCCAGTGCACTCTCTGGACTCACTGCATTGCATCCCCAGTGGTGCCAGTGCACTCTCTGGACTCACTGCAGTGCATCCCCTGTGGTGCCATTGCACTCTCAGGACTCACTGCAGTGCATCCCCAGTGGTGCCAGTGCACTCTCTGGACTCACTGCACTGCATCCCCAGTGGTGCCTGTGAAGTCTCTGGTCTCACTGCACTGCATCCCCAGTGGTGTCAGTGCACTCTCTGGACTCACTGAACTGCATCCCAATTGCTGACAGTGCCCTCTCTGGACTCAGTGCACTGCATCCCCAGTGGTGCCAGTTCACTCTCTGGACTCACTGCAGTGCATCCCCAGTGGTGCCAGTGGCTCTCTGGACTCATTGCACTGCATCACCAGTGGTGCCAGTGCACTCTCTGGACTCACTGCAGTGCATCCCCAGTGGTGCCAGTGCACTCTCTGGACTCACTGCACTGCATCCCCAGTGGTGCCAGTGCACTCTCTGGACTCACTGCACTGCATCTCCAATGGTGCCACTGCACTCTCTGGACTCACTGCACTGCATCACCAGTGGTGCCAGTGCACTCTCTGGACTCACTGCACTGCATCCCCAGTGGTGCCACTGCACTCTCTGAAAACACCGGGGTGCAACCGCAGCGGTGCCGGTGCACTCTCTGCACTCACGGCAGTGCATCCCCAGTGGTGCCAGTGCACTCTCTGGACTCACTGCAGTGTATCCCCTGTGGTGCCAGTGCACTCTGTGGAGTCAGTGCACTGCATCCCAGTGGTGCCAGTGCACTCTCTGGACTCACTGCAGTGCATCCCCAGTGGTGCCAGTGCACTCTCTGGACTCACTGCACTGCATCCCAGTGGTGCCAGTGCACTCTCTGGACTCACTGCAGTGCATCCCCAGTGGTGTCAGTGCACTCTCTGGACTCACTGCACTGCATCCCCAGTGGTGCCACTGCACTCTCTGGACTCACTGCACTGCATCCCCAGTGGTGCCAGTGCACTCTCTGGACTCACTGCACTGCATCCCTAGTGGTGCCAGTGCACTCTCTGGACACACTGCAGTGCACCCCCAAAGGTGCCAGTGCATTCTCTTTACTCACTGCAGTGCATCCCCACTGGTGCCAGTGCACTCTCTGGTCTCACTGCACTGCATCCCCAGTGGTGCCAGTGCACTCTCTGGACTCACTGCAGTCCATCCCCAGTGGTGCCAGTGCACTCTCTGGACTCACTGCACTGCATCCCCAGTGGTGCCAGTGCACTCTCTTTACTCACTGCAGTGCATCCCCAGTGGTGCCAGTGCACTCTCTGGACTCACTGCACTGCATCCCCAGTGGTGCCAGTGCACTCTCTGGACTCACTGCAGTGCATCCCCAGTGGTGCCAGTGCAATCTCTGGACTCACGGCAGTGCATCCCCAGTGGTGCCAGTGCACTCTCTGGACTCACTGCACTGCATCCCCAGTGGTGCCAGTGCACTCTCTGGACTCACGGCAGTGCATCTCCAGTGGTGCCAGTGCACTCTCTGGACTCACGGCACTGCATCCCCAGTGGTGCCAGTGCACTCTCTGGACTCACTGCACTGCATCCCCACTGGTGCTAGTGCACCCTCTGGAGTCACCGGGGTGCATCCCCAGAGGTGCCAGTGCACTCTCTGGACTCACTGCACTACATCCCCAGTGGTGCCAGTTCACTCTCTGGACTCACGGAACTGAATACCCAGTGGTTCCAGTGCACTCTCTGGACTCACTATACTGCATCCCCAGTGGTGCCTGTGAAGTCTCTGGACTCACTGCAGTGCATCCCCAGTGGTGCCAGTGCAATCTCAGGACTCACAGCAGTGCAGCTCCAATTGGTGCCAGTGCACTCTCTGCACTCACTGCACTGCATCACCAGTGGTGCCAGTGCACTCTCTGGACTCACTGCATTGCATCCCCAGTGGTGCCAGTGCACTCTCTGGACTCACTGCAGTGCATCCCCTGTGGTGCCATTGCACTCTCAGGACTCACTGCACTGCATCCCCAGTGGTGCCAGTGCACTCTCTGGTCTCACTGCACTGCATCCCCAGTGGTGTCAGTGCACTCTCTGGACTCACTGAACTGCATCCCAATTGCTGACAGTGCCCTCTCTGGACTCAGTGCACTGCATCCCCAGTGGTGCCAGTTCACTCTCTGGACTCACTGCAGTGCATCCCCAGTGGTGCCAGTGGCTCTCTGGACTCATTGCACTGCATCACCAGTGGTGCCAGTGCACTCTCTGGACTCACTGCAGTGCATCCCCAGTGGTGCCAGTGCACTCTCTGGACTCACTGCAGTGCATCCCCAGTGGTGCCAGTGCACTCTCTGGACTCACTGCACTGCATCTCCAATGGTGCCACTGCACTCTCTGGACTCGCTGCACTGCATCCCCAGTGGTGCTAGTGCACTCTCTGGACTCACTGCACTGCATCCCTAGTGGTGCAACTGCACTCTCTGAAAACACCGGGGTGCAACCTCAGCGGTGCCAGTGCACTCTCTGCACTCACGGCAGTGCATCCCCAGTGGTGCCAGTGCACTCTCTGGACTCACTGCAGTGTATCCCCTGTGGTGCCAGTGCACTCTGTGGAGTCAGTGCACTGCATCCCAGTGGTGCCAGTGCACTCTCTGGACTCACTGCAGTGCATCCCCAGTGGTGCCAGTGCACTCTCTGGACTCACTGCACTGCATCCCAGTGGTGCCAGTGCACTCTCTGGACTCACTGCAGTGCATCCCCAGTGGTGCCAGTGCACTCTCTGGACTCACTGCACTGCATCCCCAGTGGTGACAGTGCACTCTCTGGACTCACTGCACTGCATCCCCAGTGGTGCCACTGCACTCTCTGGACTCACTGCAGTGCATCCCCAGTGGTGCCAGTGCACTCTCTGGACTCACTGCAGTGCACCCCCAAAGGTGCCAGTGCATTCTCTTTACTCACTGCAGTGCATCCCCACTGGTGCCAGTGCACTCTCTGGTCTCACTGCACTGCATCCCCAGTGGTGCCAGTGCACTCTCTGGACTCACTGCATTCCATCCCCAGTGGTGCCAGTGCACTCTCTGGACTCACTGCACTGCATCCCCAGTGGTGCCTTTGCACTCTCTTTACTCACTGCAGTGCATCCCCAGTGGTGCCAGTGCACTCTCTGGACTCACTGCACTGCATCCCCAGTGGTGCCAGTGCACTCTCTGGACTCACTGCAGTGCATCCCCAGTGGTGCCAGTGCAATCTCTGGACTCACGGCAGTGCATCCCCAGTGGTGCCAGTGCACTCTCTGGACTCACTGCACTGCATCCCCAGTGGTGCCAGTGCACTCTCTGGACTTGCCGGGGTGCATCCCCAGTGGTGCCAGTGCACTCTCTGGACTCACTACCATGCATCCCCAGTGGTGCCAGTGCACTGTCTGGACTCACTGCATTCCCAGTGGTGCCAGGGCACTCTCTGGACTCACTGCAGTGCATCCCCAGTGGTGCCTGTGAAGTCTCTGGACTCACTGCAGTGCATCCCCAATGGTGCCAGTGCACTCTTTGGACTCACTGCACTGCATCCCCATTGGTGCCAGTGCCCTCTGTGGACTCACTGCACTACATCCCCAGTGGTGCCAGTCAACTCTCTGGACTCACTGCACTGCATCCCCAGTGGTGCCAGTGCACTCTCTGGACTCACTGCAGTGCATCCCCAGTGGTGCTAGTGCACTCTCTGGACTCACTGCACTGCATCCCCTTGGGTGCCAAGGCACTCTCTGGACTCACTGCACTGCGTTGCCATTGGTGCCAGTGCACTCTCTGGACTCATTGCAGTGCATCCCCAGTGGTGCCAATGCACTCTCTGGACTCACGGCACTGCATCCCCAGTGGTGACAGTGCACTCTCTGGACTCACTGCACTGCATCCCCAGTGGTGCCAGTGCAGTCTCTGTGTTAGTGTTGGGGAGAATCGAATGGATGTTTTACTAATGTCTCTTAGGTAATGGGACCTACAGTATAATTAAGCATTGCCAAATGTACTTACATTATCAATTAATCTATGTATACTGGATACTTAGGGAGTACATTGAACAATCAAAAGAGTCATTGAAGGGGAACCTTGGGAGGGAACAGGTACAACCTGACCTTGGATAAGGGCCTGGAAATGATGAAATGAGTTGAAGCAGAACCAAGAAGCGGAGGGAGCATGCGTCGAGTAAGAAAGGTGAAAAGTTTAGCGGAGAGGAAGACTCCTTACTTCATCTGGACGACCACCTGGACGACCACCAGAGTGTGCCACGCATGTGCAAAGGGGAGGGGAGCTAATTAGAATGAAAAGCGAGGCTGCTGTTGCAACCTGTAATGAATATGTATACCTGACGCAATATTGTATGTATAAATAACGGCTGGGAAGTAACGGGACTTGAAGCCAGATTTGGGCACCTGCCCCGGCTTCCAGCGCTGAATAAAGCACCTTCATATAATCACTTGGTGATTCTGTGGTTGCTAGGCTAACATCTGGACTCACTGCAGTGCATCCCCAGTGGTGCCAGTGCACTCTCTGGACTCACTGCAGTGCATCCCAGTGGTGCCACTGCACTCCCTGGACTCAGTGCAGTGCATCCCCAGTGGTGCCAGTGCACTCTCTGGACTCACTGCACTGCATCCCCAGTGGTGCCAGTGCACTCTCTGGACTTGCCGGGGTGCATCGCCAGTGGTGCCAGTTCCCTCTCTGGACTCACTGCACTGCATCCCCAATGCTGACAGTGCACTCTCTAGACTCACTGCCGTGCATCTCCAGTGGTGCCAGTGCACTCTCTGGACTCACTGCAGTGCATCCCCAATCGTACCAGTGCCCTCTCTGGACTCACTGCACTGCATCCCCAGTGGTGCCACTGCAACCTCTGGTCTCACTGCAGTGCATCCCCAGTGCTGCCAGTGCACTCTCTGGACTCACTGCACTGCATCCCCAGTGCTGCCAGTGCACTCTCTGGACTCATTGCAGTGCATTCCCAGTGGTGCCAGTGCACTCTCTGGACTCACTGCTGTGCATCCCCAGTCGTGCCAGTGCACTCTCTGGACTCACTGCAGTGCATCCCCTGTGGTGCCATTCAACTCTCAGGACTCACTGCACTGCATCCCCAGTGGTGCCAGTGCACTCTCTGGTCTCACTGCAGTGCATCCCCAGTGGTGCCAGTGGCTCTCTGGACTCATTGCACTGCATCACCAGTGGTGCCAGTGCACTCTCTGGACTCACTGCACTGCAACCCCAGTGGTGCCAGTGCACTCTCTGGACTCACTGCACTGCATCCCCAGTGGTGCCAGTGCACTCTCTGGACTCACTGCAGTGCATCCCCAGTGGAGCCAGTGCACTCTCTGGACTCACTGCACTGCATCCCCATTGGTGCCAGTGCACTCTCTGGACTCACTGCAGTGCATCCCCAGTGGTGCCAGTGCACTCTCTGGACTCACTGCACTGCATCCCCAGTGGTGCCAGTTCACTCTCTGGACTCACTGAACTGAATCCCCAGTAGTGCCAGTGTACTCTCTGGACTCACGGTACTGCATCCCCATTGGTGCCTGTGAAATCTCTGGATTCACTGCAGTGCATCCCCAGTGGTGCCAGTGCAATCTCAGGACTCACAGCAGTGCAGCTCCAGTTGGTGCCAGTGCACTCTCTGCACACACTGCACTGCATCACCAGTGGTGCCAGTGCACTCTCTGGACTCACTGCACTGCATCCCCAGAGGTGCCAGTGCACTCTCTGGACTCACTGCAGTGCATCCCCAGTGGTGCCAGTGCACTCTCTGGTCTCACTGCAGTGCATCCCCAGTGGTGCCGGTGGCTCTCTGGACTCAGTGCACTGCATCACCAGTGGTGCCAGTGCACTCTCTGGACTCACTGCAGTGCATCCACAGTGGTGCCAGTGTACTCTCTTAACTCACTGCACTGCATCACCAGTGGTGCCAGTGCATTCTCTGGACTCACTGCACTGCAACACGAGTGGTGCCAGTGCACTCTCTGGACTCACTGCACTGCATCTCCAGTGGTGCCACTGCACTCTCTGGACTCACTGCAGTGCATCCCCAGTGGTGCCAGTGCACTCTGTGGACTCACTGCACTGCATCCCCAGTGGTGCCAGTGCACTCTCTGGACTCACAGCACTGCATCCCCAAGGTGCCTGTGCACTCTCTGGACTCACTGAACTGCATCCCCAGTGGTGCCAGTGCACTCTCTGGACTCACTGCAGTGCATCCCCAGTGGTGCCAGTGCACTCTCTGGACTCACTGCAGTGCATCCCCAGTGGAGCCAGTGCACTCTCTGGACTCACTGCACTGCATCCCCAGTGGTGCCAGTGCACTCTCTGAAAACACCGGGGTGCAACCGCT
This sequence comes from Anser brachyrhynchus, assembly GCF_964034855.1. Taxonomy (NCBI): domain Eukaryota; kingdom Metazoa; phylum Chordata; class Aves; order Anseriformes; family Anatidae; genus Anser; species Anser brachyrhynchus. The sequence continues at coordinate 54,620 of NW_027664036.1, forward strand.
GCGGGGCCAGTGCACTCTCTGGACTCACGGCAGTGCATCCCCAGTGGTGCCACTGCACTCTCTGGACTCACTGCAGTGTATCCCCTGTGGTGCCTGTGCACTCTGTGGACTCAGTGCACTGCATCCCCAGTGGTGCCAGTGCACTCTCTGGACTCACTGCAGTGCATCCCCAGTGGTGCCAGTGCACTCTCTGGACTCACTGCAGTGCATCCCCAGGGGTGCCAGTGCACTCTCTGGACTCACTGCACTGCATCCCCAGTGGTGCCAGTGCACTCTCTGGACTCACTGCAGTGCATCCCCAGTGGTGTCAGTGCAATCTGTGGACTCAGGGCAGTGCATCCCCAGTGGTGCCAGTGCACTCTCTGGACTCACTGCACTGCATCCCCAGTGGTGCCAGTGCACTCTCTGGACTCACTGCACTGCATCCCCAGTGGTGCCAGTGCACTCTCTGGACTTGCCGGGATGCATCCCCAGTGGTGCCAGTGCACTCTCTGGACTCACTGCAGTGCATCCCCAGTGGTGCCAGTGCACTGTCTGGACTCACTGCATTACCAGTGGTGCCAGGGCACTCTCTGGACTCACTGCAGTGCATCCCCAGTGGTGCCTGTGAAGTCTCTAGACTCACTGCAGTGCATCCCCAATGGTGCCAGTGCACTCTTTGGACTCACTGCACTGCATCCCCAGTGGTGCCACTGTACTCTCTGGACTCACTGCACTGCATCCCCATTGGTGCCAGTGCCCTCTGTGGACTCACTGCACTACATCCCCAGTGGTGCCAGTGAACTCTCTGGACTCACTGCACTGCATCCCCAGTGGTGCCAGTGCACTCTCTGGACTCAGTGCAGTGCATCCCCAGTGGTGCTAGTGCACTCTCTGGACTCACTGCACTGCATCCCCTGTGGTGCCAAGGCACTCTCTGGACTCACTGCACTGCGTTGCCATTGGTGCCAGTGCACTCTCTGGACTCATTGCAGTGCATCCCCAGTGGTGCCAATGCACTCTCTGGACTCACGGCACTGCATCCCCAGTGGTGCCAGTGCACTCTCTGGACTCACTGCACTGCATCCCCAGTGGTGCCAGTGCACTCTCAGGAGTCACTGCGCTGCATCCCCAGTGGTTCCAGTGCACTCTCTTGACTCACTGCACTTCAACTCCAGTGGTGCCAGTGCACTCTCTGGACTCACTGCACTGCATCCCCAAGGTGCCAGTGCACTCTCTGGACTCACTGCACTGCATCCCCAGTGGTGCCAGAGCACTCTCTGGATTCACTGCAGTGCATCCCCAGTGGTGACAGTGCACTCTCTGGACTCACTGCACTGCATCCCCAGTGGTGCCACTGCACTCTCTGAAAACACCGGGGTGCAACCGCAGCGGTGCCAGTTCACTCTATGCACTCACGGCAGTGCATCCCCAGTGGTGCCAGTGCACTCTCTGGACTCACTGCAGTGTATCCCCTGTGGTGCCAGTGCACTCTGTGGACTCAGTGCACTGCATCCCAGTGGTGCCACTGCAGTCTCTGTGTTAGTGTTTGGGAGAATCGAATGGATGTTTTACTAATGTCTCTTAGGTAATGGGACCTACAGTATAATTAAGCATTGCCAAATGTACTTACATTATCAATTAATCTATGTATACTGGATACTTAGGGAGTACATTGAACAATCAAAAGAGTCATCGAAGGGGAACCTTGGGAGGGAACTGGTACAACCTGACCTTGGATAAGGGCCTGGAAATGATGAAATGAGTTGAAGCAGAACCAAGAAGCGGAGGGAGCATGCGTCGAGTAAGAAAGGTGAAAAGTTTAGCGGAGAGGAAGACTCCTTACTTCATCTGGACGACCACCTGGACGACCACCAGAGTGCGCCACGCATGTGCAAAGGGGAGGGGAGCTAATTAGAATGAAAAGCGAGGCTGCTGTTGCAACCTGTAATGAATATGTATACCTGACGCAATATTGTATGTATAAATAACGGCTGGGAAGTAACGGGACTTGAAGCCAGATTTGGGCACCTGCCCCGGCTTCCAGCGCTGAATAAAGCACCTTCATATAATCACTTGGTGATTCTGTGGTTGCTAGGCTAACATCTGGACTCACTGCAGTGCATCCCCAGTGGTGCCAGTGTACTCTCTGGACTCACTGCACTGCATCCCCAGTGGTGCCAGTGCACTCTCTGGACTCACTGCACTGCAACCCCAGTGGTGCCAGTGCACTCTCTGGACTCACTGCACTGCATCCCCAGTGGTGCCAGTGCACTCTCTGGACTCACTGCAGTGCATCCCCAGTGGTACCAGTGCACTCTCTGGACTCACTGCACTGCATCCCCATTGGTGCCAGTGCACTCTCTGGACTCACTGTATTGCATCCCCAGTGGTGCCAGTGCACTCTCTGGACTCACTGCACTGCATCCCCAGTGGTGCCAGTTCACTCTCTGGACTCACTGAACTGAATCCCCAGTAGTGCCAGTGTACTCTCTGGACTCACGGTACTGCATCCCCATTGGTGCCTGTGAAATCTCTGGATTCACTGCAGTGCATCCCCAGTGGTGCCAGTGCAATCTCAGGACTCACAGCAGTGCAGCTCCAGTTGGTGCCAGTGCACTCTCTGCACACACTGCACTGCATCCCCAGTGGTGCCAGTGCACTCTCTGGACTCACTGCACTGCATCCCCAGAGGTGCCAGTGCACTCTCTGGACTCACTGCAGTGCATCCCCAGTGGTGCCAGTGCACTCTCTGGACTCACTGCAGTGCATCCCCAGTGGTGCCAGTGGCTCTCTGGACTCAGTGCACTGCATCACCAGTGGTGCCAGTGCACTCTCTGGACTCACTGCAGTGCATCCACAGTGGTGCCAGTGTACTCTCTTAACTCACTGCACTGCATCACCAGTGGTGCCAGTGCATTCTCTGGACTCACTGCACTGCAACACCAGTGGTGCCAGTGCACTCTCTGGACTCACTGCACTGCATCCCCAGTGGTGCCACTGCACTCTCTGCACTCACTGCAGTGCATCCCCAGTGGTGCCAGTGCACTCTGTGGACTCACTGCACTGCATCCCCAGTGGTGCCAGTGCACTCTCTGGACTCACAGCACTGCATCCCCAAGGTGCCTGTGCACTCTCTGGACTCACTGAACTGCATCCCCAGTGGTGCCAGTGCACTCTCTGGACTCACTGCAGTGCATCCCCAGTGGTGCCAGTGCACTCTCTGGACTCACTGCAGTGCATCCCCAGTGGAGCCAGTGCACTCTCTGGACTCACTGCACTGCATCCCCAGTGGTGCCAGTGCACTCTCTGAAAACACCGGGGTGCAACCGCTGCGGGGCCAGTGCACTCTCTGGACTCACGGCAGTGCATCCCCAGTGGTGCCACTGCACTCTCTGGACTCACTGCAGTGTATCCCCTGTGGTGCCAGTGCACTCTGTGGACTCAGTGCACTGCATCCCCAGTGGTGCCAGTGCACTCTCTGGACTCACTGCAGTGCATCCCCAGTGGTGCCAGTGCACTCTCTGGACTCACTGCAGTGCATCCCCAGGGGTGCCAGTGCACTCTCTGGACTCACTGCACTGCATCCCCAGTGGTGCCAGTGCACTCTCTGGACTCACTGCAGTGCATCCCCAGTGGTGTCAGTGCAATCTATGGACTCAGGGCAGTGCATCCCCAGTGGTGCCAGTGCACTCTCTGGACTCACTGCACTGCATCCCCAGTGGTGCCAGTGCACTCTCTGGACTCACTGCACTGCATCCCCAGTGGTGCCAGTGCACTCTCTGGACTTGCCGGGATGCATCCCCAGTGGTGCCAGTGCACTCTCTGGACTCACTGCAGTGCATCCCCAGTGGTGCCAGTGCACTGTCTGGACTCACTGCATTACCAGTGGTGCCAGTGCACTCTCTGGACTCACTGCAGTGCATCCCCAGTGGTGCCTGTGAAGTCTCTAGACTCACTGCAGTGCATCCCCAATGGTGCCAGTGCACTCTTTGGACTCACTGCACTGCATCCCCAGTGGTGCCACTGTACTCTCTGGACTCACTGCACTGCATCCCCATTGGTGCCAGTGCCCTCTGTGGACTCACTGCACTACATCCCCAGTGGTGCCAGTGAACTCTCTGGACTCACTGCACTGCATCCCCAGTGGTGCCAGTGCACTCTCTGGACTCAGTGCAGTGCATCCCCAGTGGTGCTAGTGCACTCTCTGGACTCACTGCACTGCATCCCCTTGGGTGCCAAGGCACTCTCTGGACTCACTGCACTGCGTTGCCATTGGTGCCAGTGCACTCTCTGGACTCATTGCAGTGCATCCCCAGTGGTGCCAATGCACTCTCTGGACTCACGGCACTGCATCCCCAGTGGTGCCAGTGCACTCTCTGGACTCACTGCACTGCATCCCCAGTGGTGCCAGTGCACTCTCAGGAGTCACTGCGCTGCATCCCCAGTGGTTCCAGTGCACTCTCTTGACTCACTGCACTTCAACTCCAGTGGTGCCAGTGCACTCTCTGGACTCACTGCACTGCATCCCCAAGGTGCCAGTGCACTCTCTGGACTCACTGCACTGCATCCCCAGTGGTGCCAGAGCACTCTCTGGATTCACTGCAGTGCATCCCCAGTGGTGACAGTGCACTCTCTGGACTCACTGCACTGCATCCCCAGTGGTGCCACTGCACTCTCTGAAAACACCGGGGTGCAACCGCAGCGGTGCCAGTTCACTCTCTGCACTCACTGCAGTGCATCCCCAGTGGTGCCAGTGCACTCTCTGGACTCACTGCAGTGTATCCCCTGTGGTGCCAGTGCACTCTGTGGACTCAGTGCACTGCATCCCAGTGGTGCCACTGCAGTCTCTGTGTTAGTGTTTGGGAGAATCGAATGGATGTTTTACTAATGTCTCTTAGGTAATGGGACCTACAGTATAATTAAGCATTGCCATATGTACTTACATTATCAATTAATCTATGTATACTGGATACTTAGGGAGTACATTGAACAATCAAAAGAGTCATTGAAGGGGAACCTTGGGAGGGAACAGGTACAACCTGACCTTGGATAAGGGCCTGGAAATGATGAAATGAGTTGAAGCAGAACCAAGAAGCGGAGGGAGCATGCGTCGAGTAAGAAAGGTGAAAAGTTTAGCGGAGAGGAAGACTCCTTACTTCATCTGGACGACCACCTGGACGACCACCAGAGTGCGCCACGCATGTGCAAAGGGGAGGGGAGCTAATTAGAATGAAAAGCGAGGCTGCTGTTGCAACCTGTAATGAATATGTATACCTGACGCAATATTGTATGTATAAATAACGGCTGGGAAGTAACGGGACTTGAAGCCAGATTTGGGCACCTGCCCCGGCTTCCAGCGCAGAATAAAGCAACTTCATATAATAACTTGGTGATTCTGTGGTTGCTAGGCTAACATCTGGACTCACTGCAGTGCATCCCCAGTGGTGCCAATGCACTCTCTGGACTCACTGCAGTGCATCCCAGTGGTGCCAGTGCACTCCCTGGACTCAGTGCAGTGCATCCCCAGTGGTGCCAGTGCACTCTCTGGACTCACTGCACTGCATCCCCAGTGGTGCCAGTGCACTCTCTGGACTTGCCGGGGTGCATCCCCAGTGGTGCCAGTGCCCTCTCTGGACTCACTGCACTGTATCCCCAGTGGTGCCACTGCACTCTCTAGACTCACTGCAGTGCATCCCCAGTGGTGCCAGTGCACTCTCTGGACTCACTGCAGTGCATCCCGAATCGTACCAGTGCCCTCTCTGGTCTCACTGCACTGCATCCCCAGTGGTGCCACTGCAACCTCTGGTCTCACTGCAGTGCATCTCCAGTGGTGCCAGTGCACTCTCTGGACTCACTGCAGTGCATCCCCAGTGGTACCAGTGCACTCTCTGGACTCTCTGCACTGCATGAACAGTGGTGCCAGTGCACTCTCTGGACTCACTGCACTGCATCCCCAGTGGTGACAGTGCACTCTCTGGACTTGCCGGGGTGCATCCCCATTGGTGCCAGTGCACTCTCTGGACTCACTGCACTACATCCCCAATGGTGCCAGTTCACTCTCTGGACTCACTGAACTGAATCCCCAGTAGTGCCAGTGTACTCTCTGGACTCACTGTACTGCATCCCCATTGGTGCCTGTGAAATCTCTGGACTCACTGCAGTGCATCCCCAGAGGTGCCAGTGCACTCTCTGGACTCACTGCAGTGGAACCCCTGTGGTGCCATTGCACTCTCAGGACTCACTGCACTGCATCCCCAGTGGTGCCAGTGCACTCTCTGGTCTCACTGCAGTGCATCCCCAGAGTTCCAGTGGCTCTCTGGACTCATTGCACTGCATCCCCAGTGGTGCCAGTGTACTCTCTGGACTCACTGCAGTGCATCCACAGTGGTGCGATTGTACTCTCTTAACTCACTGAACTGCATCACCAGTGGTGCCAGTGCACTCTCTGGACTCACTGCACTGCATCCCCAAGGTGCCAGTGCACTCTCTGGACTCACTGCTCTGCATCCCCAGTGGTGCCAGTGCACTCTCTGGACTCACTACACTGCATTCCCATTGGTGACTGTGCACTCTCTGGACTCACTGCAGTGCATCCCCAGTGGAGCCAGTACACTCTCTGGACTCACTGCACTGCATCCCCAGTGGTGCCAGTGCACTCTCTGAAAACACCGGGGTGCAACCGCAGCGGGGCCAGTGCACTCTCTGCACTCACGGCAGTGCATCCCCAGTGGTGCCAGTGCACTCTCTGGACTCACTGCAGTGTATCCCCAGTGGTGCCAGTGCACTCTGTGGACTCAGTGCACTGCATCCCAGTGGTGCCAGTGCACTCTCTGGAATCACTGCAGTGCATCCCCAGTGGTGCCAGTGCACTCTCTGGACTCACTGCAGTGCATCCCCAGTGGTGCCAGTGCACTCTCTGGACTCACTGCACTGCATCCCCAGTGGTGCCAGTGCACTCTCTGGACTCACTGCAGTGCATCCCCAGTGGTGCCAGTGCAATCTCTGGACTCACGGCAGTGCATCCCCAGTGGTGCCAGTGCACTCTCTGGACTCACTGCACTGCATCCCCAGTGGTGCCAGTGCACTCTCTGGACTCACTGCACTGCATCCCCAGTGGTGCCAGTGCACTCTCTGGACTCACTGCAGTGCATCCCCACTGGTGCCAGTGCACTGTCTGGACTCACTGCATTCCCAGTGGTGCCAGGGCACTCTCTGGACTCACTGCAGTGCATCCCCAGTGGTGCCTGTGAAGTCTCTGGACTCACTGCAGTGCATCCCCAATGGTGCCAGTGCACTCTTTGGACTCACTGCAGTTCATCCCCAATGGTGCCAGTGCACTCTTTGGACTCACTGCACTGCACCCCCAGTGGTGCCAGTGAACTCTCTGGACTCACTGCACTACATCCCCAGTGGTGACAGTGCACTCTCTGGACTCACTGCAGTGCATCCCCAGTGGTGCTAGTGCACTCTCTGGACTCACTGCACTGCATCCCCTGTGGTGCCAAGGCACTCTCTGGACTCACTGCACTGCGTTGCCATTGGTGCCAGTGCACTCTCTGGACTCGTTGCAGTGCATCCCCAGTGGTGCCAATACACTCTCTGGACTCACGGCACTGCATCCCCAGTGGTGCCAGTGCACTCTCTGGACTCATTGCAGTGCATCCCCAGTGGTGCCAATGCACTCTCTGGACTCACTGCACTGCATCCCCAGTGGTGCCAGAGCACTCTCTGGACTCACTGCAGTGCATCCCCAGTGGTGACAGTGCACTCTCTGGACTCATTGCACTGCATCCCCAGTGGTGCCACTGCAATCTCTGAAAACACCGGGGTGCAACCGCAGCGGTGCCAGTTCACTCTCTGCACTCACTGCAGTGTATCCCCAGTGGTGCCAGTGCACTCTCTGGACTCACTGCAGTGTATCCCCTGTGGTGCCAGTGCACTCTGTGGACTCAGTGCACTGCATCCCAGTGGTGCCAGTGCACTCTGTGGACTCACTGCAGTGCATCCCCAGTGGTGCCAGTGCACTCTCTGGACTCACTGCACTGCATCCCAGTGGTGCCAGTGCACTCTCTGGACTCACTGCACTGCATCCCCAGTGGTGCCACTGCACTCTCTGAAAACACCGGGGTGCAACCGCTGCGGTGCCAGTGCACTCTCTACACTCACGGCAGTGCATCCCCAGTGGTGCCAGTGCACTCTCTGGACTCACTGCACTGCATCCCCAGTGGTGCCAGTGCACTCTCTGTAGTCACTGCACTGCATCCCCTGTGGTGCCAGTGCACTGTCTGGACTCACTGCAGTGCAACCCCAAAGGTGCCAGTGCATTCTCTTAACTCACTGCAGTGCATCCCCACTGGTGCCAGTGCACTCTCTGGACTGACTGCACTGCATCCCCAGTGGTGCCAGTGCACTCTCTGTACTCACTGCAGTGCAACCCCAATGGTGCCAGTGCATTCTCTTTACTCACTGCAGTGCATCCCCACTGGTGCCAGTGCACTCTCTGGACTCACTGCAGTGCATCCCAAGTGGTGCCAGTGAACTCTCTGGACTCACTGCAGTGCATCCCCAGTGGTGCCAGGGCACTCTCTGCAGACAATGCAGTGCATCCCCAAAGGTGACAGTGCACTCTCTGGACTCACTGTACTGCTCGAGCCGCGGCAACCGCTCCAGCCGCGGTAGCCACTCCAGCCTCGGTAGCCGCTCCAGCCGCTCCAGCCGCGGCAACCGCGGCAGCCGGTCCAGCCGCGGCAGCCGCTCCATCCGTGGCATACGCGGCAGACGCTCCAGACGCTCCAGCCGCGGCAGCCGCCCCAGCCGCTCCAGCCGCGGCAGCCCCTCCAGTCTCGGCAGGCGCGGCAGGCGTTCCAGCCGCGGCAGCCTCTAAAGCCGCTACCGAGTGGAGCGGCTGCCACGGCTGGAGCGCCTGCCGCGGTTGGAGCGGCTGCCGCGGCTGGAGCGGCTGCCGCGGCTGGAGCGGCTGCCGAGGCTGGAGTGGCTACCGCGGCTGGAGCGGTTGCCGCGGCTCGAGCAGTACAGTGAGTCCAGAGAGTGCACTGTCACCTTTGGGGATGCACTGCATTGTCTGCAGAGAGTGCACTGGTACCACTGGGGATGCAGTGCAGTGAGTCCAGAGAGTGCACTGGCACCACTGGAGATGCACTGCAGTGAGACCAGAGGTTGCAGTGGCACCACTGGGGATGCAGTGCAGTGAGTCCAGAGAGGGCACTGGTACGATTCGGGATGCACTGCAGTGAGTCCAGAGAGTGCACTGGCACCACTGGGGATGCACTGCAGTGAGTCTAGAGAGTGCAGTGGCACCGCTGGGGATGCAGTGCAGTGAGTCCAGAGAGGGCACTGGCACAACTGGGGATGCACCCCGGCAAGTCCAGAGAGTGCACTGGCACCACTGGGGATGCACTGTAGTGAGTTCAGAGAGTGCACTGGCACCACTGGGGATGCACTGCACTGAGTCCAGGGAGTGCACTGGCACCACTGGGATGCACTGCAGTGAGTCCAGAGAGTGCATTGGCACCACTGGGGATGCACTGCAGTGAGTCCAGAGAGTGCACTGGCACCACTGGGGATGCACTGCAGTGAGTCCAGATGTTAGCCTAGCAACCACAGAATCACCAAGTGATTATATGAAGTTGCTTTATTCTGCGCTGGAAGCCGGGGCAGGTGCCCAAATCTGGCTTCAAGTCCCGTTACTTCCCAGCCGTTATTTATACATACAATATTGCGTCAGGTATACATATTCATTACAGGTTGCAACAGCAGCCTCGCTTTTCATTCTAATTAGCTCCCCTCCCCTTTGCACATGCGTGGCGCACTCTGGTGGTCGTCCAGGTGGTCGTCCAGATGAAGTAAGGAGTCTTCCTCTCCGCTAAACTTTTCACCTTTCTTACTCGACGCATGCTCCCTCCGCTTCTTGGTTCTGCTTCAACTCATTTCATCATTTCCAGGCCCTTATCCAAGGTCAGGTTGTACCTGTTCCCTCCCAAGGTTCCCCTTCAATGACTCTACAATGACTCCAGTGTACTCTCTGGACTCACTGCAGTGCATCCACAGTGGTGCGATTGTACTCTCTTAACTCACTGCACTGCATCACCAGTGGTGCCAGTGCACTCTCTGGACTCACTGCACTGCATCCCCAAGGTGCCAGTACACTCTCTGGACTCACTGCACTGCATCCCCAGTGGTGCCAGTGCACTCTCTGGACTCACTACACTGCATTCCCATTGGTGACTGTGCACTCTCTGGACTCACTGCACTGCATCCCCAGTGGTGCCAGGGCACTCTCTGGACTCACTGCACTGCATCCCCAGTGGTGCCAGTGCACTCTCTGGACTCACTGCACTGCATCCCCAGTGGTGCCAGTGCACTCTCTGGACTCACTGCACTGCATCCCCAGTGGTGCCAGTGCACTCTCTGGACTCACTGCAGTGCATCCCCACTGGTGCCAGTGCACTGTCTGGACTCACTGCATTCCCAGTGGTGCCAGGGCACTCTCTGGACTCACTGCAGTGCATCCCCAGTGGTGCCTGTGAAGTCTCTGGACTCACTGCAGTGCATCCCCAATGGTGCCAGTGCACTCTTTGGACTCACTGCAGTTCATCCCCAATGGTGCCAGTGCACTCTCTGGACTCACTGCACTGCATCCCCAGTGGTGCCAGTGAACTCTCTGGACTCACTGCACTGCATCCCCAGTGGTGACAGTGCACTCTCTGGACTCACTGCAGTGCATCCCCAGTGGTGCTAGTGCACTCTCTGGACTCACTGCACTGCATCCCCTGTGGTGCCAAGGCACTCTCTGGACTCACTGCACTGCGTTGCCATTGGTGCCAGTGCACTATCTGGACTCGTTGCAGTGCATCCCCAGTGGTGCCAATGCACTCTCTGGACTCACGGCACTGCATCCCCAGTGGTGCCAGTGCACTCTCTGGACTCATTGCAGTGCATCCCCAGTGGTGCCAATGCACTCCCTGGACTCACTGCACTGCATCCCCAAGGTGCAAGTGCACTCTCTGGACTCACTGCACTGCATCCCCAGTGGTGCCAGAGCACTCTCTGGACTCACTGCAGTGCATCCCCAGTGGTGACAGTGCACTCTCTGGACTCATTGCACTGCATCCCCAGTGGTGCCACTGCACTCTCTGAAAACACCGGGGTGCAACCGCAGCGGTGCCAGTTCACTCTCTGCACTCACTGCTGTGTATCCCCAGTGGTGCCAGTGCACTCTCTGGACTCACTGCAGTGTATCCCCTGTGGTGCCAGTGCACTCTGTGGACTCAGTGCACTGCATTCCAGTGGTGCCAGTGCACTCTCTGGACTCACTGCAGTGCATCCCCAGTGGTGCCAGTGCACTCTCTGGACTCACTGCACTGCATCCCAGTGGTGCCAGTGCACTCTCTGGACTCACTGCACTGCATCCCCAGTGGCGCCAGTGCACTCTATGGACTCACTGCACTGCATCCCCAGTGGTGACAGTGCACTCTCTGGACTCACTGCAGTGCATCCCCAAGGTGCCAGTGCACTCTCTGGACTCACTGCACTGCATCCCCAGTGGTGCCAGTGCACTCTCTGGACTCACTGCAGTGCACCCCCAAAGGTGCCAGTGCATTCTCTTTACTCACTGCAGTGCATCCCCACTGGTGCCAGTGCACTCTCTGGTCTCACTGCACTGCATCCCCAGTGGTGCCAGTGCACTCTCTGGACTCACTGCATTCCATCCCCAGTGGTGCCAGTGCACTCTCTGGACTCACTGCACTGCATCCCCAGTGGTGCCTTTGCACTCTCTTTACTCACTGCAGTGCATCCCCAGTGGTGCCAGTGCACTCTCTGGACTCACTGCACTGCATCCCCAGTGGTGCCAGTGCACTCTCTGGACTCACTGCAGTGCATCCCCAGTGGTGCCAGTGCAATCTCTGGACTCACGGCAGTGCATCCCCAGTGGTGCCAGTGCACTCTCTGGACTCACTGCACTGCATCCCCAGTGGTGCCAGTGCACTCTCTGGACTTGCCGGGGTGCATCCCCAGTGGTGCCAGTGCACTCTCTGGACTCACTACCATGCATCCCCAGTGGTGCCAGTGCACTGTCTGGACTCACTGCATTCCCAGTGGTGCCAGGGCACTCTCTGGACTCACTGCAGTGCATCCCCAGTGGTGTCAGTGCACTCTCTGGACTCACTGCAGTGCATCCCCAATGGTGCCAGTGCACTCTTTGGACTCACTGCACTGCATCCCCATTGGTGCCAGTGCCCTCTGTGGACTCACTGCACTACATCCCCAGTGGTGCCAGTCAACTCTCTGGACTCACTGCACTGCATCCCCAGTGGTGCCAGTGCACTCTCTGGACTCACTGCAGTGCATCCCCAGTGGTGCTAGTGCACTCTCTGGACTCACTGCACTGCATCCCCTTGGGTGCCAAGGCACTCTCTGGACTCACTGCACTGCGTTGCCATTGGTGCCAGTGCACTCTCTGGACTCATTGCAGTGCATCCCCAGTGGTGCCAATGCACTCTCTGGACTCACGGCACTGCATCCCCAGTGGTGACAGTGCACTCTCTGGACTCACTGCACTGCATCCCCAGTGGTGCCAGTGCAGTCTCTGTGTTAGTGTTGGGGAGAATCGAATGGATGTTTTACTAATGTCTCTTAGGTAATGGGACCTACAGTATAATTAAGCATTGCCAAATGTACTTACATTATCAATTAATCTATGTATACTGGATACTTAGGGAGTACATTGAACAATCAAAAGAGTCATTGAAGGGGAACCTTGGGAGGGAACAGGTACAACCTGACCTTGGATAAGGGCCTGGAAATGATGAAATGAGTTGAAGCAGAACCAAGAAGCGGAGGGAGCATGCGTCGAGTAAGAAAGGTGAAAAGTTTAGCGGAGAGGAAGACTCCTTACTTCATCTGGACGACCACCTGGACGACCACCAGAGTGTGCCACGCATGTGCAAAGGGGAGGGGAGCTAATTAGAATGAAAAGCGAGGCTGCTGTTGCAACCTGTAATGAATATGTATACCTGACGCAATATTGTATGTATAAATAACGGCTGGGAAGTAACGGGACTTGAAGCCAGATTTGGGCACCTGCCCCGGCTTCCAGCGCTGAATAAAGCACCTTCATATAATCACTTGGTGATTCTGTGGTTGCTAGGCTAACATCTGGACTCACTGCAGTGCATCCCCAGTGGTGCCAGTGCACTCTCTGGAGTCACTGCAGTGCATCCCCAGTGGTGCCAGTGCACTCTCTGGACTCACTGCAGTGCATCCCAGTGGTGCCACTGCACTCCCTGGACTCAGTGCAGTGCATCCCCAGTGGTGCCAGTGCACTCTCTGGACTCACTGCACTGCATCCCCAGTGGTGCCAGTGCACTCTCTGGACTTGCCGGGGTGCATCGCCAGTGGTGCCAGTTCCCTCTCTGGACTCACTGCACTGCATCCCCAGTGGTGCCAGTGCACTCTCTGGACTCACTGAACTGCATCCCCAGTGGTGCCAGTGCACTCTCTGGACTCACTGCAGTGCATCCCCAGTGGTGCCAGTGCACTCTCTGGACTCACTGCAGTGCATCCCCAGTGGAGCCAGTGCACTCTCTGGACTCACTGCACTGCATCCCCAGTGGTGCCAGTGCACTCTCTGAAAACACCGGGGTGCAACCGCTGCGGGGCCAGTGCACTCTCTGGACTCACTGCACTGCATCCCCAGTGGTGCCAGTGCACTCTCTGGACTCACTGCAGTGTATCCCCTGTGGTGCCAGTGCACTCTGTGGACTCAGTGCACTGCATCCCCAGTGGTGCCAGTGCACTCTCTGGACTCACTGCAGTGCATCCCCAGTGGTGCCAGTGCACTCTCTGGACTCACTGCAGTGCATCCCCAGGGGTGCCAGTGCACTCTCTGGACTCACTGCACTGCATCCCCAGTGGTGCCAGTGCACTCTCTGGACTCACTGCAGTGCATCCCCAGTGGTGTCAGTGCAATCTGTGGACTCAGGGCAGTGCATCCCCAGTGGTGCCAGTGCACTCTCTGGACTCACTGCACTGCATTCCCAGTGGTGCCAGTGCACTCTCTGGACTCACTGCACTGCATCCCCAGTGGTGCCAGTGCACTCTCTGGACTTGCCGGGATGCATCCCCAGTGGTGCCAGTGCACTCTCTGGACTCACTGCAGTGCATCCCCAGTGGTGCCAGTGCACTGTCTGGACTCACTGCATTACCAGTGGTGCCAGGGCACTCTCTGGACTCACTGCAGTGCATCCCCAGTGGTGCCTGTGAAGTCTCTAGACTCACTGCAGTGCATCCCCAATGGTGCCAGTGCACTCTTTGGACTCACTGCACTGCATCCCCAGTGGTGCCACTGTACTCTCTGGACTCACTGCACTGCATCCCCATTGGTGCCAGTGCCCTCTGTGGACTCACTGCACTACATCCCCAGTGGTGCCAGTGAACTCTCTGGACTCACTGCACTGCATCCCCAGTGGTGCCAGTGCACTCTCTGGACTCAGTGCAGTGCATCCCCAGTGGTGCTAGTGCACTCTCTGGACTCACTGCACTGCATCCCCTGTGGTGCCAAGGCACTCTCTGGACTCACTGCACTGCGTTGCCATTGGTGCCAGTGCACTCTCTGGACTCATTGCAGTGCATCCCCAGTGGTGCCAATGCACTCTCTGGACTCACGGCACTGCATCCCCAGTGGTGCCAGTGCACTCTCTGGACTCACTGCACTGCATCCCCAGTGGTGCCAGTGCACTCTCAGGAGTCACTGCGCTGCATCCCCAGTGGTTCCAGTGCACTCTCTTGACTCACTGCACTTCAACTCCAGTGGTGCCAGTGCACTCTCTGGACTCACTGCACTGCATCCCCAAGGTGCCAGTGCACTCTCTGGACTCACTGCACTGCATCCCCAGTGGTGCCAGAGCACTCTCTGGATTCACTGCAGTGCATCCCCAGTGGTGACAGTGCACTCTCTGGACTCACTGCACTGCATCCCCAGTGGTGCCACTGCACTCTCTGAAAACACCGGGGTGCAACCGCAGCGGTGCCAGTTCACTCTCTGCACTCACTGCAGTGCATCCCCAGTGGTGCCAGTGCACTCTCTGGACTCACTGCAGTGTATCCCCTGTGGTGCCAGTGCACTCTGTGGACTCAGTGCACTGCATCCCAGTGGTGCCACTGCAGTCTCTGTGTTAGTGTTTGGGAGAATCGAATGGATGTTTTACTAATGTCTCTTAGGTAATGGGACCTACAGTATAATTAAGCATTGCCAAATGTACTTACATTATCAATTAATCTATGTATACTGGATACTTAGGGAGTACATTGAACAATCAAAAGAGTCATTGAAGGGGAACCTTGGGAGGGAACAGGTACAACCTGACCTTGGATAAGGGCCTGGAAATGATGAAATGAGTTGAAGCAGAACCAAGAAGCGGAGGGAGCATGCGTCGAGTAAGAAAGGTGAAAAGTTTAGCGGAGAGGAAGACTCCTTACTTCATCTGGACGACCACCTGGACGACCACCAGAGTGCGCCACGCATGTGCAAAGGGGAGGGGAGCTAATTAGAATGAAAAGCGAGGCTGCTGTTGCAACCTGTAATGAATATGTATACCTGACGCAATATTGTATGTATAAATAACGGCTGGGAAGTAACGGGACTTGAAGCCAGATTTGGGCACCTGCCCCGGCTTCCAGCGCTGAATAAAGCACCTTCATATAATCACTTGGTGATTCTGTGGTTGCTAGGCTAACATCTGGACTCACTGCAGTGCATCCCCAGTGGTGCCAGTGTACTCTCTGGACTCACTGCACTGCATCCCCAGTGGTGCCAGTGCACTCTCTGGACTCACTGCACTGCAACCCCAGTGGTGCCAGTGCACTCTCTGGACTCACTGCACTGCATCCCCAGTGGTGCCAGTGCACTCTCTGGACTCACTGCAGTGCATCCCCAGTGGTACCAGTGCACTCTCTGGACTCACTGCACTGCATCCCCATTGGTGCCAGTGCACTCTCTGGACTCACTGCAGTGCATCCCCAGTGGTGCCAGTGCACTCTCTGGACTCACTGCACTGCATCCCCAGTGGTGCCAGTTCACTCTCTGGACTCACTGAACTGAATCCCCAGTAGTGCCAGTGTACTCTCTGGACTCACGGTACTGCATCCCCATTGGTGCCTGTGAAATCTCTGGATTCACTGCAGTGCATCCCCAGTGGTGCCAGTGCAATCTCAGGACTCACAGCAGTGCAGCTCCAGTTGGTGCCAGTGCACTCTCTGCACACACTGCACTGCATCCCCAGTGGTGCCAGTGCACTCTCTGGACTCACTGCACTGAATCCCCAGAGGTGCCAGTGCACTCTCTGGACTCACTGCAGTGCATCCCCAGTGGTGCCAGTGCACTCTCTGGTCTCACTGCAGTGCATCCCCAGTGGTGCCAGTGGCTCTCTGGACTCAGTGCACTGCATCACCAGTGGTGCCAGTGCACTCTCTGGACTCACTGCAGTGCATCCACAGTGGTGCCAGTGTACTCTCTTAACTCACTGCACTGCATCACCCGTGGTGCCAGTGCATTCTCTGGACTCACTGCACTGCAACACCAGTGGTGCCAGTGCACTCTCTGGACTCACTGCACTGCATCCCCAGTGGTGCCACTGCACTCTCTGCACTCACTGCAGTGCATCCCCAGTGGTGCCAGAGCACTCTGTGGACTCACTGCAGTGCATCCCCAGTGGTGCCAGTGCACTCTCTGGACTCACAGCACTGCATCCCCAAGGTGCCTGTGCACTCTCTGGACTCACTGAACTGCATCCCCAGTGGTGCCAGTGCACTCTCTGGACTCACTGCAGTGCATCCCCAGTGGTGCCAGTGCACTCTCTGGACTCACTGCAGTGCATCCCCAGTGGAGCCAGTGCACTCTCTGGACTCACTGCACTGCATCCCCAGTGGTGCCAGTGCACTCTCTGAAAACACCGGGGTGCAACCGCTGCGGGGCCAGTGCACTCTCTGGACTCACGGCAGTGCATCCCCAGTGGTGCCAGTGCACTCTCTGGACTCACTGCAGTGTATCCCCTGTGGTGCCAGTGCACTCTGTGGACTCAGTGCACTGCATCCCCAGTGGTGCCAGTGCACTCTCTGGACTCACTGCAGTGCATCCCCAGTGGTGCCAGTGCACTCTCTGGACTCACTGCAGTGCATCCCCAGGGGTGCCAGTGCACTCTCTGGACTCACTGCACTGCATCCCCAGTGGTGCCAGTGCACTCTCTGGACTCACTGCAGTGCATCCCCAGTGGTGTCAGTGCAATCTATGGACTCAGGGCAGTGCATCCCCAGTGGTGCCAGTGCACTCTCTGGACTCACTGCACTGCATCCCCAGTGGTGCCAGTGCACTCTCTGGACTCACTGCACTGCATCCCCAGTGGTGCCAGTGCACTCTCTGGACTTGCAGGGATGCATCCCCAGTGGTGCCAGTGCACTCTCTGGACTCACTGCAGTGCATCCCCAGTGGTGCCAGTGCACTGTCTGGACTCACTGCATTACCAGTGGTGCCAGGGCACTCTCTGGACTCACTGCAGTGCATCCCCAGTGGTGCCTGTGAAGTCTCTAGACTCACTGCAGTGCATCCCCAATGGTGCCAGTGCACTCTTTGGACTCACTGCACTGCATCCCCAGTGGTGCCACTGTACTCTCTGGACTCACTGCACTGCATCCCCATTGGTGCCAGTGCCCTCTGTGGACTCACTGCACTACATCCCCAGTGGTGCCAGTGAACTCTCTGGACTCACTGCACTGCATCCCCAGTGGTGCCAGTGCACTCTCTGGACTCAGTGCAGTGCATCCCCAGTGGTGCTAGTGCACTCTCTGGACTCACTGCACTGCATCCCCTTGGGTGCCAAGGCACTCTCTGGACTCACTGCACTGCGTTGCCATTGGTGCCAGTGCACTCTCTGGACTCATTGCAGTGCATCCCCAGTGGTGCCAATGCACTCTCTGGACTCACGGCACTGCATCCCCAGTGGTGCCAGTGCACTCTCTGGACTCACTGCACTGCATCCCCAGTGGTGCCAGTGCACTCTCAGGAGTCACTGCGCTGCATCCCCAGTGGTTCCAGTGCACTCTCTTGACTCACTGCACTTCAACTCCAGTGGTGCCAGTGCACTCTCTGGACTCACTGCACTGCATCCCCAAGGTGCCAGTGCACTCTCTGGACTCACTGCACTGCATCCCCAGTGGTGCCAGAGCACTCTCTGGATTCACTGCAGTGCATCCCCAGTGGTGACAGTGCACTCTCTGGACTCACTGCACTGCATCCCCAGTGGTGCCACTGCACTCTCTGAAAACACCGGGGTGCAACCGCAGCGGTGCCAGTTCACTCTCTGCACTCACTGCAGTGCATCCCCAGTGGTGCCAGTGCACTCTCTGGACTCACTGCAGTGTATCCCCTGTGGTGCCAGTGCACTCTGTGGACTCAGTGCACTGCATCCCAGTGGTGCCACTGCAGTCTCTGTGTTAGTGTTTGGGAGAATCGAATGGATGTTTTACTAATGTCTCTTAGGTAATGGGACCTACAGTATAATTAAGCATTGCCATATGTACTTACATTATCAATTAATCTATGTATACTGGATACTTAGGGAGTACATTGAACAATCAAAAGAGTCATTGAAGGGGAACCTTGGGAGGGAACAGGTACAACCTGACCTTGGATAAGGGCCTGGAAATGATGAAATGAGTTGAAGCAGAACCAAGAAGCGGAGGGAGCATGCGTCGAGTAAGAAAGGTGAAAAGTTTAGCGGAGAGGAAGACTCCTTACTTCATCTGGACGACCACCTGGACGACCACCAGAGTGCGCCACGCATGTGCAAAGGGGAGGGGAGCTAATTAGAATGAAAAGCGAGGCTGCTGTTGCAACCTGTAATGAATATGTATACCTGACGCAATATTGTATGTATAAATAACGGCTGGGAAGTAACGGGACTTGAAGCCAGATTTGGGCACCTGCCCCGGCTTCCAGCGCAGAATAAAGCAACTTCATATAATAACTTGGTGATTCTGTGGTTGCTAGGCTAACATCTGGACTCACTGCAGTGCATCCCCAGTGGTGCCAATGCACTCTCTGGACTCACTGCAGTGCATCCCAGTGGTGCCAGTGCACTCCCTGGACTCAGTGCAGTGCATCCCCAGTGGTGCCAGTGCACTCTCTGGACTCACTGCACTGCATCCCCAGTGGTGCCAGTGCACTCTCTGGACTTGCCGGGGTGCATCCCCAGTGGTGCCAGTGCCCTCTCTGGACTCACTGCACTGCATCCCCAGTGGTGCCACTGCACTCTCTAGACTCACTGCAGTGCATCCCCAGTGGTGCCAGTGCACTCTCTGGACTCACTGCAGTGCATCCCGAATCGTACCAGTGCCCTCTCTGGTCTCACTGCACTGCATCCCCAGTGGTGCCACTGCAACCTCTGGTCTCACTGCAGTGCATCTCCAGTGGTGCCAGTGCACTCTCTGGACTCACTGCACTGCATCCCCAGTGGTACCAGTGCACTCTCTGGACTCTCTGCACTGCATGAACAGTGGTGCCAGTGCACTCTCTGGACTCACTGCACTGCATCCCCAGTGGTGACAGTGCACTCTCTGGACTTGCCGGGGTGCATCCCCATTGGTGCCAGTGCACTCTCTGGACTCACTGCACTACATCCCCAATGGTGCCAGTTCACTCTCTGGACTCACTGAACTGAATCCCCAGTAGTGCCAGTGTACTCTCTGGACTCACTGTACTGCATCCCCATTGGTGCCTGTGAAATCTCTGGACTCACTGCAGTGCATCCCCAGAGGTGCCAGTGCACTCTCTGGACTCACTGCAGTGCATCCCCTGTGGTGCCATTGCACTCTCAGGACTCACTGCACTGCATCCCCAGTGGTGCCAGTGCACTCTCTGGTCTCACTGCAGTGCATCCCCAGAATTCCAGTGGCTCTCTGGACTCATTGCACTGCATCCCCAGTGGTGCCAGTGTACTCTCTGGACTCACTGCAGTGCATCCACAGTGGTGCGATTGTACTCTCTTAACTCACTGCACTGCATCACCAGTGGTGCCAGTGCACTCTCTGGACTCACTGCACTGCATCCCCAAGGTGCCAGTGCACTCTCTGGACTCACTGCTCTGCATCCCCAGTGGTGCCAGTGCACTCTCTGGACTCACTACACTGCATTCCCATTGGTGACTGTGCACTCTCTGGACTCACTGCAGTGCATCCCCAGTGGAGCCAGTACACTCTCTGGACTCACTGCACTGCATCCCCAGTGGTGCCAGTGCACTCTCTGAAAACACCGGGGTGCAACCGCAGCGGGGCCAGTGCACTCTCTGCACTCACGGCAGTGCATCCCCAGTGGTGCCAGTGCACTCTCTGGACTCACTGCAGTGTATCCCCAGTGGTGCCAGTGCACTCTGTGGACTCAGTGCACTGCATCCCAGTGGTGCCAGTGCACTCTCTGGAATCACTGCAGTGCATCCCCAGTGGTGCCAGTGCACTCTCTGGACTCACTGCAGTGCATCCCCAGTGGTGCCAGTGCACTCTCTGGACTCACTGCACTGCATCCCCAGTGGTGCCAGTGCACTCTCTGGACTCACTGCAGTGCATCCCCAGTGGTGCCAGTGCAATCTCTGGACTCACGGCAGTGCATCCCCAGTGGTGCCAGTGCACTCTCTGGACTCACTGCACTGCATCCCCAGTGGTGCCAGTGCACTCTCTGGACTCACTGCACTGCATCCCCAGTTGTGCCAGTGCACTCTCTGGACTCACTGCAGTGCATCCCCACTGGTGCCAGTGCACTGTCTGGACTCACTGCATTCCCAGTGGTGCCAGGGCACTCTCTGGACTCACTGCAGTGCATCCCCAGTGGTGCCTGTGAAGTCTCTGGACTCACTGCAGTGCATCCCCAATGGTGCCAGTGCACTCTTTGGACTCACTGCAGTTCATCCCCAATGGTGCCAGTGCACTCTTTGGACTCACTGCACTGCATCCCCAGTGGTGCCAGTGAACTCTCTGGACTCACTGCACTACATCCCCAGTGGTGACAGTGCACTCTCTGGACTCACTGCAGTGCATCCCCAGTGGTGCTAGTGCACTCTCTGGACTCACTGCACTGCATCCCCTGTGGTGCCAAGGCACTCTCTGGACTCACTGCACTGCGTTGCCATTGGTGCCAGTGCACTCTCTGGACTCGTTGCAGTGCATCCCCAGTGGTGCCAATACACTCTCTGGACTCACGGCACTGCATCCCCAGTGGTGCCAGTGCACTCTCTGGACTCATTGCAGTGCATCCCCAGTGGTGCCAATGCACTCTCTGGACTCACTGCACTGCATCCCCAAGGTGCAAGTGCACTCTCTGGACTCACTGCACTGCATCCCCAGTGGTGCCAGAGCACTCTCTGGACTCACTGCAGTGCATCCCCAGTGGTGACAGTGCACTCTCTGGACTCATTGCACTGCATCCCCAGTGGTGCCACTGCACTCTCTGAAAACACCGGGGTGCAACCGCAGCGGTGCCAGTTCACTCTCTGCACTCACTGCAGTGTATCCCCAGTGGTGCCAGTGCACTCTCTGGACTCACTGCAGTGTATCCCCTGTGGTGCCAGTGCACTCTGTGGACTCAGTGCACTGCATCCCAGTGGTGCCAGTGCACTCTGTGGACTCACTGCAGTGCATCCCCAGTGGTGCCAGTGCACTCTCTGGACTCACTGCACTGCATCCCAGTGGTGCCAGTGCACTCTCTGGACTCACTGCACTGCATCCCCAGTGGTGCCACTGCACTCTCTGAAAACACCGGGGTGCAACCGCTGCGGTGCCAGTGCACTCTCTACACTCACGGCAGTGCATCCCCAGTGGTGCCAGTGCACTCTCTGGACTCACTGCACTGCATCCCAGTGGTGCCAGTGCACTCTCTGGACTCACTGCAGTGCATCCCCAGTGGTGCCAGTGCACTCTCTGGACTCACTGCACTGCATCCCCAGTGGTGCCAGTGCACTCTCTTAACTCACTGCACTGCATCCCCAGTGGGGCCAGTGCACTCTCTGGACTCACTGCACTGCATCCCCAGTGGTGCCAGTGCACTCTCTGGACTCACTGCACTGCATCCCCAGTGGTGCCAGTGCACTCTCTGTAGTCACTGCACTGCATCCCCTGTGGTGCCAGTGCACTGTCTGGACTCACTGCAGTGCAACCCCAAAGGTGCCAGTGCATTCTCTTAACTCACTGCAGTGCATCCCCACTGGTGCCAGTGCACTCTCTGGACTGACTGCACTGCATCCCCAGTGGTGCCAGTGCACTCTCTGTACTCACTGCAGTGCAACCCCAATGGTGCCAGTGCATTCTCTTTACTCACTGCAGTGCATCCCCACTGGTGCCAGTGCACTCTCTGGACTCACTGCAGTGCATCCCAAGTGGTGCCAGTGAACTCTCTGGACTCACTGCAGTGTATCCCCAGTGGTGCCAGGGCACTCTCTGCAGACAATGCAGTGCATCCCCAAAGGTGACAGTGCACTCTCTGGACTCACTGTACTGCTCGAGCCGCGGCAACCGCTCCAGCCGCGGTAGCCACTCCAGCCTCGGTAGCCGCTCCAGCCGCTCCAGCCGCGGCAACCGCGGCAGCCGGTCCAGCCGCGGCAGCCGCTCCATCCGTGGCATACGCGGCAGACGCTCCAGACGCTCCAGCCGCGGCAGCCGCCCCAGCCGCTCCAGCCGCGGCAGCCCCTCCAGTCTCGGCAGGCGCGGCAGGCGTTCCAGCCGCGGCAGCCGCTAAAGCCGCTACCGAGTGGAGCGGCTGCCACGGCTGGAGCGCCTGCCGCGGTTGGAGCGGCTGCCGCGGCTGGAGCGGCTGCCGAGGCTGGAGTGGCTACCGCGGCTGGAGCGGTTGCCGCGGCTCGAGCAGTACAGTGAGTCCAGAGAGTGCACTGTCACCTTTGGGGATGCACTGCATTGTCTGCAGAGAGTGCACTGGTACCACTGGGGATGCAGTGCAGTGAGTCCAGAGAGTGCACTGGCACCACTGGAGATGCACTGCAGTGAGACCAGAGGTTGCAGTGGCACCACTGGGGATGCAGTGCAGTGAGTCCAGAGAGGGCACTGGTACGATTCGGGATGCACTGCAGTGAGTCCAGAGAGTGCACTGGCACCACTGGGGATGCACTGCAGTGAGTCTAGAGAGTGCAGTGGCACCACTGGGGATGCAGTGCAGTGAGTCCAGAGAGGGCACTGGCACCACTGGGGATGCACCCCGGCAAGTCCAGAGAGTGCACTGGCACCACTGGGGATGCAGTGCAGTGAGTCCAGAGAGTGCACTGGCACCACTGGGGATGCACTGCACTGAGTCCAGGGAGTGCACTGGCACCACTGGGATGCACTGCAGTGAGTCCAGAGAGTGCATTGGCACCACTGGGGATGCACTGCAGTGAGTCCAGATGTTAGCCTAGCAACCACAGAATCACCATGTGATTATATGAAGTTGCTTTATTCTGCGCTGGAAGCCGGGGCAGGTGCCCAAATCTGGCTTCAAGTCCCGTTACTTCCCAGCCATTATTTATACATACAATATTGCGTCAGGTATACATATTCATTACAGGTTGCAACAGCAGCCTCGCTTTTCATTCTAATTAGCTCCCCTCCCCTTTGCACATGCGTGGCGCACTCTGGTGGTCGTCCAGGTGGTCGTCCAGATGAAGTAAGGAGTCTTCCTCTCCGCTAAACTTTTCACCTTTCTTACTCGACGCATGCTCCCTCCGCTTCTTGGTTCTGCTTCAACTCATTTCATCATTTCCAGGCCCTTATCCAAGGTCAGGTTGTACCTGTTCCCTCCCAAGGTTCCCCTTCAATGACTCTACAATGACTCCAGTGTACTCTCTGGACTCACTGCAGTGCATCCACAGTGGTGCGATTGTACTCTCTTAACTCACTGCACTGCATCACCAGTGGTGCCAGTGCACTCTCTGGACTCACTGCACTGCATCCCCAAGGTGCCAGTACACTCTCTGGACTCACTGCACTGCATCCCCAGTGGTGCCAGTGCACTCTCTGGACTCACTACACTGCATTCCCATTGGTGACTGTGCACTCTCTGGACTCACTGCAGTGCATCCCCAGTGGAGCCAGTACACTCTCTGGACTCACTGCACTGCATCCCCAGTGGTGCCAGTGCACTCTCTGAAAACACCGGGGTGCAACCGCAGTGGGGCCAGTGCACTCTCTGCACTCACGGCAGTGCATCCCCAGTGGTGCCAGTGCACTCTCTGGACTCACTGCAGTGCATCCCCAGTGGTGCCAGTGCACTCTCTGGACTCACTGCACTGCATCCCCAGTGGTGCCAGTGCACTCTCTGGACTCACTGCAGTGCATCCCCAGTGGTGCCAGTGCAATCTCTGGACTCACGGCAGTGCATCCCCAGTGGTGCCAGTGCACTCTCTGGACTCACTGCACTGCATCCCCAGTGGTGCCAGTGCACTCTCTGGACTCACTGCACTGCATCCCCAGTGGTGCCAGTGCACTCTCTGGACTCACTGCACTGCATCCCCAGTGGTGCCAGTGCACTCTCTGGACTCACTGCAGTGCATCCCCACTGGTGCCAGTGCACTGTCTGGACTCACTGCATTCCCAGTGGTGCCAGGGCACTCTCTGGACTCACTGCAGTGCATCCCCAGTGGTGCCTGTGAAGTCTCTGGACTCACTGCAGTGCATCCCCAATGGTGCCAGTGCACTCTTTGGACTCACTGCAGTTCATCCCCAATGGTGCCAGTGCACTCTTTGGACTCACTGCACTGCATCCCCAGTGGTGCCAGTGAACTCTCTGGACTCACTGCACTGCATCCCCAGTGGTGACAGTGCACTCTCTGGACTCACTGCAGTGCATCCCCAGTGGTGCTAGTGCACTCTCTGGACTCACTGCACTGCATCCCCTGTGGTGCCAAGGCACTCTCTGGACTCACTGCACTGCGTTGCCATTGGTGCCAGTGCACTCTCTGGACTCGTTGCAGTGCATCCCCAGTGGTGCCAATGCACTCTCTGGACTCACGGCACTGCATCCCCAGTGGTGCCAGTGCACTCTCTGGACTCATTGCAGTGCATCCCCAGTGGTGCCAATGCACTCTCTGGACTCACTGCACTGCATCCCCAAGGTGCAAGTGCACTCTCTGGACTCACTGCACTGCATCCCCAGTGGTGCCAGAGCACTCTCTGGACTCACTGCAGTGCATCCCCAGTGGTGACAGTGCACTCTCTGGACTCATTGCACTGCATCCCCAGTGGTGCCACTGCACTCTCTGAAAACACCGGGGTGCAACCGCAGCGGTGCCAGTTCACTCTCTGCACTCACTGCAGTGTATCCCCAGTGGTGCCAGTGCACTCTCTGGACTCACTGCAGTGTATCCCCTGTGGTGCCAGTGCACTCTGTGGACTCAGTGCACTGCATCCCAGTGGTGCCAGTGCACTCTCTGGACTCACTGCAGTGCATCCCCAGTGGTGCCAGTGCACTCTCTGGACTCACTGCACTGCATCCCAGTGGTGCCAGTGCACTCTCTGGACTCACTGCACTGCATCCCCAGTGGCGCCAGTGCACTCTATGGACTCACTGCACTGCATCCCCAGTGGTGCCAGTGCACTCTCTGGACTCACTGCAGTGCATCCCCAAGGTGCCAGTGCACTCTCTGGACTCACTGCACTGCATCCCCAGTGGTGCCAGTGCACTCTCTGTACTCACTGCAGTGCAACCCCAATGGTGCCAGTGCATTCTCTTTACTCACTGCAGTGCATCCCCACTGGTGCCAGTGCACTCTCTGGACTCACTGCAGTGCATCCCAAGTGGTGCCAGTGAACTCTCTGGACTCACTGCAGTGCATCCCCAGTGGTGCCAGGGCACTCTCTGCAGACAATGCAGTGCATCCCCAAAGGTGACAGTGCACTCTCTGGACTCACTGTACTGCTCGAGCCGCGGCAACCGCTCCAGCCGCGGTATCCACTCCAGCCTCGGTAGCCGCTCCAGCCGCTCCAGCCGCGGCAACCGCGGCAGCCGGTCCAGCCGCGGCAGCCGCTCCATCCGTGGCATACGCGGCAGACGCTCCAGACGCTCCAGCCGCGGCAGCCGCCCCAGCCGCTCCAGCCGCGGCAGCCCCTCCAGTCTCGGCAGGCGCGGCAGGCGCTCCAGCCGCGGCAGCCGCTAAAGCCGCTACCGAGTGGAGCGGCTGCCACGGCTGGAGCGGCTGCCGCGGTTGGAGCGGCTGCCGCGGCTGGAGTGGCTACCGCGGCTGGAGCGGTTGCCGCGGCTCGAGCAGTACAGTGAGTCCAGAGAGTGCACTGTCACCTTTGGGGATGCACTGCATTGTCTGCAGAGAGTGCCCTGGCACCACTGGGGATGCAGTGCAGTGAGTCCAGAGAGTGCACTGGCACCACTGGGGATGGACTGCAGTGAGTCCGGAGAGTGCACTGGCACCACTTGGGATGCACTGCAGTGAGTCCAGAGAGTGCACTGGCACCACTGGGGATGCAGTGCAGTGAGTAAAGAGAATGCACTGGCACCATTGGGGTTGCACTGCAGTGAGTACAGAGAGTGCACTGGCACCACTGGGGATGCAGTGCAGTGAGTCCAGAGAGTGCACTGGCACCTTGGGGATGCACTGCAGTGAGTCCAGAGAGTGCACTGGCACCACTGGGGATGCAGTGCAGTGAGTCCAGAGAGTGCACTGGCGCCACTGGGGATGCAGTGCAGTGAGTCCAGAGAGTGCACTGGCACCACTGGGATGCAGTGCAGTGAGTCCAGAGAGTGCACTGGCACCACTGGGGATGAACTGCAGTGAGTCCAGAGAGTGCACTGGCACCACTGGGATGCAGTGCACTGAGTCCAGAGAGTGCACTGGCACCACAGGGGATACACTGCAGTGAGTCCAGAGAGTGCACTGGCACCACTGGGGATGCACTGCAGTGAGTGCAGAGAGTGAACTGGCACCGCTGCGGTTGCACCCCGGTGTTTTCAGAGAGTGCAGTGGCACCACTGGGGATGCAGTGCAGTGAGTCCAGAGAGTGCACTGTCACCACTGGGGATGCACTGCAGTGAGTCCAGAGAGTGCTCTGGCACCACAGGGGATGCAGTGCAGTGAGTCCAGAGAGTGCACTGGCACCTTGGGGATGCAGTGCAGTGAGTCCACAGAGTGCACTGGCACCCCTGGAGTTGAAGTGCAGTGAGTCAAAAGAGTGCACTGGAACCACTGGGGATGCAGCGCAGTGACTCCTGAGAGTGCACTGGCACCACTGGGGATGCAGTGCAGTGAGTCCAGAGAGTGCACTGGCACCACTGGGGATGCAGTGCCGTGAGTCCAGAGAGTGCATTGGCACCACTGGGGATGCACAGCAATGAGTCCAGTGAGTGCACTGGCACCAATGGCAACACAGTGCAGTGAGTCCAGAGAGTGCCTTGGCACCACTGGGGATGCAGTGCAGTGACTCCAGAGAGTGCACTGGCACCACTGGGGATGCAGTGCAGTGAGTCCAGAGAGTTCACTGGCACCACTGGGGATGTAGTGCAGTGAGTCCACAGAGGGCACTGGCACCAATGGGGATGCAGTGCAGTGAGTCCAGAGAGTACAGTGGCACCACTGGGGATGCAGTGCAGTGAGTCCAAAGAGTGAACTGGCAGCATTGGGGATGCAGTGCAGTGAGTCCAGAGAGTGCACTGGCACCACTGGGGATGCAGTGCAGTGAGTCCAGAGAGTGCCCTGGCACCACTGGGAATGCAGTGAGTCCAGACAGTGCACTGGCACCACTGGGGATGCACTGCAGTGAGTCCAGAGAGTGCACTGGCACCACTGGGGATGCACCCCGGCAAGTCCAGAGAGTGCACTGGCACCACTGGGGATGCAGTGCAGTGAGTCCAGAGAGTGCACTGGCACCACTGGGGATGCACTGCCGTGAGTCCAGAGATTGAACGGGCACCACTGGGGATGCACTGCAGTGAGTCCAGAGAGTGCACTGGCACCACTGGGGATGCAGTGCAGTGAGACCAGAGAGTGCACTGGCACAACTGGGGATGCAGTGCAGTGAGTCCAGAGAGTGCACTGGCCCCACTGGGGATGCAGTGCAGTGAGTAAAGAGAGTGCACTGGCACCACTGGGGATGCAGTGCAGTGAGTCCAGAGAGTGCACTGGCACCACTGGGGATGGACTGCAGTGAGTCCAGAGAGTGCACTGGCACCACTGGGGATGCAGTGCAGTCAGTCCAGAGAGTGCACTGGCACCAGTGGGGATGCACTGCAGTGAGTTAAGAGAATGCACTGGCACCTTTGGGGTTGCACTGCAGTGAGTCCAGACAGTGCACTGGCACCACAGGGGATGCAGTGCAGTGACTACAGAGAGTGCACTGGCACCACTGGGGATGCAGTGCAGTGAGTCCAGAGAGTGCACTGGCACCACTGGGGATGCAGTGCAGTGAGTCCAGAGAGTGCACTGGCCCCACTGGGGATGCAGTGCAGTGAGTCCAGAGAGTGCACTGGCACCACTGGGGATGCAGTGCAGTGAGTCCAGAGAGTGCACTGGCACCACTGGGGATGCACTGCAGTGAGTCCAGAGAGTGCACTGGCACCACTGGGATGCAGTGCCGTGAGTCCAGAGAGTGCACTGGCACCACTGGGGATGCACTGCCGTGAGTGTAGAGAGTGCACTGGCACCGCAGCGGTTGCACCCCGGTGTTTTCAGAGAGTGCAGTGGCACCACTGGGGATGCAGTGCAGTGAGTCCAGAGAGTGCACTGGCACCACTGGGGATGCAGTGCAGTGAGTCCAGAGAGTGCACTGGCACCACTGGGGATGCAGTGCAGTGAGTCCACAGAGTGCACTGGCACCACTGGTGATGCAGTGCAGTGAGTCCAGAGAGTGCACTGGCACCACTGGGGATGCAGTGCAGTGAGTCCAGAGAGTGCAGCGGCACCATTGGAGATGCAGTGCAGTGAGTCCAGAGAGTGTACTGGCACCACTGGTGATGCAGTGCACTGAGTCCAGAGAGGGCACTGTCAGCAATGGGGATGCAGTGCAGTGAGTCCAGAGAGTGCACTGGCACCACTGCCGATGCAGTGCAGTGAGACCAGAGACTTACCAGGCACCACTGGGGATGCAGTGCAGTGAGTCCAGAGAGTGCACTGGCACCGCTGGGGATGCAGTGCAGTGAGTCCTGAGAGTGCAATGGCACCACAGGGGATGCACTGCAGTGAGTCCAGAGAGTGCACTGGCACCACTGCCGATGCAGTGCAGTGAGACCAGAGACTTACCAGGCACCACTGGGGATGCAGTGCATTGAGTCCAGAGAGTGCACTGGCACCGCTGGGGATGCAGTGCAGTGAGTCCTGAGAGTGCAATGGCACCACAGGGGATGCACTGCAGTGAGTCCAGAGAGTGCACTGGCACCACTGCGGATGCAATGCAGTGAGTCCAGAGAGTGCACTGGCACCACTGGGGATGCAGTGCAGTGAGTCCAGAGAGTGCACTGGCACCAACTGGAGCTGAACTGCTGTGAGTCCTGAGATTGCACTGGCACCACTGGGGATGCACTGCAGTGAGTCCAGAGACCTCACAGGCACCACTGGGGATGCACTTCAATGAGTCCAGAGAGTGCACTGGCACCAATGGCAACGCAGTGCAGTGAGTCCAGAGAGTGCCTTGGCACCACAGGGGATGCAGTGCAATGAGTCCAGAGAGTGCACTAGCACCACTGTGGATGCACTGCAGTGAGTCCAGAGAGTGCACTGGCACCACTGAGGATGCAGTGCAGTGTGTCCAGAGAGTGCACTGGCACCATTGGGGATGCACTGCAGTGAGACCAGAGACTTCACAGGCACCACTGGGGATGCACTGCAGTGAGTCCAGAGAGTGCCCTGGCACCACTGGGAATGCAGTGAGTCCAGACAGTGCACTGGCACCACTGGGGATGCACTGCAGTGAGTCCAGGGAGTGCACTGGCACCACTGGGGATGCACCCCGGCAAGTCCAGAGAGTGCACTGGCACCACTGGGGATGCAGTGCAGTGAGTCCAGAGAGTGCACTGGCACCACTGGGATGCAGTGCAGTGAGTCCAGAGAGTGCACTGGCACCACTGGGGATGCACTGCCGTGAGTCCAGAGATTGCACTGGCACCACTGGGGATGCAGTGCAGTGAGTCCAGAGAGTGCACTGGCATCACTGGGGATGCAATGCAGTGAGACCAGAGAGTGCACTGGCACCACTGGGGATGCAGTGCAGTGAGTCCAGAGAGTACACTGGCACCACTGGGGATGCAGTGCAGTGAGTAAAGAGAGTGCACTGGCACCACTGGGGATGCAGTTCAGTGAGTCCAGAGAGTGCACTGGCACCACTGGGGATGGACTGCAGTGAGTCCAGAGAGTGCACTGGCACCTTTGGGGTTGCACTGCAGTGAGTCCAGAGAGTGCACTGGCACCACTGGGGATGCACCCATTACCTAAGAGACATTAGTAAAATATCCATTCGATTCTCCCCAACACTAACACAGAGACTGCACTGGCACCACTGGGGATGCACCCCGGCAAGTCCAGAGAGTGCACTGGCACCAGTGGGGATGCAGTGCAGTGACTCGAAAGAGTGCACTGGCACCACTGCGGATGCAGGGCAGTGAGTCCAGAGAGTGCACTGGCACCACTGGGGATGCACTGCAGTGACTCGAAAGAGTGCACTGGCACCACTGCGGATGCACTGCAGTGAGTCCAGAGAGTGCACTGGCACCACTGGGGATGCACTGCAGTGAGACCAGAGGTTGCAGTGGCACCACTGTGGATGCAGTGCAGTGAGTCCACAGAGGGCACTGGCACCACTGGGGATGCAGTGCAGTGAAACCAGAGAATGCACTGGCACCACTGGGGATGCACTGCATTGAGTCCAGAGAGTGCACTGGCACCACTGCGGATGCAATGCTGTGAGTCCAGAGAGTGCACTGGCACCACTGGGGATGCACCCCGGCAAGTCCAGAGAGTGCACTGGCACCACTGGGGATGCAGCGCACTGAGTCCAGAGAGTGCACTGGCACCACTGGGGATGCAGTGCAGTGAGTCCAGAGAGTGAACTGGCACCACTGGGGATGCACCCCGGTGAGTCCAGAGAGTGCACTGGCACCACTGGGGATGCACTGCAGTGAGTCCAGGGAGTGCACTGGCACCACTGGGGATGCACTGCAGTGAGTCCAGAGAGTGCACTGGCACCACTGGGGATGCACTGCAGTGAGTCCAGATGTTAGCCTAGCAACCACAGAATCACCAAGTGATTATATGAAGGTGCTTTATTCAGCGCTGGAAGCCGGGGCAGGTGCCCAAATCTGGCTTCAAGTCCCGTTACTTCCCAGCCGTTATTTATACATACAATATTGCGTCAGGTATACATATTCATTACAGGTTGCAACAGCAGCCTCGCTTTTCATTCTAATTAGCTGCCCTCCCCTTTGCACATGCGTGGCGCACTCTGGTGGTCGTCCAGGTGGTCGTCCAGATGAAGTAAGGAGTCTTCCTCTCCGCTAAACTTTTCACCTTTCTTACTCGACGCATGCTCCCTCCGCTTCTTGGTTCTGCTTCAACTCATTTCATCATTTCCAGGCCCTTATCCAAGGTCAGGTTGTACCTGTTCCCTCCCAAGGTTCCCCTTCAATGATTCTTTTGATTGTTCAATGTACTCCCTAAGTATCCAGTATACATAGATTAATTGATAATGTAAGTACATTTGGCAATGCTTAATTATACTGTAGGTCCCATTACCTAAGAGACATTAATAAAATATCCATTCGATTCTCCCCAACACTAACACAGAGACTGCACTGGCACCACTGGGGATGCACCCCGGCAAGTCCAGAGAGTGCACTGGCACCACTGGGGATGCAGTGCAGTGAGTCCAGAGAGTGCACTGGCACCACTGGGGATACAGTGCAGTGAGTCCAGAGAGTGCACTGGCACCTCTGGGGATGCACTGCCGTGAGTCCAGAGAGTGCACTGGCACCACTGGGGATGCAGTGCAGTGAGTCCAGAGAGTGCACTGGCACCACTGGGGATGCAGTGCAGTGAGTCCAGAGAGTGCACTGGCAACACTGGGGATGCAGTGCAGTGAGTAAAGAGAGTGCACTGGCACCACTGGGGATGCAGTGCAGTGAGTCCAGAGAGTGCACTGGCACCACTGGGGATGCAGTGCAGTGAGCTCAGAGAGTGCACTGGCACCACTGGGGATGCAGTGCGGTGTGTCCAGAGAGTTCACTGGCACCACTGGGGATGCAGTGCAGTGAGTCCACAGAGGGCACTGGCACCACTGGGGATGCAGTGCAGTGAGTCCAGAGAGTGCACTGGCACCACTGGGGATGCAGTGCAGTGAGTCCAGAGAGTGCACTGGCACCACTGGGGATGCACTGCAGTGAGTCCAGAGAGTGCACTGGCACCACTGGGGATGCAGTGCAGTGAGTCCTGAGAGTGCAATGGCACCACAGGGGATGCACTGCAGTGAGTCCAGAGAGTGCACTGGCACCACTGGGGATGCACTGCAGTGAGTCCAGAGAGTGCACTGGCACCACTGGGAATGCACTGCAATGAGTCCAGATAGTGCACTGGCAGCACTGGGGATGCAGTGCAGTGAGTCCAGAGAGTGCATTGGCACAATGGGGATGCACTGCAGTGACTCCAGAGAGTGCACTGGCACCACTGGGGATGCACTGCAGTGAGTCCAGATGTTAGCCTAGCAACCACATAATCACCAAGTGATTATATGATGGTGCTTTATTCAGCGCTGGAAGCCGGGGCAGGTGCCCAAATCTGGCTTCAAGTCCCGTTACTTCCCAGCCGTTATTTATACATACAATATTGCATCAGGTATACATATTCATTACAGGTTGCAACAGTGCCTCGCTTTTCATTCTAATTAGCTCCCCTCCCCTTTGCACATGCGTGGCGCACTCTGGTGGTCGTCCAGGTGGTCGTCCAGATGAAGTAAGGAGTCTTCCTCTGCGATAAACTTTTCACCTTTCTTACTCGACGCATGCTCCCTCCGCTTCTTGGTTCTGCTTCAACTCATTTCATCATTTCCAGGCCGTTATCCAAGGTCAGGTTGTACCTGTTCCCTCCCAAGGTTCCCCTTCAATGACTCTTTTGATTGTTCAATGTACTCCCTAAGTATCCAGTATACATAGATTAATTGATAATGTAAGTACATTTGGCAATGCTTAATTATACTGTAGGTCCCACTACGTAAGAGACATTAGTAAAACATCCATTCGATTCTCCCCAACACTAACACAGAGACTGCACTGGCACCACTGGGGATGCAGTGCAGTGAGTCCAGAGAGGGCACTGGCACCAATAGGGATGCAGCACAGTGAGTCCAGAGAGTGAACTGTCACCACTGGGGACGCAGCGCAGTGACTCCAGAGAGTGCGCTGGCACCATAGGGAATGCACTGCAGTGAGTCCAGAGAGTGCACTGGCACCAGTGGGGATGCACTGCAGTGACTCCAGAGAGTGCACTGGCACCACTGGGGATGCAGTGCAGTGAGTCCAGAGAGTGCACTGGCACCACTGGGGATGCAGTGCAGTGAGTCCAGAGAGTGCACTGGCACCACTGGGGATGCAGTGCAGTGAGACCAGAGAGTGCACTGGCACCACTGGGGATGCAGTGCCGTGAGTCCAGAGAGTGCACTGGCACCAATGGCAACGCAGAGCAGTGAGTCCAGAGAGTGCCTTGGCACCACTGGGGATGCAGTGCAGTGAGTCCAGAGAGTGCACTAGCACCACTGGGGATGCACTGCAGTGAGTCCAGAGAGTGCACTGGCACCACTGGGGATGCACTGCAGTGAGGGCAGAGAGTGCACTGGGACCACTGGGGATGCACTGCAGTGAGACCAGAGAGTGCACTGGCACCACTGGCGATGTAGTGCAGTGAGTCCACAGAGGGCACTGGCACCACTGGGGATGCAGTGCAGTGAGTCCAGAGAGTGCACTGGCAACACTGGGGATGCAGTGCAGTGAGACCAGAGAGTGCACTGGCACCACTGGGGATGCAGTGCAGTGAGTCCACAGAGTGCACTGGCACCACTGGGGATGCAGTGCAGTGAGTCCAGAGAGTGCACTGGCAACACTGGGGATGCACTGCAGTGAGTCCAGAGAGTGCACTGGCACCACTGGGGATGCACCCCGGCAAGTCCAGAGAGTGCACTGGTACCACTGGGGATGCAGTGCAGTGAGTCCAGAGAGTGCACTGGCACCACTGGGGATGCACTGCAGTGAGTGCAGAGAGTGCACTGGCACCACTGGGGATGCACTGCAGTGAGTCCAGAGAGTGCACTGGCACCACTGGGGATGCAGTGCAGTGAGTCCAGAGAGTGCACTGGCACCACTGGGGATGCACTGCAGTGAGTCCAGAGAGTGCACTGGCACCATTGGGATGCAGTGCAGTGAGTAAAGAGAGTGCACTGGCACCACTGTGGATGCAGTGCAGTGAGTCCAGAGAGTGCACTGGCACCACTGGGGATGGACTGCAGTGAGTCCAGAGAGTGCACTGGCACCACTGGGGATGCACTGCAGTGCGTCCAGAGAGTGCACTGGCACCACTGGGGATGCAGTGCAGTGAGTCCAGAGAGTGCACTGGCACCACTGGGGATGCAGTGCAGTGAGTCCAGAGAGTGCACTGGCACCTTGGGGATGCAGTGCAGTGAGTCCAGAGAGTGCACTGGCACCACTGGGGATGCAGTGCAGTGAGTCCAGAGAGTGCACTGGCACCACTGGTGATGCAGTGCAGTGAGTCCAGAGAGTGCCCTGGCACCACTGGGGATGCAGTGCAGTGAGTCCAGAGAGTGCAGTGGCACCATTGGGAATGCAGTGCAGTGAGTCCAGAGAGTGCACTGGCACCACTGGGGATGCAGTGCAGTGAGTTAAGAGAGTACACTGGCGCCACTGTGGATGCAGTGCAGTGAGTCCAGAGAGTGCACTGGCACCACTGGGGATGCAGTGCAGTGAGTCCAGAGAGTGCACTGGCACCAACTGGGGATGCACTGCAGTGAGTCCAGAGAGTGCACTGGCACCATTGGGATGCAGTGCAGTGAGTAAAGAGAGTGCACTGGCACCACTGTGGATGCAGTGCAGTGAGTCCAGAGAGTGCACTGGCACCACTGGGGATGGACTGCAGTGAGTCCAGAGAGTGCACTGGCACCACTGGGGATGCAGTGCAGTGAGTCCAGAGAGTGCACTGGCACCACTGGGGATGCACTGCAGTGAGTCCAGAGAGTGCACTGGCACCACTGGGTGCAGTGTACTGAGTCCACAGAGTGCACTGGCACCACAGGGGATACACTGCAGTGAGTCCAGAGAGTGCAGTGGCACCACTGGGGATGCAGTGCAGTGAGTCCAGAGAGTGCACTGGCACCACGGGGGATGCAGTGCAGTGAGTCCAGAGAGTGCACTGTCACCACTGGGGATGCAGTGCAGTGAGTCCAGAGAGTGCACTGGCACCACTGGGGATGCGGTGCAGTGAGTCCAGAGAGTGCACTGGCACCTTGGGGATGCAGTGCAGTGAGTCCAGAGAGTGCACTGGCACCACTGGGGATGCAGTGCAGTGAGTCCAGAGAGTGCACTGGCACCACTGGTGATGCAGTGCAGTGAGTCCAGAGAGTGCACTGGCACCACTGGGGATGCAGTGCAGTGAGTCCAGAGAGTGCAGTGGCACCATTGGGAATGCAGTGCAGTGAGTTAAGAGAGTACACTGGCACCACTGTGGATGCACTGCAGTGAGTCCAGAGAGTGCACTGGCACCACTGGGGATGCAGTGCAATGAGTCCAGAGAGCCACTGGCACCACTGGGGATGCAGTGCAGTTAGTCCAGAGAGTGAACTGGCACCACTGGGGATGCAGTGCACTGAGTCCTGAGAGGGCACTGTCAGCAATGGGGATGCAGTGCAGTGAGTTCCGAGAGTGCACTGGCACCTCTGGGGATGCAGTGCAGTGAGACCAGAGACTTCACAGGCACCACTGGGGATGCAGTGCAGTGAGTCCAGAGAGTGCACTGGCACCACTGGGGATGCACTGCAGTGAGTCCTGAGAGTGCAATGGCACCACAGGGGATGCACTGCAGTGAGTCCAGAGAGTGCACTGGCACCACTGGGGATGCAGTGCAGTGAGTCCAGAGAGTGCACTGGCACCACTGGGGATGCAGTGCAGTGAGTCCAGAGAGTGCACTGGCACCAACTGGAGCTGCACTGCTGTGAGTCCTGAGATTGCACTGGCACCACTGGGGATGCCCTGCAGTGAGTCCAGAGACTTTACAGGCACCACAGGGGATGCAGTACAGTGAGTCCAGAGAGTGCACTGGCACCACTGGGGATGCACTGCAGTGAGTCCAGAGACTTTACAGGCACCACAGGGGATGCAGTACAGTGAGTCCAGAGAGTGCACTGGCACCACTGGGGATGTAGTGCAGTGAGTCCAGAGAGTGCACTGGCACCTCTGGGGATGCACCCCGGTGACTCCAGAGAGTGCACTGGCACCACTGGGTATGCACCCCGGCAAGTCCAGAGAGTGCACTGTCACCACTGGGGATGCAGTGCAGTGAGTCCAGAGAGTGCACTGGCACCACTGGGGGTGCAGTGCAGTGAGTCCAGAGAGCGCACTGGTACCACTGGGGATGCACTGCAGTGAGTCCAGAGAGTGCAGTGGCACCACTGTGGATGCAGTGCAGTGAGTCCAGAGAGTGCACTGGTACGATTGGGGATGCACTGCAGTGAGTCCAGAGAGTGCACTGGTACGATTGGGGATGCACTGCAGTGAGTCCAGCGAGTGCACTGGCACCACTGGGGATGCACTGCAGTGAGTCCAGAGAGTGCACTGGCACCACTGGGGATGCAATGCAGTGAGTCCAGAGAGTGCACTGGCACCACTGGGGATGCACCCCGGCAAGTCCAGAGAGTGCACTGGCACCACTGGGGATGCAGCGCACTGAGTCCAGAGAGTGCACTGGCACCACTGGGGATGCAGTGCAGTGAGTCCAGAGAGTGCACTGGCACCACTGGGGATGCACCTCGGTGAGTCCAGAGAGTGCACTGGCACCACTGGGGATGCACTGCAGTGAGTCCAGGGAGTGCACTGGCACCACTGGGGATGCACTGCAGTGACTCCAGAGAGTGCACTGGCACCACTGGGGATGCACTGCAGTGAGTCCAGATGTTAGCCTAGCAACCACATAATCACCTAGTGATTATATGAAGGTGCTTTATTCAGCGCTGGAAGCCGGGGCAGGTGCCCAAATCTGGCTTCAAGTCCCGTTACTTCCCAGCCGTTATTTATACATACAATATTGCGTCAGGTATACATATTCATTACAGGTTGCAACAGCAGCCTCGCTTTTCATTCTAATTAGCTCCCCTCCCCTTTGCACATGCGTGGCGCACTCTGGTGGTCGTCCAGGTGGTCGTCCAGATGAAGTAAGGAGTCTTCCTCTCCGCTAAACTTTTCACCTTTCTTACTCGACGCATGCTCCCTCCGCTTCTTGGTTCTGCTTCAACTCATTTCATCATTTCCAGGCCCTTATCCAAGGTCAGGTTGTACCTGTTCCCTCCCAAGGTTCCCCTTCGATGATTCTTTTGATTGTTCAATGTACTCCCTAAGTATCCAGTATACATAGATTAATTGATAATGTAAGTACATTTGGCAATGCTTAATTATACTGTAGGTCCCATTACCTAAGAGACATTAGTAAAACATCCATTCGATTCTCCCCAACACTAAGACAGAGACTGCACTGGCACCACTGAGGATGCACCCCGGCAAGTCCAGAGAGTGCACTGGCACCACTGGGGATGCAGTGCAGTGAGTCCAGAGAGTGCACTGGCACCAGTGGGGATGCACTGCAGTGACTCCAGAGAGTGCACTGGCACCACTGGGGATGCAGTGCAGTGAGTCCAGAGAGTGCACTGGCACCACTGGGGATGCACCCCGGCAAGTCCAGAGAGTGCACTGGCACCACTGGGGATGCAGTGCAGTGAGTCCAGAGAATGCACTGGCACCACTGGGGATGCAGTGCAGTGAGTAAAGAGAGTGCACTGGCACCACTGGGGATGCAGTGCAGTGAGTCCAGAGAGTTCTCTGGCACCACTGGGGATGCAGTTTAGTGAGTCCAGAGAGTGCACTGGCACCACTGGGGATGCAGCACAGTGAGTCCAGAGAGTGCACTGGCACCACTGGGGATGCAGTGCAGTGAGTCCAGAGAGTGCACTGGCCCCACTGGGGATGCAGTGCAGTGAGTCCAGAGAGTGCACTGGAACCACTGGGGATGCAGTGCAGTGAGTCCAGAGAGTGCACTGGCACCAATGGGGATGCAGTGCAGTGAGTCCAGAGAGTGCACTGGCACCACTGGGGATGCACCCCGGCAAGTCCATAGAGTGCACTGGCACCACTGGGGATGCAATGCAGTGAGTCCTGAGAGTGCACTGGCACCAATAGGATGCAGCGCAGTGAGTCCAGAGAGTGCACTGGCACCACTGGGGATGCAGTGCAGTGAGTCCAGAGAGTGCACTGGCACCACTGGGGATGCACTCGGGTGAGTCCAGAGAGTGCACTGGCACCACAGGGGATGCAGTGCAGTGAGTCTAGCGAGTGCACTGGCACCAATGGGGATGCACCCCGGTGAGTCCAGAGAGTGCACTGGCACCACTGGGGATGCACCCCGGCAAGTCCAGAGAGTGCACTCTCTG
Organism: Anser brachyrhynchus; assembly: GCF_964034855.1. NCBI lineage: Eukaryota > Metazoa > Chordata > Aves > Anseriformes > Anatidae > Anser > Anser brachyrhynchus. The sequence continues at coordinate 93,335 of NW_027664036.1, forward strand.
GACTCACTGACGTGAATCCCCAGTGGTGCCATTGCACTCTCTGGACTCACTGCACTGCATCCCCTGTGGTCCCAGTGCACTCTCTGCCCTCACTGCAGTGCATCCCCAGTGCTGCCAGTGCACTCACTGGACTCACTGTACTGCATCCCCAGTGGTGCCAGTGCACTCTCTGGACTCACTGCACTGCATCCCCAGTGGTGCCAGTGCACTCTCTGGACTCACTGCACTGCATCCCCAGTGGTGCCAGTGCACTCTCTGGACTCACTGCACTGCATCCCCAGTGGTGCCAGTGCACTCTCTGGACTCACTGTACTGCATCCCCAGTGGTGCCAGTGCACTCTCTGGACTCACTGCACTGCATCCCCAGTGGTGCCAGTGCACTCTCTGGACTCACTGCACTGCATCCCCAGTGGTGCCAGTGCACTCTCTGGACTCACTGCACTGCATCCCCAGTGGTGCCAGTGCACTCTCTGGACTCACTGCACTGCATCCCCAGTGGTGCCAGTGCACTCTCTGGACTCACTGCACTGCATCCCCAGTGGTGCCAGTGCACTCTCTGGACTCACTGCACTGCATCCCCAGTGGTGCCAGTGCACTCTCTGGACTCACTGCACTGCATCCCCAGTGGTGCCAGTGCACTCTCTGGACTCACTGCAGTGCATCCCCAAGGTGCCAGTGCACTCTCTGGACTCACTGCACTGCATCCCCAGTGGTGCCAGTGCACTCTCTGGACTCACTGCAGTGCATCCCCAGTGGTGCCAGTGCACTCTCTGGACTCACTGCACTGCATCCCCAGTGGTGCCAGTGCACTCTCTGGAATCACTGCACTGCATCCCCTGTGGTGCCAGTGCACTCTCTGTACTCACTGCACTGCATCCCCAGTGGTGCCAGTGCACTCTCTGGACTCACTGCGCTGCATCCCCAGTGGTGCCAGTGCACTCTCTGAACTCACCGCACTGCATCCGCAGTGGTGTCAGTGCACTCTCTGGACTCACTGCACTACATCCCCAGTGGTGCCAGCGCACTCTGTGGACTCATCGCATTGCATTCCCAGTGGTGCCAGTGCACTCTCTGGACTCACTGCACTGCATCCCCAGTGGTGCCAGTGCACTCTCTGCCCTCACTGCAGTGCATCCCCAGTGGTGCCAGTGCACTCACTGGACTCACTGTACTGCATCACCAGTGGTGCCAGTGCACTCTCTGGACTCACTGCACTGCATCCCCAGTGGTGCCAGTGCACTCTCTGGACTCGCTGCACTGCATCCCCAGTGGTGCCAGTGCACTCTCTGGACTCACTGCAGTGCATCCCCAGTGGTGCCAGTGCACTCTCTGGACTCACCGCATTGCATCCCCAGTGGTGCCAGTGCACTCTCTGGACTCACTGCAGTGCATACCCAGTGGTGCCAGTGCACTCTCTGGAGTCACTGCACTGCATCCTCAGTGGTGCCAGTGCACTCTCTGGACTCACTGCAGTGCATCCCCAGTGGTGCCAGTGCACTCTCTGGACACACTGCAGTGCATCCCCAGTGGTTCCAGTGCAATCTCTGGACTCACCGGGGTGCATCCCCAGTGGTGCCAGTGCACTCTCTGGACTCACTGCAGTGCATCCCCAGTAGTGCCAGTGCACTCTCTGGACTCACTGCGCTACATCCCCAGTGGTGCCAGTGCACTCTCTGGACTCACTGCACTGCATCCCCAGTGGTGCCAGTGCACTCTCTGGACTCACTGCACTGCATCCCCAGTGGTGCCAGTGCACTCTCTGCACTCACTGCACTGCATCCCCAGTGGTGCCAGTGCACTATCTGGACTCACTGCAGTGCATCCCAAGTGGTGCCAGTGCACTCTCTGGACTCACTGCACTGCCACCCCAGTGGTGCCAGTGCACTCTCTGGACTCACTGCAGTGCACCCCCACTGGTGCCAGTGCACTCGCTGGACTCACCGCACTGCATCCCCAGTGGTGCCAGTGCACTCTCTGGACTCACTGCAGTGCACCCCCACTGGTGCCAGTGCACTCGCTGGACTCACCGCACTGCATCCCCAGTGGTGCCAGTGCACTCTCTGGACTCACTGCAGTGCATCCCCAGTGGTGCCAGTGCACTCTCTGGACTCACTGCACTGCATCCCCAGTGGTGCCAGTGCACTCTCTGGACTCACTGCAGTGCATCCCCAAGGTGCCAGTGCACTCTCTGGACTCACTGCACTGCATCCCCAGTGGTGCCAGTGCACTCTCTGGACTCACTGCAGTGCATCCCCAGTGGTGCCAGTGCACTCTCTGGACTCACTGCACTGCATCCCCAGTGGTGCCAGTGCACTCTCTGGACTCACTGCACTGCATCCCCAGTGGTGCCAGTGCACTCTCTGGAATCACTGCACTGCATCCCCTGTGGTGCCAGTGCACTCTCTGTACTCACTGCACTGCATCCCCAGTGGTGCCAGTGCACTCTCTGGACTCACTGCGCTGCATCCCCAGTGGTGCCAGTGCACTCTCTGAACTCACTGCACTGCATCCGCAGTGGTGTCAGTGCACTCTCTGGACTCACTGCACTACATCCCCAGTGGTGCCAGCGCACTCTGTGGACTCACTGCACTGCATCCCCAGTGGTGCCAGTGCACTCTCTGGACTCGCTGCACTGCATCCCCAGTGGTGCCAGTGCACTCTCTGGACTCGCTGCACTGCATCCCCAGTGGTGCCAGTGCACTCTCTGGACTCACCGCATTGCATCCCCAGTGGTGCCAGTGCACTCTCTGGACTCACTGCAGTGCATACCCAGTGGTGCCAGTGCACTCTCTGGAGTCACTGCACTGCATCCTCAGTGGTGCCAGTGCACTCTCTGGACTCACTGCACTGCATCCCCAGTGGTCCCAGTGCACTCTCTGCCCTCACTGCAGTGCATCCCCAGTGGTGCCAGTGCACTCTCTGGACACACTGCAGTGCATCCCCAGTGGTTCCAGTGCAATCTCTGGACTCACCGGGGTGCATCCCCAGTGGTGCCAGTACACTCTCTGGACTCACTGCAGTGCATCCCCAAGGTGCCAGTGCACTCTCTGGACTCACTGCACTGCATCCCCAGTGGTGCCAGTGCACTCTCTGGACTCACTGCAGTGCATCCCCAGTGGTGCCAGTGCACTCTCTGGACTCACTGCACTGCATCCCCAGTGGTGCCAGTGCACTCTCTGGAATCACTGCACTGCATCCCCTGTGGTGCCAGTGCACTCTCTGTACTCACTGCACTGCATCCCCAGTGGTGCCAGTGCACTCTCTGGACTCACTGCGCTGCATCCCCAGTGGTGCCAGTGCACTCTCTGAACTCACCGCACTGCATCCGCAGTGGTGTCAGTGCACTCTCTGGACTCACTGCACTACATCCCCAGTGGTGCCAGCGCACTCTGTGGACTCATCGCATTGCATTCCCAGTGGTGCCAGTGCACTCTCTGGACTCACTGCACTGCATCCCCAGTGGTGCCAGTGCACTCTCTGCCCTCACTGCAGTGCATCCCCAGTGGTGCCAGTGCACTCACTGGACTCACTGTACTGCATCACCAGTGGTGCCAGTGCACTCTCTGGACTCACTGCACTGCATCCCCAGTGGTGCCAGTGCACTCTCTGGACTCGCTGCACTGCATCCCCAGTGGTGCCAGTGCACTCTCTGGACTCGCTGCACTGCATCCCCAGTGGTGCCAGTGCACTCTCTGGACTCACCGCATTGCATCCCCAGTGGTGCCAGTGCACTCTCTGGACTCACTGCAGTGCATCCCCAGTGGTGCCAGTGCACTCTCTGGAGTCACTGCACTGCATCCTCAGTGGTGCCAGTGCACTCTCTGGACTCACTGCACTGCATCCCCAGTGGTCCCAGTGCACTCTCTGCCCTCACTGCAGTGCATCCCCAGTGGTGCCAGTGCACTCTCTGGACACACTGCAGTGCATCCCCAGTGGTTCCAGTGCAATCTCTGGTTCACCGGGGTGCATCCCCAGTGGTGCCAGTGCACTCTCTGGACTCACTGCACTGCATCCCCAGTGGTGCCAGTGCACTCTCTGGACTCACTGCAGTGCATCCCCAGTAGTGCCAGTGCACTCTCTGGACTCACTGCGCTGCATCCCCAGTGGTGCCAGTGCACTCTCTGGACTCACTGCGCTGCATCCCCAGTGGTGCCAGTGCACTCTCTGCACTCACTGCACTGCATCCCCAGTGGTGCAGGTGCACTATCTGGACTCACTGCAGTGAATCCCAAGTGGTGCCAGTGCACTCTCTGGACTCACTGCACTGCAACCCCAGTGGTGCCAGTGCACTCTCTGGACTCACTGCAGTGCACCCCCACTGGTGCCAGTGCACTCGCTGGACTCACCGCACTGCATCCCCAGTGGTGCCAGTGCACTCTCTGGACTCACTGCACTGCATCCCCAAGGTGCCAGTGCACTCTCTGGACTCAACTGCACTGCATCCCCAGTGGTGCCCGTGCCATCTCTGGACTCACTGCAGTGCATCCCCAGTGGTGCCAGTGCACTCTCTGGACTCACTGCATTGCATCCCCAGTGGTGCCAGTGCACTCTCTGGACTCACTGCACTGCATCCCCAGTGGTGCCAGTGCACTCTCTGGAGTCACTGCACTGCATCCCCAGTGATGCCTGTGCAGTCTCTGGACTCACTACAGTTCATCCCCAGTGGAGCCAGTGCACTCTCTGGACTCACTGCATTGCATCCCCAGTTGTGCCAGTGCACTCTCTGGACTCACTGCACTCCATCCCCACTGGTGCCAGTCCACTCTCTGGACTCACTGCACTGCATCCCCAGTGGTGCCAGTGCACTCTCTGCACTCATGCACTGCATACCCAATGGTGCCAGTGCACTCTTTGGACTCACTGCACTGCATGAACAGTGGTGCCAGTGCACTCTCTGGACTCACTGCACTGCATCTCCAGTGGTGCCAGTGTAGTCTCTGGACTCACTGTAGTGCATCCCCAGTGGTGCCAGTGCAATCTCAGGACTCACTGCAGTGCAGCTCCAGTTGGTGCCAGTGCAGTCTCTGGACTCACTGCACTGCATCCCCAGTGGTGCCAGTGCACTCTCTGGAGTCACTGCAGTGTATCCCCAGTGGTGCCAGTGCACTCTCTGGACTCACTGAACTGCATCCCCAGTGGTGCCAGAGCACTCTCTGGAATCACTGCACTGCATCCCCAGTGCTGACAGTGCACTCTCTGGACTCACTGCACTGCATCGCCAGTGGTGCCAGTGCACTCTCTGGACTCCCTGAACTGCATCACCAGTGGTGCCAGTGCACTCTCTGGGCTCAGTGCACTGCGTCCCCAGTGGTGCCAGTGCACTCTCTGGACTCACTGCACTGCATCCCCAGTGGTGCCAGTGCACTCTCTGGAGTCACAGCACTGCATCAACAGTGCTGCCTCTGCACTCTCTGGAGTCACTGCACTGCATCCCCAGTGGTGCCAGTGCACTCTCTGGACTCACTGCACTGCATCCCCAGTGGTGCCAGTGCACTCTCTGGAATCACTGCAGTGCATCCCCAGTGGTGCCAGTGCACTCTCTGGAGTCACTGCACTGCATCCCCAGTGGTGCCAGTGCACTCTCTGGACTCACTGCATTGCATCCCCAGTGGTGCCAGTGCACTCTCTGGACTCACTGCACTGCATCCACAGTGGTGACAGTGCACTCTCTGGACTCACTGCATTGCATCCCCAATGGTGCCAGTGCACTCTCTGGACTCACTGCACTGCATCCCCAGTGGTGCCAGTGCACTCTCTGGACTCACTGCAGTGCATCCCCAGTGGTGCCAGTGCACTCTCTGCCCTCACTGCAGTGCATCCCCAGTGGTGCCAGGGCAATCTCTGGGCTCACCGGGGTGCATCCCCAGTGGTGCCAGTGAACTCTCTGGACTCACTGACGTGCATCCCCAGTGGTGCCAGTGCACTCTCTGGACTCACTGCACTGCATCCCCTGTGGTCCCAGTGCACTCTCTGGACTCACTGCACTGCATCCCCAGTGGTGCCAGTGCACTCTCTGGACTCACTGCACTGCATCCCCAGTGGTGCCAGTGCACTCTCTGGACTCACTGCACTGCATCCCCAGTGGTGCCATTGCACTCTCTGGACTCACTGCACTGCATCCCCAGTGGTGCCAGTGCACTCTCTGGACTCACTGCACTGCATCCCCAGTGGAGCCAGTGCACTCTCTGGACTCACTGCACTGCATCCCCAGTGGTGCCAGTGCACTCTCTGGACTCACTGCACTGCATCCCCAGTGTTGCCAGTGCACTCTCTGGACTCACTGCACTGCATCGCCAGTGGTGCCAGTGCACTCTCTGGACTCACTGCAGTGCATCCCCAAGGTGCCAGTGCACTCTCTGGACTCACTGCACTGCATCCCCAGTGGTGCCAATGCACTCTCTGGACTCACTGCAGTGCACCCCAGTGGTGCCAGTGCACTCTCTGGTCTCACTGCACTGCATCCCCAGTGGTGCCAGTGCACTCTCTGGACTCACTGCACTGCATCCCCTGTGGTGCCAGTGCACTCTCTGTACTCACTGCCAGTGCATCCCCAGTGGTGCCAGTGCACTCTCTGGACTCACTGCACTGCATCTCCAGTGGTGCCAGTGCACTCTCTGAACTCACCGCACTGCATCCCCAGTGGTGTCAGTGCACTCTCTGCACTCACTGCACTGCATCCCCAGTGGTGCCAGGGCACTCTCTGTACTCACTGCACTGCATCCCCAGTGGTGCCAGTCCACTCTCTGGACTCACTGCACTGCATCCCCAGTGATGCCAGTGCACTCTCTGGAGTCAGAGCACTGCATCAACAGTGGTGCCTCTGCACTCTCTGGAGTCACTGCACTGCATCCGCAGTGGTGCCAGTGCACTCTCTGGACTCACTGCAGTGCATCCCCAGTGGTGCCAGCGCACTCTCTGGACTGACTGCACTGCATCCCCAGTGGTGCCAGTGCACTCTCGTGAATCACTGCACTGCATCCCCAGTGGTGCCAGTGCACTCTCTGGACTCACTGCACTGCATCCCCAGTGGTGCCAGTGCACTCTCTGGACTCACTGCATTGCATCCCCAGTGGTGCCAGTGCACTCTCTGGACTCACTGCACTGCATCCCCCGTGTTGCCACTGCACTCTCTGGACTCACTGCACTGCATCACCATTGGTGCCAGTGCACTCTCCGGACTCACTGCAGTGCATCCGCAGTGGTGCCAGTGCACTCTTTCGAGTCACTGCAGTGCATCCCCAGTGGTGCCAGTGCACTCTCTGGACTCACTGCAGTGCATCCACAGTGGTGCCAGTGCACTCTCTGGACTCACTGCAGTGCATCCCCAGTGGTGCCAGTGAACTCTCTGCACTCACTGCACTGCATCACCAGTGGTGCCAGTGCACTCTCTGGACTCACTGCACTGCATCCCCAGTGGTGCCAGTGCACTCTTTGGACTCACTGCACTGCATCCCCAGTGGTGCCAGTGCACTCTCTGGAGTCACAGCACTGCATCAACAGTGGTGCCTCTGCACTCATTGGAGTCACTGCACGGCATCCCCAGTGCTGCCAGTGCACTCTCTGGACTCACTGCAGTGCATCCCCAGTGGTGCCAGTGCACTCTCTGGACTCACTGCACTTCATCCCCAGTGGTGCCAGTGCACTCTCTGGACTCACTGCATTGCATCCCCAGTGGTGCCAGTGCACTATCTGGACTCATTGCACTGCATCCCCAGTGGTGCCACTGCACTCTCTGGACTCACTGCACTGCATCACCATTGGTGCCAGGGAACTCTCCGGACTCACTGCAGTGCATCCGCAGTGGTGCTAGTGCACTCTTTCGAGTCACTCTTGCATCCCCAGTGGTGCCAGTGCACTCTCTGGACTCACTGCACTGCATCCCCAGTGGTGCCAGTGCACTCTCTGGACTCACTGCACTGCATCCCCAGTGTTCACAGAGCACTCTCTGGACTCACTGCACTGCATCCCCAGTGGTGCCAGTGCACTCTCTGGATTCACTGCAGTGCATCCCCAGTGGTGCCAGTGCACTCTCTGGACTCACTGCACTGCATCCCCAGTGGTGCCACTGCACTCTCTGGACTCACTGCACTGCATCACCATTGGTGCCAGGGCACTCTCTGGACTCACTGCAGTCCATCCCCAGTGGTGCCAGTGCACTCTTTCGAGTCACTGCACTGCATCCCCATTAGTGCCAGTGCATTCTCTGGACTCATTGCAGTGCATCCCCAGTGGTGCCAGTGCACTCTCTGGACTCACTGCACTGCATCCCCAGTGGTGCCAGTGCACTCTCTGGACTCACTGCACTGCATCCCCAGTGCTGACAGTGCACTCTCTAGACTCACTGCACTGCATCCCCAGTGCTGACAGTGCACTCTCTGGACTCACTGCAGTGCATCCCCAGTGGTGCCAGTGCACTCTCTGGACTCACTGCAGTGCATCCCCAGTGGTGCCAGTGCACTCTCTGGACTCACTGCACTGCATCCCCAGTGGTGCCAGTGCACTCTCTGGACTCACTGCACTGCATCCCCAGTGGTGCCAGTGCACTCTCTGCACTCACTGCACTGCATCCCCGGTGTTCCCAGAGCACTCTCTGGACTCACCGAGGTGCATCCCCAGTGGTGCCAGTGCACTCTCTGGACTCACCGCACTGCATCCCCAGTGGTCCAGTGCACTCTCTGGACTCACTGCAGTGCAGCCCCTGAGGTGCCAGTGTACTCTGTGGACTCACTGCACTGCATCCCCAGTGGTGCCAGTGCACTATCTGAAGTCACTACACTGCATCCCCAGTGGTGCCAGTGCTCTCTCTGGACTCACTGCAGTGCATTTCCAATGGTGCCAGTGCACTCTCTGGACTCACTGCACTGCATCCCCAGTGGTGCTAGTGCAATCTCAGGACTCACTGCAGTGCAGCTCCTTTTGGTGCCAGTGCAGTCTCTGGACTCACTGTACTGCACCCCCACTGGTGCCAGTGTACTCTCTGGACTCACTGCACTGCATCCCCAGTGGTGACAGTGCACTCTCTGGAATCACTGCACTGCATCCCCAGTGGTGCCATTGCACTCTCTGGACTCACTGCACTGCATCCCCAGTGGTGCCTGTGCACTCTCTTGAGTCACTGCACTGCATCCCCAGTGGAGCCAGTGCACTCTATGGACTAACTGCACTGCATAACCAGTGGTGCCAGTGCACTCTCTGGACTCACTGCACTGCATCCCCAGTGGTGCCAGTGCACTCTCTGGACTCACTGCACTGCATCCCCAGTGGTTCCAGTGCACTCTCTGGATCACTGCACTGCATCACCATTGGTGCCAGGGCACTCTCCGGACTCACTGCAGTGCATCCCCAGTGGTGCCAGTGCACTCTTTCAAGTCACTGCACTGCATCCCCAGTCGCGCCAGTGCATTCTCTGGACTCACTGCAGTGCATCCCCAGTGGTGACAGTGCACTCTCTGGACTCACTGCACTGCATCCCCACTGGTGCCAGTGCACTCTCTGGACTCACTGCACTGCATCCCCAGTGGTGTCAGTGTACTCTCTGGACTCAGTGCACTGCATCCCCAGTGGTGCCAGTGCACTCTCTGGACTCACTGCAGTGCATCCCCAGTGGTGCCACTGCACTCTCTGGAGTCAGAGCACTGCATCAACAGTGGTGCCTCTGCACTCTCTGGAGTCACTGCACTGCATCCGCAGTGGTGCCAGTGCACTCTCTGGACTCACTGCAGTGCATCCCCAGTGGTGCCAGCGCACTCTCTGGACTCACTGCACTGCATCCCCAGTGGTGCCAGTGCACTCTCTGGACTCACTGCACTGCATCCCCAGAGGTGCCAGTGCACTCTCTGGACTCACTGCACTGCATCCCCAGTGGTGCCAGTGCACTCTCTGGACTCACTGCATTGCATCCCCAGTGGTGCCAGTGCACTCTCTGGACTCACTGCACTGCATCCCCCGTGTTGCCACTGCACTCTCTGGACTCACTGCACTGCATCACCATTGGTGCCAGTGCACTCTCCGGACTCACTGCAGTGCATCCGCAGTGGTGCCAGTGCACTCTTTCGAGTCACTGCAGTGCATCCCCAGTGGTGCCAGTGCACTCTCTGGACTCACTGCAGTGCATCCCCAGTGGTGCCAGTGCACTCTCCTGACTCACTGCAGTGCATCCCCAGTGGTGCCAGTGCACTCTCTGGACTCACTGCATTGCATCCCCAGTGGTGCCAGTGCACTCTCTGGACTCACTGCACTGCATCCCCAGTGGTGCCACTGCACTCTCTGGACTCACTGCACTGCATCACCGTTGGTGCCAGGGAACTCTCCGGACTCACTGCAGTGCATCCGCAGTGGTGCTAGTGCACTCTTTCGAGTCACTCTTGCATCCCCAGTGGTGCCAGTGCACTCTCTGGACTCACTGCACTGCATCCCCAGTGGTGCTAGTGCAATCTCAGGACTCACTGCAGTGCAGCTCCTTTTGGTGCCAGTGCAGTCTCTGGACTCACTGCACTGCACCCCCACTGGTGCCAGTGCACTCTCTGGACTCACTGCACTGCATCCCCAGTGGTGACAGTGCACTCTCTGGAATCACTGCAGTGCATCCCCTGTGGTGCCATTGCACTCTCTGGACTCACTGCACTGCATCCCCAGTGGTGCCTGTGCACTCTCTTGAGTCACTGCACTGCATCCCCAGTGGAGCCAGTGCACTCTATGGACTAACTGCACTTCATAACCAGTGGTGCCAGTGCACTCTCTGGACTCACTGCACTGCATCCCCAGTGGTGCCAGTGCACTCTCTGGACTCACTGCACTGCATCCCCAGTGGTTCCAGTGCACTCTCTGGATCACTACACTGCATCACCATTGGTGCCAGGGCACTCTCCGGACTCACTGCAGTGCATCCCCAGTGGTGCCAGTGCACTCTTTCAAGTCACTGCACTGCATCCCCAGTCGCGCCAGTGCATTCTCTGGACTCACTGCAGTGCATCCCCAGTGGTGACAGTGCACTCTCTGGACTCACTGCACTGCATCCCCAGTGGTGCCAGTGCACTCTCTGGACTCACTGCACTGCATCCCCAGTGCTGACAGTGCACTCTCTGGACTCACTGCACTGCATCCCCAGTGGTGTCAGTGTACTCTCTGGACTCAGTGCACTGCATCCCCAGTGGTGCCAGTGCACTCTCTGGACTCACTGCAGTGCATCCCCAGTGGTGCCAGTGCACTCTCTGGACTCACTGCAGTGCATCCCCAGTGGTGCCAGTGCAATCTCTGGACTCTCTGCGCTGCATCCCCAGTGGTGCCAGTGCACTCTCTGGACTCACTGCAGTGCATCCCCAGTGGTGCCAGTGCACTCTGTGGACTCACTGCAGTGCAACCCCAATGGTGCCAGTGCATTCTCTTTACTCACTGCAGTGCATCCCCACTGGTGCCAGTGCACTCTCTGGACTGACTGCATTGCATCCCAAGTGGTGCCAGTGCACTCTCTGGACTCACTGCAGTGCATCCCCAGTGGTGCCAGTGCAATCTCTGGACTCACCGGGGTGCATCCCCAGTGGTGCCAGGGCACTCTCTGCAGACAATGCATTGCATCCCCAAAGGTGACAGTGCACTCTCTGGACTCACTGTACTGCTCGAGCCGCGGCAGCCGCTCCAGCCGCGGTAGCCCCTCCAGCCTCGGCAGCCGCTCCAGCCGCTCCAGCCGCGGCAGCCGCGGCACCGCTCCAGCCGCGGCAGCCGCTCCAGCCGCTCCAGCCGTGGCAGCCGCTCCAACCGCGGCAGCGGCTCCAGCCGTGGCAGCCGCTCCACTCGGTAGCGGCTTTAGCGGCTGCCGGGGCTGGAGCGGCTTCCGCGGCTGCCGAGGCTGGAGCGGCTGCCGCGGCTGGAGCGGCTGCGGCGGCTTGAGTGTCTCTAGCGTCTGCCGCGGCTAGAGGGGCTACCGCGGCTGGAGCGGCTGAGGCGGCTGGAGCGGATGCCGCGGCTGGGGCAGTGCAGTGAGCCCAGAGAGTCAACTGGCACCACTGGGGATGCAGTACAGTGAGTCCAGAGAGTGCACTGGCACCACAGGGGATGCACTGCAGTGAGTCCAGAGAGTGCACTGGTACGATTGGGGATGCAGTGCAGTGAGTCCAGAGAGTGCACTGGCACCACTGGGGATGCAGTGCAGTGAGTCCAGAGAGTGCACTGGCACCACTGGGGATGCAGTGCAGTGAGTCCAGAGAGTGCACTGGCACCAACTGGAGCTGCACTGCTGTGAGTCCTGAGATTGCACTGGCACCACTGGGGATGCACTGCAGTGAGTCCAGAGACTTCACAGGCACCACAGGGGATGCAGTACAGTGAGTCCAGAGAGTGCACTGGCACCACTGGGGATGTAGTGCAGTGAGTCCAGGGAGTGCACTGGCACCTCTGGGGATGCACCCCGGTGACTCCAGAGAGTGCACTGGCCCCACTGGGTATGCACCCCGGCAAGTCCAGAGAGTGCACTGTCACCACTGGGGATGCAGTGCAGTGAGTCCAGAGAGTGCACTGGCACCACTGGGGATGCAGTGCAGTGAGTCCAGAGAGTGCACTGGCACCACTGGGGGTGCAGTGCTGTGAGTCCAGAGAGTGCACTGGCACCACTGGGGATGCACTGCAGTGAGACCAGAGGTTGCAGTGGCACCACTGGGGATGCAGTGCAGTGAGTCCAGAGAGTGCACTGGTACGATTGGGGATGCACTGCAGTGAGTCCAGAGAGTGCACTGGCACCACTGGGGATGCACTGCAGTGAGTCCAGAGAGTGCACTGGCACCACTGGGGATGCAATGCAGTGAGTCCAGAGAGTGCACTGGCACCACTGGGGATGCACCTCGGTGAGTCCAGAGAGTGCACTGGCACCACTGGGTATGCACTGCAGTGAGTCCAGGGAGTGCACTGGCACCACTGGGGATGCACTGCAGTGACTCCAGAGAGTGCACTGGCACCACTGGGGATGCACTGCAGTGAGTCCAGGTGTTAGCCTAGCAACCACATAATCACCTAGTGATTATATGAAGTTGCTTTATTCAGCGCTGGAAGCCGGGGCAGGTGCCCAAATCTGGCTTCAAGTCCCGTTACTTCCCAGCCATTATTTATACATACAATATTGCGTCAGGTATACATATTCATTACAGGTTGCAACAGCAGCCTCGCTTTTCATTCTAATTAGCTCCCCTCCCCTTTGCACATGCGTGGCGCACTCTGGTGGTCGTCCAGCTGGTCGTCCAGATGAAGTAAGGAGTCTTCCTCTCCGCTAAACTTTTCACCTTTCTTACTCGACGCATGCTCCCTCCGCTTCTTGGTTCTGCTTCAACTCATTTCATCATTTCCAGGCCCTTATCCAAGGTCAGGTTGTACCTGTTCCCTCCCAAGGTTCCCCTTCAATGATTCTTTTGATTGTTCAATGTACTCCCTAAGAATCCAGTATACATAGATTAATTGATAATGTAAGTACATTTGGCAATGCTTAATTATACTGTAGGTCCCATTACCTAAGAGACATTAGTAAAACATCCATTCCATTCTCCCCAACACTAACACAGAGACTGCACTGGCACCACTGGGGATGCACCCCGGCAAGTCCAGAGAGTGCACTGGCACCACTGGGGATGCAGTGCAGTGAGTCCAGAGAGTGCACTGTCACCACTGGGGATGCAGTGCAGTGAGTCCAGAGAGTGCACTGGCACCACTGGGGATGCACTGCCGTGAGTCCAGAGAGTGCACTGGCACCAGTGGGGATGCACTGCAGTGACTCCAGAGAGTGCACTGGCACCACTGGGGATGCAGTGCAGTGAGTCCAGAGAGTGCACTGGCACCACTGGGGATGCAGTGCAGTGAGTAAAGAGAGTGCACTGGCACCACTGGGGATGCAGTGCAGTGAGTCCAGAGAGTTCTCTGGCACCACTGGGGATGCAGTTTAGTGAGTCCAGAGAGTGCACTGGCACCACTGGGGATGCAGCACAGTGAGTCCAGAGAGTGCACTGGCACCACTGGGGATGCAGTGCAGTGAGTCCAGAGAGTGCACTGGCACCACTGGGGATGCAGTGCAGTGAGTCCAGAGAGTGCACTGGCACCACTGGGGATGCAGTGCAGTGAGTCCAGAGAGTGCAGTGGCACCACTGGGGATGTAGTGCAGTGAGTCCAGAGAGTGCACTGGCCCCACTGGGGATGCACCCCGGCAAGTCCAGAGAGTGCACTGGCACCACTGGGGATGCAGTGCAGTGAGTCCAGAGAATGCACTGGCACCACTGGGGATGCAGTGCAGTGAGTAAAGAGAGTGCACTGGCACCACTGGGGATGCAGTGCAGTGAGTCCAGAGAGTTCTCTGGCACCACTGGGGATGCAGTTTAGTGAGTCCAGAGAGTGCACTGGCACCACTGGGGATGCAGCACAGTGAGTCCAGAGAGTGCACTGGCACTACTGGGGATGCAGTGCAGTGAGTCCAGAGAGTGCACTGGCCCCACTGGGGATGCAGTGCAGTGAGTCCAGAGAGTGCACTGGCACCACTGGGGATGCAGTGCAGTGAGTCCAGAGAGTGCACTGGCACCACTGGGGATGTAGTGCAGTGAGTCCAGAGAGTGCACTGGCACCAGTGGGGATGCACCCCGGCAAGTCCATAGAGTGCACTGTCACCACTGGGGATGATGTGCAGTGAGTCCAGAGAGTGCACTGGCCCCACTGGGGATGCAGTGCAGTGATTCCAGAGAGTGCACTGGCGCCACTGGGGATGCACTGCAGTGAGTCCAGAGAGTGCCCCGGCACCACTGGGGATGCAGTGCAGTGAGTCCAGAGAGTGCAGTGGCACCACTGCGGATGCAGTGCAGTGAGTCCAAAGAGTGCACTGGCACCATTGGGGATGCAGTGCAGTGAGTCCAGAGAGTGCACTGGCACCACTGGGGATGCAGTGCAGTGAGTCCAGAGAGTGCAGTGGCACAACTGGGGATGCAGTGCAGTGAGTCCAGAGAGTGCACTGGCACCACTGGGGATGCAGTGCAGTGAGTCCAGAGAGTGCACTGGCACCACTGGGGATGCAATGCAGTGAGTCCTGAGAGTGCACTGGCACCAATAGGATGCAGCGCAGTGAGTCCAGAGAGTGCACTGGCACCAATGGGGATGCAGTGCAGTGAGTGCAGAGAGTGCACTGGCACCACTGGGGATGCACCCCGGTGCGTCCAGAGAGTGCACTGGCACCACTGGGGATGCACCCTGGCAAGTCCAGAGAGTGCACTCTCTGGACTCACTGACGTGCATCCCCAGTGGTGCCATTGCACTCTCTGGACTCACTGCACTGCATCCCCTGTGGTCCCAGTGCACTCTCTGGACTCACTGCACTGCATCCCCAGTGGTGCCAGTGCACTCTCTGGACTCACTGCACTGCATCCCCAGTGGTGCCAGTGCACTCTCTGGACTCACTGCACTGCATCCCCAGTGGTGCCAGTGCACTCTCTGGACTCACTGCACTGCATCACCAGTGGTGCCAGTGCACTCTCTGGACACACTGCACTGCATCCCCAGTGGTGCCAGTGCACTCTCTGGACTCACTGCAGTGCATCCGCAGTGGTGCCAGTGCACTCTCTGGACTCACTGCACTGCATCCCCAGTGGTGCCAGTGCACTCTCTGGACTCACTGCACTGCATCCCCAGTGGTGCCAGTGCACTCTCTGGACTCACTGCAGTGCATCCCCAAGGTGCCAGTGCACTCTCTGGACTCACTGCACTGCATCCCCAGTGGTGCCAGTGCACTCTCTGGACTCACTGCAGTGCATCCCCAAGGTGCCAGTGCACTCTCTGGACTCACTGCACTGCATCCCCAGTGGTGCCAGTGCACTCTCTGGACTCACTGCAGTGCATCCCCAGTGGTGCCAGTGCACTCTCTGGACTCACTGCACTGCATCCCCAGTGGTGCCAGTGCACTCTCTGGAATCACTGCACTGCATCCCCTGTGGTGCCAGTGCACTCTCTGTACTCACCGCACTGCATCCCCAGTGGTGCCAGTGCACTCTCTGGACTCACTGCAGTGCATCCCCAGTGGTGCCAGTGCACTCTCTGGACTCACTGCACTTCATCCCCAGTGGTGCCAGTGCACTCTCTGGACTCACTGCATTGCATCCCCAGTGGTGCCAGTGTACTCTCTGGACTCACTGCACTGCATCCCCAGTGGTGCCACTGCACTCTCTGGACTCACTGCACTGCATCCCCATTGGTGCCAGGGAACTCTCCGGACTCACTGCAGTGCATCCGCAGTGGTGCTAGTGCACTCTTTCGAGTCACTCTTGCATCCCCAGTGGTGCCAGTGCACTCTCTGGACTCACTGCACTGCATCCCCAGTGGTGCCAGTGCACTCTCTGGACTCACTGCACTGCATCCCCAGTGTTCCCAGAGCACTCTCTGGACTCACTGCACTGCATCCCCAGTGGTGCCAGTGCACTCTCTGGATTCACTGCAGTGCATCCCCAGTGGTGCCAGTGCACTCTCTGGACTCACTGCACTGCATCCCCAGTGGTGCCACTGCACTCTCTGGACTCACTGCACTGCATCACCATTGGTGCCAGGGCACTCTCCGGACTCACTGCAGTGCATCCGCAGTGGTGCCAGTGCACTCTTTCGAGTCACTGCACTGCATCACCATTAATGCCAGTGCATTCTCTGGACTCATTGCAGTGCATCCCCAGTGGTGCCAGTGCACTCTCTGGACTCACTGCACTGCATCCCCAGTGGTGCCAGTGCACTATCTGGAGTCACTACACTGCATCCCCAGTGGTGCCAGTGCTCTCTCTGGACTCACTGCAGTGCATTTCCAGTGGTGCCAGTGCACTCTCTGGACTCACTGCACTGCATCCCGAGTGGTGCTAGTGCAATCTCAGGACTCACTGCAGTGCAGCTCCTTTTGGTGCCAGTGCAGTCTCTGGACTCACTGCACTGCACCCCCACTGGTGCCAGTGTACTCTCTGGACTCACTGCACTGCATCCCCAGTGGTGACAGTGCACTCTCTGGAATCACTGCAGTGCATCCCCTGTGGTGCCATTGCACTCTCTGGACTCACTGCACTGCATCCCCAGTGGTGCCTGTGCATTCTCTTGAGTCACTGCACTGCATCCCCAGTGGAGCCAGTGCACTCTATGGACTAACTGCACTGCATAACCAGTGGTGCCAGTGCACTCTCTGGACTCACTGCACTGCATCCCCAGTGGTGCCAGTGCACTCTCTGGACTCACTGCACTGCATCCCCAGTGGTTCCAGTACACTCTCTGGATCACTGCACTGCATCACCATTGGTGCCAGGGCACTCTCCGGACTCACTGCAGTGCATCCCCAGTGGTGCCAGTGCACTCTTTCAAGTCACTGCACTGCATCCCCAGTCGCGCCAGTGCATTCTCTGGACTCACTGCAGTGCATCCCCAGTGGTGCCAGTGCACTCTCTGGACTCACTGCACTGCATCCCCAGTGGTGCCAGTGCACTCTCTGGACTCACTGCACTGCATCCCCAGTGCTGACAGTGCACTCTCTGGACTCACTGCACTGCATCCCCAGTGGTGTCAGTGTACTCTCTGGACTCAGTGCACTGCATCCCCAGTGGTGCCAGTGCACTCTCTGGACTCACTGCAGTGCATCCCCAGTGGTGCCAGTGCACTCTCTGGACTCACTGCAGTGCATCCCCAGTGGTGCCAGTGCAATCTCTGGACTCACTGCGCTGCATCCCCAGTGGTGCCAGTGCACTCTCTGGACTCACTGCACTGCATCCCCAAGGTGCCAGTGCACTCTGTGGACTCACTGCAGTGCAACCCCAATGGTGCCAGTGCATTCTCTTTACTCACTGCAGTGCATCCCCAGTGGTGCCAGTGCACTCTCTGGACTCACTGCATTGCATCCCCAGTGGTGCCAGTGCACTCTCTGGACTCACTGCACTGCATCCCCAGTGGTGCCAGTGCACTCTCTGGACTCACTGCAGTGCATCCCCAGTGGTGCCAGTGCAATCTCTGGACTCACCGGGGTGCATCCCCAGTGGTGCCAGGGCACTCTCTGCAGACAATGCATTGCATCCCCAAAGGTGACAGTGCACTCTCTGGACTCACTGTACTGCTCGAGCCGCGGCAGCCGCTCCAGCCGCGGTAGCCCCTCCAGCCTCGGCAGCCGCTCCAGCCGCTCCAGCCGCGGCAGCCGCGGCAGCCGGTCCAGCCGCGGCAGCCGCTCCATCCGCGACAGGCGCTCCAGCCGCGGCAGCCGCTCCAGCCGCTCCAGCCGCGGCAGCCGCTCCACTCGGTAGCGGCTTTAGCGGCTGCCGCGGCTGGAGCGGCTGCGGCGGCTGGAGCGTCTAGAGCGTCTGCCGCGGCTAGAGGGGCTACCGCGGCTGGAGCGGCTGAGGCGGCTGGAGCGGATGCCGCGGCTGGGGCAGTGCAGTGAGCCCAGAGAGTCAACTGGCACCACTGGGGATGCAGTACAGTGAGTCCAGAGAGTGCACTGGCACCACAGGGGATGCACTGCAGTGAGTCCAGAGAGTGCACTGGAACCACTGGGGATGCACTGCAGTGAGTCCAGAGAGTGCACTGGCACCACTGGGGATGCAGTGCAGTGAGTCCAGAGAGTGCACTGGCACCACTGGGGATGCAGTGCAGTGAGTCCAGAGAGTGCACTGGCACCAACTGGAGCTGCACTGCTGTGAGTCCTGAGATTGCACTGGCACCACTGGGGATGCACTGCAGTGAGTCCAGAGACTTCACAGGCACCACAGGGGATGCAGTACAGTGAGTCCAGAGAGTGCACTGGCACCACTGGGGATGTAGTGCAGTGAGTCCAGAGAGTGCACTGGCACCTCTGGGGATGCACCCCGGTGACTCCAGATAGTGCCCTGGCACCACTGGGTATGCACCCCGGCAAGTCCAGAGACTGCACTGTCACCACTGGGGATGCAGTGCAGTGAGTCCAGAGAGTGCACTGGCACCACTGGGGATGCAGTGCAGTGAGTCCAGAGAGTGCACTGGCACCACTGGGGGTGCAGTGCAGTGAGTCCAGAGAGTGCACTGGTACCACTGGGGATGCACTGCAGTGAGTCCAGAGAGTGCACAGGCACCACTGGGGATGCACTGCAGTGAGACCAGAGGTTGCAGTGGCACCACTGGGGATGCAGTGCAGTGAGTCCAGAGAGTGCACTGGTACGATTGGGGATGCACTGCAGTGAGTCCAGCGAGTGCACTGGCACCACTGGGGATGCACTGCAGTGAGTCCAGAGAGTGCACTGGCACCACTGGGGATGCAATGCAGTGAGTCCAGAGAGTGCACTGGCACCACTGGGGATGCACTGCAGTGAGTCCAGATGTTAGCCTAGCAACCACATAATCACCTAGTGATTATATGAAGGTGCTTTATTCAGCGCTGGAAGCCGGGGCAGGTGCCCACATCTGGCTTCAAGTCCCGTTACTTCCCAGCCATTATTTATACATACAATATTGCGTCAGGTATACATATTCATTACAGGTTGCAACAGCAGCCTCGCTTTTCATTCTAATTAGCTCCCCTCCCCTTTGCACATGCGTGGCGCACTCTGGTGGTCGTCCAGGTGGTCGTCCAGATGAAGTAAGGAGTCTTCCTCTCCGCTAAACTTTTCACCTTTCTTACTCGACGCATGCTCCCTCCGCTTCTTGGTTCTGCTTCAACTCATTTCATCATTTCCAGGCCCTTATCCAAGGTCAGGTTGTACCTGTTCCCTCCAAGGTTCCCCTTCGATGATTCTTTTGATTGTTCAATGTACTCCCTAAGAATCCAGTATACATAGATTAATTGATAATGTAAGTACATTTGGCAATGCTTAATTATACTGTAGGTCCCATTACCTAAGAGACATTAGTAAAACATCCATTCGATTCTCCCCAACACTAACACAGAGACTGCACTGGCACCACTGGGGATGCACCCCGGCAAGTCCAGAGAGTGCACTGGCACCACTGGGGATGCAGTGCAGTGAGTCCAGAGAGTGCACTGGCACCACTGGGGATGCAGTGCAGTGAGTCCAGAGAGGGCACTGGCACCACTGGGGATGCACTGCCGTGAGTCCAGAGAGTGCACTGGCACCAGTGGGGATGCACTGCAGTGACTCCAGAGAGTGCACTGGCACCACTGGGGATGCAGTGCAGTGAGTCCAGAGAGTGCACTGGCAACACTGGGGATGCACCCCGGCAAGTCCAGAGAGTGCACTGGCACCACTGGGGATGCAGTGCAGTGAGTCCAGAGAATGCACTGGCACCACTGGGGATGCAGTGCAGTGAGAAAAGAGAGTGCACTGGCACCACTGGGGATGCAGTGCAGTGAGTCCAGAGAGTTCTCTGGCACCACTGGGGATGCAGTTTAGTGAGTCCAGAGAGTGCACTGGCACCACTGGGGATGCAGCACAGTGAGTCCAGAGAGTGCACTGGCACCACTGGGGATGCAGTGCAGTGAGTCCAGAGAGTGCACTGGCCCCACTGGGGATGCAGTGCAGTGAGTCCAGAGAGTGCACTGGCACCACTGGGGATGCAGTGCAGTGAGTCCAGAGAGTGCACTGGCACCACTGGGGATGTAGTGCAGTAAGTCCAGAGAGTGCACTGGCACCACTGGGGATGCACCCCGGCAAGTCCATAGAGTGCACTGTCACCACTGGGGATGATGTGCAGTGAGTCCAGAGAGTGCACTGGCCCCACTGAGGATGCAGTGCAGTGAGTCCAGAGAGTGCCCCGGCACCACTGGGGATGCAGTGCAGTGAGTCCAGAGAGTGCAGTGGCACGACTGCGGATGCAGTGCAGAGAGTCCAAAGAGTGCACTGGCACCATTGGGGATGCAGTGCAGTGAGTCCAGAGAGTGCACTGGCACCACTGGGGATGCAGTGCAGTGAGTCCAGAGAGTGCAGTGGCACAACTGGGGATGCAGTGCAGTGAGTCCAGAGAGTGCACTGGCACCACTGGGGATGCAGTGCAGTGAGTCCAGAGAGTGCACTGGCACCACTGGGGATGCAATGCAGTGAGTCCTGAGAGTGCACTGGCACCAATAGGATGCAGCGCAGTGAGTCCAGAGAGTGCACTGGCACCAATGGGGATGCAGTGCAGTGAGTCCTGAGAGTGCACTGGCACCACTGGGGATGCACTCGGGTGAGTCCAGAGAGTGCACTGGCACCACAGGGGATGCAGTGCAGTGAGTCTAGAGAGTGCACTGGCACCAATGGGGATGCACCCCGGTGAGTCCAGAGAGTGCACTGGCACCACTGGGGATGCACCCCGGCAAGTCCAGAGAGTGCACTCTCTGGACTCACTGACGTGCATCCCCAGTGGTGCCATTGCACTCTCTGGACTCACTGCACTGCATCCCCAGTGGGGCCAGTGCACTCTCGTGAATCACTGCACTGCATCCCCAGTGGTGCCAGTGCACTCTCTGGACTCACTGCACTGCATCCCCAGTGGTGCCAGTGCACTCTCTGGACTCACTGCATTGCATCCCCAGTGGTGCCAGTGCACTCTCTGGACTCACTGCACTGCATCCCCCGTGTTGCCACTGCACTCTCTGGACTCACTGCACTGCATCACCATTGGTGCCAGTGCACTCTCCGGACTCACTGCAGTGCATCCGCAGTGGTGCCAGTGCACTCTTTCGAGTCACTGCAGTGCATCCCCAGTGGTGCCAGTGCACTCTCTGGACTCACTGCAGTGCATCCCCAGTGGTGCCAGTGCACTCTCTGGACTCACTGCACTTCATCCCCAGTGGTGCCAGTGCACTCTCTGGACTCACTGCATTGCATCCCCAGTGGTGCCAGTGCACTCTCTGGACACATTGCACTGCATCCCCAGTGGTGCCACTGCACTCTCTGGACTCACTGCACTGCATCACCATTGGTGCCAGGGAACTCTCCGGACTCACTGCAGTGCATCCGCAGTGGTGCTAGTGCACTCTTTCGAGTCACTCTTGCATCCCCAGTGGTGCCAGTGCACTCTCTGGACTCACTGCACTGCATCCCCAGTGGTGCCAGTGCACTCTCTGGACTCACTGCACTGCATCCCCAGTGTTCCCAGAGCACTCTCTGGACTCACTGCACTGCATCCCCAGTGGTGCCAGTGCACTCTCTGGATTCACTGCAGTGCATCCCCAGTGGTGTCAGTGCACTCTCTGGACTCACTGCACTGCACCCCAGTGGTGCCACTGCACTCTCTGGACTTGCCGGGGTGCATCCCCAGTGGTGCCAGGGCACTCTCCGGACTCACTGCAGTGCATCCGCCGTGGTGCCAGTGCACTCTTTCGAGTCACTGCACTGCATCCCCATTAGTGCCAGTGCATTCTCTGGACTCATTGCAGTGCATCCCCAGTGGTGCCAGTGCACTCTCTGGACTCACTGCAGTGCATCCCAAGTGGTGCCAGTGCACTATCTGGAGTCACTACACTGCATCCCCAGTGGTGCCAGTGCTCTCTCTGGACTCACTGCAGTGCATTTCCAGTGGTGCCAGTGCACTCTCTGGACTCACTGCACTGCATCCCGAGTGGTGCTAGTGCAATCTCAGGACTCACTGCAGTGCAGCTCCTTTTGGTGCCAGTGCAGTCTCTGGACTCACTGCGCTGCATCCCCACTGGTGCCAGTGCACTCTCTGGACTCAGTGCACTGCATCCCCAAGGTGCCAGTGCACTCTGTGGACTCACTGCAGTGCAACCCCAATGGTGCCAGTGCATTCTCTTTACTCACTGCAGTGCAGCCCCACTGGTGCCAGTGCACTCTCTGGACTGACTGCATTGCATCCCAAGTGGTGCCATTGCACTCTCTGGACTCACTGCAGTGCATCCCCAGTGGTGCCAGTGCAATCTCTGGACTCACCGGGGTGCATCCCCAGTGGTGCCAGGGCACTCTCTGCAGACAATGCATTGCATCCCCAAAGGTGACAGTGCACTCTCTGGACTCACTGTACTGCTCGAGCCGCGGCAGCCGCTCCAGCCGCGGTAGCCCCTCCAGCCTCGGCAGCCGCTCCAGCCGCTCCAGCCGCGGCAGCCGCTCCATCCGCGGCAGGCGCTCCAGCCGTGGCAGCCGCTCCACTCGGTAGCGGCTTTAGCGGCTGCCGCGGCTGGAGCGGCTGCGGCGGCTGGAGCGTCTAGAGCGTCTGCCGCGGCTGGAGGGGCTACCGCGGCTGGAGCGGCTGAGGCGGCTGGAGCGGATGCCGCGGCTGGTGCAGTGCAGTGAGCCCAGAGAGTCAACTGGCACCACTGGGGATGCAGTACAGTGAGTCCAGAGAGTGCACTGGCACCACAGGGGATGCACTGCAGTGAGTCCAGAGAGTGCACTGGAACCACTGGGGATGCACTGCAGTGAGTCCAGAGAGTGCACTGGCACCACTGGGGATGCAGTGCAGTGAGTCCAGAGAGTGCACTGGCACCACTGGGGATGCAGTGCAGTGAGTCCAGAGAGTGCACTGGCACCAACTGGAGCTGCACTGCTGTGAGTCCTGAGATTGCACTGGCACCACTGGGGATGCACTGCAGTGAGTCCAGAGACTTCACAGGCACCACAGGGGATGCAGTACAGTGAGTCCAGAGAGTGCACTGGCACCACTGGGGATGTAGTGCAGTGAGTCCAGAGAGTGCACTGGCACCACTGGTGATGCAGTGCAGTGAGTGCAGAGAGTTCACTGGCACCACTGGGGATGCACTGCAGTGAGTCCAGAGAGTGCACTGGCACCACTGGGGATGCACTGCAGTGAGGGCAGAGAGTGCACTGTGACCACTGGGGATGGAGTACAGTGAGTCCAGAGAGTGCCCTGGCACCACTGGGTATGCAGTGCAGTGAGTCCAGAGAGTGCACTGGCACCACTGGGGATGCAGTGCAGTGAGTCCAGAGAGTGCACTGGCACCACTGGGGATGCAGTGCAGTGAGGGCAGAGAGTGCACTGTGACCACTGGGGATGGAGTACAGTGAGTCCAGAGAGTGCACTGGCACCACTGGGGATGCAGCGCAGTGAGTCCAGAGAGTGCACTGGCACCAATGGGGATGCAGTGCAGTGAGTCCAGAGAGTGCACTGGCACCACTGGGGATGCAGTGCAGTGAGTCCAGAGAGTGCACTGGCACCACAGGGGATGCAGTGCAGTGAGTCTAGAGAGTGCACTGGTTACAATGGGGATGCACCCCGGTGAGTCCAGAGAGTGCACTGGCACCACTGGGGATGCACCCTGGCAAGTCCAGAGAGTGCACTCTCTGGACTCACTGACGTGCATCCCCAGTGGTGCCAGTGCACTCTCTGCCCTCACTGCAGTGCATCCCCAGTGCTGCCAGTGCACTCACTGGACTCACTGTACTGCATCCCCAGTGGTGCCAGTGCAATCTCTGGACTCACCGGGGTGCATCCCCAGTGGTGCCAGGGCACTCTCTGCAGACAATGCATTGCATCCCCAAAGGTGACAGTGCACTCTCTGGACTCACTGTACTGCATCCCCAGTGGTGCCAGTGCACTCTCTGGAATCACTGCAGTGCATTCCCACTGGTCCCAGGGCACTCTCTGGACTCACTGCACTGCATCCCCAGTGGTGCCAGTGCACTCTCTGCACTCACTGCACTGCATCCCCAGTGGTGCCAGTGCACTCTCTGGACTCACTGCTCTGCACCCCAAGGTGCCAGTGCACGCTCTGGAATCACTTCACTGCATCCCCAGTGTTGCCAGTGCACTCTCTGGACTCACTGCACTGCATCCCCAGTGGTGCCAGTGCACTCTCTGGACTCACTGCACTGCATCCCCAGTGCTGACAGTGCACTCTCTGGACTCACGGCACTGCATCCGCAGTGGTGCCAGTGCACTCTGTTTACTCACTGCACTGCATCACCAGTGGTGCCAGTGCACTCTCTGGACTCACTGCAGTGCATCCCCAGTGGTGCCAGTGCACTCTCTGGACTCACTGCACTGCATCCCCAGTGGTGCCAGTGCTCACACTGGACTCCCTGCAGTGCATCCCCAGTGGTGCCAGTGCACTCTCTGGACTCACTGCACTGCATCCCCAGTGCTGCCAGTGCACTCTCTGGACTCTCGGCACTGCATCACCAGTGGTGCCAGTGCACTCTGTTTACTCACTGCACTGCATCCCCAGTGGTGCCAGTGCGCTCTCTGGACTCAGTGCACTGCATTCCCAGTTGTGCCAGGGCACTCTCTGGAGTCACTGCAGTGCATTCCCAGTGGTGCCAGTGCACTCTCTGGACTCACTGCACTGCATTACCAGTGGTGCCAGTGCACTCTCTGGACTCACTGCACTGCATCCCCAGTGGTGCCAGTGCACTCTCTGAACTCACTGCAGTGTATTCCCAGTGGTGCCAGTGCACTCTTTAGCGTCACTGCAGTGCATCCCCAGTGGTGCCAGTGCACTCACTGCAGTGCATCCCCACTGGTACCAGAGCACTTACTAGACTCACTACACTGCATCCCCAGTGGTGCCAGTGCACTCTCTGGACTCACTGCACTGCATCCCCAGTGGTGCCAGTGTACTCTCTGGACTCACTGCACTGCATCCCCAGTGGTGCCAGTGCACTCTCTGGACTCACTGCACTGCATCCCCAGTGGTGCCAGTGCACTCTTTGGACTCACTGCACTGCATCCCCAGTGGTGCCAGTGCACTCTCTGGACTCACTGCACTGCATCCCCAGTGGTGCCAGTGCACTCTCTGGACTCACTGCACGGCTTCCCCAGTGGTGCCAGTGCACTCTCTGGAATCACTGCAGTGCATCCGCAGTGGTGACAGTGCACTCTCTGGATTCACTGCACTACATCCCCAGTGGTGCCAGTGCACTCTCTGGACTCTCGGCACTGCATCACCAGTGGTGCCAGTGCACTCTGTTTACTCACTGCACTGCATCCCCAGTGGTGCCAGTGCGCTCTCTGGACTCACTGCACTGCATTCCCAGTTGTGCCAGGGCACTCTCTGGAGTCACTGCAGTGCATTCCCAGTGGTGCCAGTGCACTCTCTGGACTCACTGCACTGCATTACCAGTGGTGCCAGTGCACTCTCTGGACTCACTGCAGTGCATCCCCAGTGTTGCCAAGGCACTCTCTGGACTTACAGGACTGCATTCCCAGTGGTGCCAGTGCACTCTCTGGACTCACGGCACTGCATCCCCAGTGCTGCTAGTGCACTCTCTGGAGTCACTGCACTGCATCCCCAGTGGGGCCAGTGCACTCTCTGGACTCACGGCACTGCTACCCAGTGGTGCCATTGAACTCTGTGGACTCACTGCACTGCATCCCCAGTGGTGCCAGGGCACTCTCTGCACTCACTGCACTGCATCCCCAGTGGTGCCAGTGCACTCTCTGGAGTCACTGCACTGCATCCCCAGTGGTGCCAGTGCACTCTTTAGCGTCGCTGAAGTGCATCCCCAGTGGTGCCAGTGCACTCACTGCAGTGCATCCCCACTGGTACCAGTGCACTCTCAGGAGTCACTGCAGTGCATCCCCAGTGGTGCCAGTGCACTCTCTGGACTCACTGCACTGCATCCCCAGTGGTGCCTGTGCACTCTATGGACTCACTGCACTGCATCCCCAGTGGTGCCAGTGCACTCTCTGGACTCACTGCACTGCATCCCCAGTGGTGCCAGTGCACTCTCTGGACTCACTGCACTGCATCCCGAGTGCTGACAGTGCACTCTCTGGACTCACGGCACTGCATCCGCAGTGGTGCCAGTGCACTCTGTTTACTCACTGCACTGCATCACCAGTGGTGCCAGTGCACTCTCTGGACTCACTGCAGTGCATCCCCAGTGGTGCCAGTACACTCTCTGGACTCATTACAGTACAGCTGCAGTGGTGCCAGTGCACTCTCTGGACTCACTGCAGTGCATCCCCAGTGGTGCCAGTGCACTCTCTGGACTCATTACAGTACAGCTGAAGTGGTGCCAGTGCACTCTCTGGACTCACTGCACTGCATCCCCAGTGGTGCCAGTGCACTCTCTGGACTCACTGCAGTGTATTCCCAGTGGTGCCAGTGCACTCTTTAGCTTCACTGCAGTGCATCCCCAGTGGTGCCAGTGCACTCACTGCAGTGCATCCCCACTGGTGCCAGTGCACTCTCTGGACTCACTGCAGTGCATCCCCAGTGGTGCCAGGGCACTCTCTGGACTCACTGCACTGCATCCCCATTGGTGCCAGTGCACTCTATGGACTCACTGCAGTGCATTCCCAGTGGTGCCAGTGCACTCTCTGGACTCACTGCACTGCATCCTCAGTGGTGCCAGTGCACACACTGGACTCCCTGCACTGCATCCCCAGTGGTGCCAGTGCACTCTCTGGACTCACTGCACTGCATCCCCAGTGGTGCCAGTGCACTCTCTGGACTCACTACAGTACAGCTCCAGTGGTGCCAGTGCACTCTCTGGACTCACTGCACTGCATCCCCAGTGGTGCCAGTGCACTCTCTGGACTCACTGCACTGCATGTTCAATGGTGCCAGTGCACTCTTTGGACTCACTGCACTGCATCCCCAGTGGTGCCAGGGCACTCTCTGCACTCACTGCACTGCATCCCCAGTGGTGCCACTGCACTCTCTGGACTCACTGCACTGCATCCCCAGTGGTGCCAGTGCACTCTCTGGACTCACTGCACTGCATCCCCAGTGGTGCCAGTGCACTCTCTAGAGTCACTGCACTGCATCCCCAGTGGTGCCAGGGCACTCTCTGGACTCACTGCAGTGCATCCCCAGTGGTGCCAGTGCACTCTCTGGACTCACTGCACTGCATCCCCAGTGGTGCCAGTGCACTCTCTGGACTCACTGCACTGCATCACCAGTGGTGCCAGTGCACTCTCTGTTTACTCACTGCACTGCATCCCCAGTGGTGCCAGTGCGCTCTCTGGACTCACTGCACTGCATCCCCAGTGGTGCCAGGGCACTCTCTGGAGTCACTGCAGTGCATCCCCAGTGGTGCCAGTGCACTCTCTGGACTCCCTGCACTGCATCCCCAGTGGAGCCAGTGCACTCTCTGGACTCACTGCACTGCATCCCCAATGGTGCCAGGGCACTCTCTGCACTCACTACACTGCATCCCCAGTGGTGCCAGGGCACTCTCTGCTCTCACTGCACTGCATCCCCAGTGGTGCCAGTGCACTCTCTGGACTCACTGCACTGCTTCCCCAGTGGTGCCAGTGCACTCTCTGGAATCACTGCAGTGCATCCGCAGTGGTGACAGTGCACTCTCTGGATTCACTGCACTACATCCCCAGTGGTGCCAGTGCGCTCTCTGGACTCACTGCACTGCATTCCCAGTTGTGCCAGGGCACTCTCTGGAGTCACTGCAGTGCATTCCCACTGGTCCCAGGGCACTCTCTGGACTCACTGCACTGCATCCCGAGTGGTGCCAGTGCACTCTCTGGACTCACTGCTCTGC
The DNA here is from genome assembly GCF_964034855.1 of Anser brachyrhynchus. Classification (NCBI taxonomy): domain Eukaryota; kingdom Metazoa; phylum Chordata; class Aves; order Anseriformes; family Anatidae; genus Anser; species Anser brachyrhynchus. The sequence goes on from NW_027664036.1 coordinate 121,687, forward strand.
ATCCCCAAGGTGCCAGTGCACGCTCTGGAATCACTTCACTGCATCCCGAGTGTTGCCAGTGCACTCTCTGGACTCACTGCACTGCATCCCCAGTGGTGCCAGTGCACTCTCTGGACTCACTGCACTGCATCCCCAGTGGTGCCAGTGCGCTCTCTGGACTCACTGCACTGCATCCCCAATGGTGCCAGGGCAGTCTCTGGACTCACCGCACTGCATCCCCAGTGGTGCCAGGGCACTCTCTGGACTCACTGCACTGCATCCCCAGTGGTGCCAGTGCACTCTCTGGACTCACTGCACTGCTTCCCGAGTGGTGCCAGTGCACTCTCTGAAATCACTGCAGTGCATCCGCAGTGGTGCAGTGCACTCTCTGGATTCACTGCACTACATCCCCAGTGGTGCCAGTGCACTCTCTGGACTCTCGGTACTGCATCACCAGTGGTGCCAGTGCACTCTGTTTACTCACTGCACTGCATCACCAGTGGTGCCAGTGCGCTCTCTGGACTCAGTGCACTGCAATCCCAGTTGTGCCAGGGCACTCTCTGGAGTCACTGCAGTGCATTCCCAGTGGTGCCAGTGCACTCTCTGGACTCACTGCACTGCATCCCCAGTGGTGCCAGGGCACTCTCTGGACTCACTGCAGTGCATCCCCAGTGTTGCCAGGGCACTCTCTGGACTTACAGTACTGCATTCCCAGTGGTGCCAGTGCACTCTCTGGACTCACGGCACTGCATCCCCAGTGCTGCTAGTGCACTCTCTGGAGTCACTGCAGTGCATCCCCAGTGGGGCCAGTGCACTCTCTGGAGTCACTGCACTGCTACCCAGTGGTGCCATTAAACTCTGTGGACTCACGGCACTGCATCCCCAGTGGTGCCAGGGCACTCTATTGACTCACTGCACTGCATCCCCAGTGGTGCCAGTGCACTCTGTGGACTCACTGCACTGCATCCCCAGTGCTGCCAGTGCACTCTCTGGACTCACTGCAGTGCATCCCCAGTGGTGCCAGTGCACTCTCTGGACTCACTGCACTGCATAACCAGTGGTGCCAGTGCACTCTCTGGACTCACTGCACTGCATCTACAGTGGTGCCAGTGCACTCTCTGGACTCACTGCACTGCTTCCCCAGTGGTGCCAGTGCACTCTCTGGACTCACTGCACTGCATCCCCACTAGTGCCAGTGCGCTCTCTGGACTCACTGCAATGCATCCGCAGTGGTGCCAGTGCACTCTCTGGACTCACTGCACTCCATCCCCAGTGCTGACATTGCACTCTCTGGACTCACTGAAGTGCCTCCCCAGTGGTGCCAGTGCACTCTCTGGACTCACTGCACTGCATCCCCAGTGGTGCCAGGGCACTCTCTGGACTCACTTCACTGCATCCCCAGTGGTGCCAGTGCACTCTCTGGACTCACTGCAGTGCATCCCCAGTGGTGCCAGTGCACTCTCTGGACTCTCGGCACTGCATCACCAGTGGTGCCAGTGCACTCTGTTTACTCACTGCACTGCATCACCAGTGGTGCCAGTGCGCTCTCTGGACTCAGTGCACTGCATTCCCAGTTGTGCCAGGGCACTCTCTGGAGTCACTGCAGTGCATCCCCAGTGGTGCCAGTGCACTCTCTGGACTCACTGCACTGCATTACCAGTGGAGCCAGTGCACTCTCTGGACTCACTGCAGTGCATCCCCAGTGTTGCCAGGGCACTCTCTGGACTTACAGCACTGCATTCCCAGTGGTGCCAGTGCACTCTCTGGACTCACGGCACTGCATCCCCAGTGCTGCTAGTGCACTCTCTGGAGTTAACTGCACTGCATCCCCAGTGGGGCCAGTGCACTCTCTGGACTCACGGCACTGCTACCCAGTGGTGCCATTAAACTCTGTGGACTCATTGCACTGCATCCCCACTGGTGCCAGTGCACTCTGTGGACTCACTGCACTTCATCCCCAGTGCTGCCAGTGCACTCTCTGGAGTCACTGCACTGCATCCCCAGTGGTGCCACTGCACTCTCTGGACTCACTGCACTGCATCCCCAGTGGTGCCAGTGCACTCTCTGGACTCACTGCACTGCATCCCCAGTGGTGCCAGTGCACTCTCTGGACTCAATGCACTGCTTCCCCAGTGGTGCCAGTGCACTCTCTGGACTCACTGCACTGCATCCCCAGTGGTGCCAGTGCGCTCTCTGGACTCACTGCAATGCATCCGCAGTGGTGCCAGTGCACTCTCTGGACTCACTGCACTCCATCCCCAGTGCTGACATTGTACTCTCTGGACTCACTGAAGTGCATCCCCAGTGTTGCCAGTGCACTCTCTGGACTCACTGCACTGCATCCCCAGTGGTGCCAGTGCACTCTCTGCACTCACTGCACTGCATCCCCCGTGGTGCCAGTGCACTCTCTGGACTCACTGCACTCCATCCCCAGTGGTGCCAGTGCCCTCTCTGGAGTCAATGCAGTGTATCCCCAGTGGTGCCAGTGCACTCTCTGGACTCACTGCACTGCATCCCCAATGGTGCCAGTGCACTATCTGGACTCATTGCAGTGCATCCCCACTGGTGCCAGTGCACTCTATGGACTCACTGCAATGCATCCCCAGTGGTGCCAGTGCACTCTCTGGCCTCACTGCAGTGCATCCCCAGTGGTGCCAGTGCACTCTCTGGACTCACAGCACTGCATCCCCAGTGGTGCCAGTGCAGTCTCTGGACTCACTGCACTGCATCCCCAGTGGTGCCAGTGCACTCTCTGGACTCACTGCACTGCATCCCCAGTTGTGCCAGTGCACTCTCTGGAGTCACTGCACTGCATCCCCAGTGGTGCCAGTGCACTCTCTGGACTCACTGCAGTGCATCCCGAGTGGTGCCAGTGCACTCTCTGGACTCACTGCACTGCATCCCCAAGGTGCGAGTGCACTATCTGGACTCACTGCACTGCATCCCCAGTTGTGCCAGTGCACTCTCTGGACTCACTGCACTGCATCCCCAGTGGTGCCAGTGCACTCTCTGAGTCACTGCAGTGCATCCCCAGTTGTGCCAGGGCACTCTCTGGACTCATTGCACTGCATCCCCAGTGGTGCCAGTGCACTCTCTGGACTCACTGCACTGCATCCCCAGTGGTGCCAGTGCACTCTCTGGACTCACTGCACTGCATCCCCAAGGTGCCAGTGCACTATCTGGACTCACTGCACTGCATCCCCAGTGGTGCCAGTACACTCTCTGGACTCACTGCACTGCATCCCCAGTGGTGCCAGTTCACTCTCTGGACTCACTACACTGCATCCCCAGTGGTGCCAGGGCACTCTCTGGACTCACTGCAGTGCATCCCCAGTGGTGCCAGTGCACTCTCTGGACTCACTGCACTGCATCCCCAGTGGTGCCAGGGTACTCTGTGGACTCACTGCACGGCATCCCGAGTGGTGCCAGTGCACTCTCTGGACTCACTGCACTGCATCCCCAGTGGTGCCAGTGCACTCTATGGACTCACTGCATGGCATCCCCAGTGGTGCCAGTGCACTCTCTGGACTCACTGCACTGCATCCCCAAGGTGCCAGTGCACGCTCTGGAATCACTTCACTGCATCGCCAGTGTTGCCAGTGCACTCTCTGGACTAACTGCAGTGCATCCCCAGTGGTGCCAGTGCACTCTCTGGAGACACTGCTGTGCATCTCCACTAGTGCCAGGGCACTCTCTGGAGTCACTGCAGTGCATCCCCAGTGGTGCCAGTGCACTCTCTGGACTCACTGCACTGCATTACCAGTGGTGCCAGTGCCCTCTCTGGAGACACTGCAGTGCATCTCCATTAGTGCCACGGCACTCTCTGGAGTCACTGCAGTGCATCCCCAGTGGTGCCAGTGCACTCTCTGGACTCACTGCACTGCATCCCCAGTGGTGCCAGTGCACTCTCTGGACTCACTGCACTGCATCCCCAGTGGAGCCAGTGCACTCTCTGGACTCACTGCAGTGCATCCCCAGTGGTGCCAGTGCAGTCTCTGGACTCATTGCACTGCATCCCCAGTGGAGCCAGTACACTCTCAGGACTCACTGCACTGCATCCCCAATGGTGCCACTGCACTCTCTGGACTCATTGCACTACATCCCCAGTGGTGCCAGTGCACTATCTGTACTCACTGAACTGCATCCCCAGTTGTTCCAGTGCACTCTCTGAGTCACTGCACTGCATCCCCAGTGGTGCCAGTGCACTCTCTGGACTCACTGCAATGCATCCCCAGTGGTGCCAGTGCACTCTCTGGACTCACTGCACTCCATCCCCACTGGTGCCAGTGCCCGCTCTGGAGTCACTGCAGTGTATCCCCAGTGGTGCCAGTGCACTCTCTGGAGTCACTGCACTGCATCCCCAGTGGTGCCAGTGCACTATCTGGACTCATTGCAGTGCATCCCCAGTGGTGCCAGTGCACTCTATGGACTCATTGCACTGCATCCCCAGTGGTGCCAGTGCACTCTCTGGACTCACTGCACTGCATCCCCAGTGGTGCCAGTCCACTATCTTGACTCACTACAGTGCATCCCCAGTGGTGCCAGTGCACTCTCTGCACTCACTGCAGTGCATCCCCAGTGGTGCCAGTGCACTCTCTGAACTCACTGCACTGCATCCCCAGTGGTGCCAGTGCACTCTCTGGACTCACTGCACTGCATCCCCAGTGGTGCCAGTGCACTGTCTGGACTCACTGCAGTGCATCCCCAGTGGTGCCAGTGCACCCTCTGAGTCACTGCACTGCATCCCCAGTGGTGCCAGTGCACTCTCTGGACTCACTGCAATGCATCCCCAGTGGTGCCAGTGCACTCTCTGGACTCACTGCACTCCATCCCCACTGGTGTCAGTGCCCTCTCTGGAGTTACTGCAGTGCATCCCCAGTGGTGCCAGTGCACTCTCTGGACTCACAGCACTGCATCCCCAGTTTGCCAGTGCACTCTCTGGAGACACTGCAGTGCATCTCCACTAGTGCCAGGGCACTCTCTGGAGCCACTGCACTGCATCCCCAGTGGTGCCAGTGCACTCTCTGGACTCACTGCACTGCATCCCCAGTGGTGCCAGGGCACTCTGTGGACTCACTGCACTGCAACCCCAGTGGTGCCAGTGCACTCTCAGGAGTCACTGCAGTGCATCCCCAGTGGTGCCAGTGCACTCTCTGGACTCACTGCACTGCATCCCCACTGGTCCCAGGGCACTCTCTGGACTCACTGCACTGCATCCCCAAGGTGCCAGTGCACGCTCTGGAATCACTTCACTGCATCCCCAGTGGTGCCAGTGCACTCTCTGCACTCACTGCACTGCATCCCCAGTGGTGCCAGTGCACTCTCTGGACTCACTGCACTGCATCCCCAGTGGTGCCACTGCACTCTCTGGACTCACTGCAGTGCATCCCCTGTGGGGCCAGTGCACTCTCTGGACTCACTGCACTGCATCCCCAGTGGTGCCAGTGCAGTCTCTGGACTCACTGCACTGCATCCCCAGTGGAGCCAGTACACTCTCTGGACTCACTGTACTGCATCCGCAGTGGTGCCAGTGCACTCTGTTTACTCACTACACTGCATCCCCAGTGGTGCCAGTGCACTCTCAGGAGTCACTGCACTGCATCCCCTGTGGAGCCAGTGCACTCTCTGGACTCACTGCACTGCATCCCCAGTGGTGCCAGTGCACTCTCTGGACTCACTGCACTGCATCCCCAGTTGTGCCAGGGCACTCTCTGGACTCACGGCACTGCATCCCCAGTGGTGCCAGTGCACTCTCTGGACTCACTGCACTGCATCCCCAGTGGTGCCAGTGCACTATCTGGACTCATTGCAGTGCATCCCCAGTGGTGCCAGTGCACTCTATGGACTCACTGCAGTGCATCCCCAGTGGTGCCAGTGCACTCTCTGGACTCACTGCACTGCATCCCCAGTTGTGCCAGTGCACTCTCTGGACTCACTGCACTGCATCCCCAAGGTGCGAGTGCACTATCTGGACTCACTGCACTGCATCCCCAGTGGTGCCAGTGCACTCTCTGGACTCACTGCACTGCATCCCCAGTGGTGCCAGTGCACTCTATGGACTCACTGCAATGCATCCCCACTGGTGCCAGTGCACTCTCTGAGTCACTGCAGTGCATCCCCAGTTGTGCCAGGGCACTCTCTGGACTCATTGCACTGCATCCCCAGTGGGGCCAGTGCACTCTCTGGACTCACGGCTCTGCATCCCCAGTGGTGCCATTGAACTCTGCGGACTCACAACACTGCATCCCCAGTGGTGCCAGTGGACTCTCTGGACTCACTGCACTACATCCCCAGTGGTGCCAGTGCACTCTCTGGACTCACTGCAGTGTATTCCCAGTGGTGCCAGTGCACTCTTTAGCGTCACTGCAGTGCATCCCCAGTGGTGCCAGTGCACTCACTGCAGTGCATCCCCACTGGTGCCAGTGCACTCTCTGGACTCACTGCAGTGCATCCCCAGTGGTGCCAGTGCACTCTCTGGACTCTCTGCACTGCATCCCCAGTGGTGCCAGTGCACTCTATGGACTCACTGCACTGCATCCCCAGTGGTGCCAGTGCACTCTCTGGACTCACTGCACTGCATCCTCAGTGGTGCCAGTGCACACACTGGACTCCCTGCACTGCATCACCAGTGGTGCCAGTGCACTCTCTGGACTCACTGCACTGCATTCCCAGTGGTGCCAGTGCACTCTCTGGACTCACTACAGTAGAGCTCCAGTGGTGCCAGTGCACTCTCTGGACTCACTGCTCTGCATCCCCAGTGGTGCCAGTGCACTCTCTGGACTCACTGCACTGCATGTTCAATGGTGCCAGTGCACTCTTTGGACTCACTGCACTGCATCCCCAGTGGTGCCAGGGCACTCTCTGCACTCACTGCACTGCATCCCCAGTGGTGCCACTGCACTCTCTGGACTCACTGCACTGCATCCCCAGTGGTGCCAGTGCACTCTCTGGACTCACTGCACTGCATGTTCAATGGTGCCAGTGCACTCTCTAGAGTCACTGCAGTGCATCCCCAGTGGTGCCAGTGCACTCTCTGGACTCACTGCAGTGCATCCCCAGTGGTGCCAGTGCACTCTCTGGACTCACTGCACTGCATCCCCAGTGGTGCCAGTGCACTCTCTGGACTCACTGCACTGCATCCCCAATGGTGCCAGTGCACTCTTTGGACTCACTGCACTGCATTCCCATTGCTGCCAGTGCACTCTCTGGACTCACTGCACTGCATCCCCAGTGGTGCCAGGGCACTCTCTGGACTCACTGCAGTGCATCCCCAGTGGTGCCAGAGCACTCTCTGGACTCCCTGCACTGCATCCCCAGTGGAGCCAGTGCACTCTCTGGACTCACTGCACTGCATCCCCAATGGTGCCAGGGCACTCTCTGCACTCACTACACTGCGTCCCCAGTGGTGCCAGGGCACTCTCTGCTCTCACTGCACTGCATCTCCAGTGGTGCCAGTGCACTCTCTGGACTCACTGCACTGCTTCCCCAGTGGTGCCAGTGCACTCTCTGGAATCACTGCAGTGCATCCGCAGTGGTGACAGTGCACTCTCTGGATTCACTGCACTACATCCCCAGTGGTGCCAGTGCACTCTCTGGACTCTCGGCACTGCATCAGCAGTGGTGCCAGTGCACTCTGTTTACTCACGGCACTGCATCCCCAGTGGTGCCAGTGCGCTCTCTGGACTCACTGCACTGCATTCCCAGTTGTGCCAGGGCACTCTCTGGAGTCACTGCAGTGCATTCCCACTGGTCCCAGGGCACTCTCTGGACTCACTGCACTGCATCCCCAGTGGTGCCAGTGCACTCTCTGGACTCACTGCACTGCATCCCGAGTGGTGCCAGTGCACTCTCTGGACTCACTGCTCTGCATCCCCAAGGTGCCAGTGCACGCTCTGGAATCACTTCACTGCATCCCGAGTGTTGCCAGTGCACTCTCTGGACTCACTGCACTGCATCCCCAGTGGTGCCAGTGCACTCTCTGGACTCACTGCACTGCATCCCCAGTGGTGCCAGTGCACTCTCTGGACTCACTGCACTGCATCCCCAGTGGTGCCAGTGCACTCTCTGCACTCACCGCACTGCATCCCCAGTGGTGCCAGGGCACTCTCTGGACTCACTGCACTGCATCCCCAGTGGTGCCAGTGCACTCTCTGGACTCACTGCACTGCTTCCCGAGTGGTGCCAGTGCACTCTCTGAAATCACTGCAGTGCATCCGCAGTGGTGCAGTGCACTCTCTGGATTCACTGCACTACATCCCCAGTGGTGCCAGTGCACTCTCTGGACTCTCGGCACTGCATCACCAGTGGTGCCAGTGCACTCTGTTTACTCACTGCACTGCATCACCAGTGGTGCCAGTGCGCTCTCTGGACTCAGTGCACTGCATTCCCAGTTGTGCCAGGGCACTCTCTGGAGTCACTGCAGTGCATTCCCAGTGGTGCCAGTGCACTCTCTGGACTCACTGCAGTGCATCCCCAGTGTTGCCAGGGCACTCTCTGGACTTACAGCACTGCATTCCCAGTGGTGCCAGTGCACTCTCTGGACTCACGGCACTGCATCCCCAGTGCTGCTAGTGCACTCTCTGGAGTCACTGCACTGCATCCCCAGTGGGGCCAGTGCACTCTCTGGACTCACGGCACTGCTACCCAGTGGTGCCATTAAACTCTGTGGACTCACTGCACTGCATCCCCAGTGGTGCCAGGGCACTCTATTGACTCACTGCACTGCATCCCCAGTAGTGCCAGTGCACTCTCTGGACTCACTGCACTGCATCCCCAGGGGTGCCAGTGCACTCTGTGGACTCACTGCACTGCATCCCCAGTGCTGCCAGTGCACTCTCTGGACTCACTGCACTGCATCCCCAGTGGTGCCAGTGCACTCTCTGGACTCACTGCACTGCATCCCCAGTGGTGCCAGTGCACTCTCTGGACTCACTGCACTGCATCCCCAGTGGTGCCAGTGCACTCTCTGGACTCACTGCACTGCATCCCGAGTGGTGCCAGTGCGCTCTCTGGACTCACTGCAATGCATACGCAGTGGTGCCAGTGCACTCTCTGGACTCACTGCACTCCATCCCCAGTGCTGACATTGCACTCTCTGGACTCACTGAAGTGCATCCCCAGTGGTGCCAGTGCACTCTCTGGACTCACTGCACTGCATCCCCAGTTGTGCCAGGGCACTCTCTGGACTCACGGCACTGCATCCCCAGTGGTGCCAGTGCACTCTCTGGACTCACTGCAGTGCATCCCCAGTGGTGCCAGTGCACTCTCTGGACTCACTACACTGCATCCCCAGTGGTGCCAGGGCACTCTCTGGACTCACTGCAGTGCATCCCCAGTGGTGCCAGTGCACTCTCTGGACTCACTGCACTGCATCCCCACTGGTCCCAGGGCACTCTCTGGACTCACTGCACTGCATCCCCAAGGTGCCAGTGCACGCTCTGGAATCACTTCACTGCATCCCCAGTGGTGCCAGTGCACTCTCTGGACTCACTGCACTGCATCCCCAGTGGTGCCAGTGCACTCTCTGGACTCACTGCACTGCATCCCCGGTGGTGCCAGTGCACTCTCTGGACTCACTGCAGTGCATCCCCTGTGGGGCCAGTGCACTCTCTGGACTCACTGCACTGCATCCCCAGTGGTGCCAGTGCAGTCTCTGGACTCACTGCACTGCATCACCAGTGGAGCCAGTACACTCTCTGGACTCACTGCACTGCATCCCCAGTGGTGCCAGTGCACTCTCTGGACTCACTGCACTGCATCCCCAGTGGTGCCAGTGCACTCTCAGGAGTCACTGCACTGCATCCCCAGTGGAGCCAGTGCACTCTCTGGACTCACTGCACTGCATCCCCAGTGGTGCCAGTGCAGTCTCTGGACTCACTGCACTGCATCCCCAGTGGTGCCAGTGCACTCTCTGCACTCACTGCACTGCCTTCCCAGTGGTGCCAGTGCACTCTCTGGACTCACTGCACTGCATTCCCAGTGGTGCGAGTGCACTCTCTGGACTCACTGCACTCCATCCCCAGTGGTGCCAGTGCCCTCTCTGGAGTCAATGCAGTGTATCCCCAGTGGTGCCAGTGCACTCTCTGGACTCACAGCACTGCATCCCCAGTGGTGCCAGTGCACTCTCTGGACTCACTGCACTGCATCCCCAGTGGTGCCAGTGCACTCTCTGGACTCACTGCACTGCATCCCCAAGGTGCGAGTGCACTATCTGGACTCACTGCACTGCATCCCCAGTTGTGCCAGTGCACTCTCTGGACTCACTGCACTGCATCCCCAGTGGTGCCAGTGCACTCTCTGGACTCACTGCACTGCATCCCCAGTGGTGCCAGTGCACTCTCTGAGTCACTGCAGTGCATCCCCAGTTGTGCCAGGGCACTCTCTGGACTCATTGCACTGCATCCCCAGTGGTGCCAGTGCACTCTCTGGACTCACTGCACTGCATCCCCAGTGGTGCCAGTGCACTCTCTGGACTCACTGCACTGCATCCCCAAGGTGCCAGTGCACTATCTGGACTCACTGCAGTGCATCCCCAGTGGTGCCAGTACACTCTCTGGACTCACTGCAGTGCATCCCCAGTGGTGCCAGTTCACTCTCTGGACTCACTACACTGCATCCCCAGTGGTGCCAGGGCACTCTCTGGACTCACTGCAGTGCATCAACAGTGGTGCCAGTGCACTCTCTGGACTCACTGCACTGCATCCCCAGTGGTGCCAGGGTACTCTGTGGACTCACTGCACGGCATCCCGAGTGGTGCCAGTGCACTCTCTGGACTCACTGCACTGCATCCCCAGTGGTGCCAGTGCACTCTATGGACTCACTGCATGGCATCCCGAGTGGTGCCAGTGCACTCTGTGGACTCACTGCACTGCATCCCCAAGGTGCCAGTGCACGCTCTGGAATCACTTCACTGCATCCCCAGTGTTGCCAGTGCACTCTCTGGACTCACTGCACTGCATGTCAAGTGGTGCCAGTGCACTCTTTGGACTCACTGAACTGCATCCCCAATGGTGCCAGGGCACTCAATGCACTCAGTGCACTGCATCCCGAGTGGTGCCAGTTCACTCTCTGCACTCACTGCACTGCATCCCCAGTGGTGCCAGTGCACTCTCTGGAATCACTGCACTACATCTCCAGTGGTGCCAGTGCACTCTCTGGAGTCACTGCAGTGCATCCCCAGTGGTGCCAGTGCACTCTCTGCACTCACTGCACTGCATTACCAGTGGTGCCAGGGCACTCTCTGGAGACACTGCAGTGCATCTCCACTAGTGCCACGGCACTCTCTGGAGTCACTGCAGTGCATCCCCAGTGGTGCCAGTGCACTCTCTGGACACACTGCACTGCATCCCCAGTGGTGCCAGTGCACTCTCTGGACTCACTGCACTGCATCCCCAGTGGTGCCAGTGCACTCTATGGACTCACTGCACTGCATCCCCAGTGGTGTCACTGCACTCTCTGGACTCACTGCACTGCATTCCCAGTGGTGCCAGTGCACTCTCTGGACTCACTGCAGTGCATCCCCAGTGGTGCCAGTACACTCTCTGGACTCACTGCACTGCATCCCCAGTGGTGCGAGTGCACTCTCTGGACTCACTGCACTGCATCCCCAGTGGTGCCAGTGCACTCTCTGCACTCACTGAACTGCATCCCCAAGGTGCCAGTGCACTCTCTGGACTCACTGCACTGCATCCCCAAGGTGCGAGTGCACTATCTGGACTCACTGCACTGCATCCCCAGTTGTGCCAGTGCACTCTCTGGACTCACTGCACTACATCCCCAGTGGTACCAGTGCACTCTCTGGACTCACTGCAATGCATCCCCAGTGGTGCCAGTGCACTCTCTGAGTCACTGCAGTGCATCCCCAGTTGTGCCAGGGCTCTCTCTGGACTCATTGCACTGCATCCCCAGTGGTGCCAGTGCACTCTCTGGACTCACTGCACTGCATCCCCAGTGGTGCCAGTGCACTCTCTGGACTCACTGCACTGCATCCCCAAGGTGCCAGTGCACTATCTGGACTCACTGCAGTGCATCCCCAGTGGTGCCAGTACACTCTCTGGACTCACTGCAGTGCATCCCCAGTGGTGCCAGTTCACTCTCTGGACTCACTACACTGCATCCCCAGTGGTGCCAGGGCACTCTGTGGACTCACTGCAGTGCATCCCCAGTGGTGCCAGTGCACTCTCTGGACTCACTGCACTGCATCCCCAGTGGTGCCAGGGTACTCTGTGGACTCACTGCACGGCATCCCGAGTGGTGCCAGTGCACTCTCTGGACTCACTGCACTGCATCCCCAGTGGTGCCAGTGCACTCTATGGACTCACTGCATGGCATCCCGAGTGGTGCCAGTGCACTCTCTGGACTCACTGCACTGCATCCCCAAGGTGCCAGTGCACGCTCTGGAATCACTTCACTGCATCCCCAGTGTTGCCAGTGCACTCTCTGGACTCACTGCACTGCATCCCCAGTGGTGCCAGTGCACTCTTTGGACTCACTGAACTGCATCCCCAATGGTGCCAGGGCACTCAATGCACTCACTGCACTGCATCCCGAGTGGTGCCAGTGCACTCTCTGCACTCACTGCACTGCATCCCCAGTGGTGCCAGTGCACTCTCTGGAGACACTGCTGTGCATCCCCAGTGGTGCCAGTGTACTCTCTGGACTCACTGCACTGCATCCCCAGTGGTGCCAGTGCACTCTCTGGACTCACTGCACTGCATCCCCAGTGGTGCCAGTGCACTCTATGGACTCACTGCACTGCATCCCCAGTGGTGTCACTGCACTCTCTGGACTCACTGCACTGCATTCCCAGTGGTGCCAGTGCACTCTCTGGACTCACTGCACTGCATCCCCAGTGGTGCCAGTACACTCTCTGGACTCACTGCACTGCATCCCCAGTGGTGCGAGTGCACTCTCTGGACTCACTGCACTGCATCCCCAGTGGTGCCAGTGCACTCTCTGCACTCACTGCACTGCATCCCAGTGGTGCCAGTGCACTCTCTGGACTCACGGTACTGCATCCGCAGTGGTGCCAGTGCACTCTTTAGCGTCACTGCAGTGCATCCCCAGTGGTGCCAGTGCACTCTCTGCAGTGCATCCCCACTGGTGCCAGTGCACTCTCTGCACTCACTGCACTGCATCCCCAGTGGTGCCAGTGCACTCTCTGGACTCACTGCACTGCATCCCCAGTGGTGCCACTGCACTCTATGGACTCACTGCACTGCATCCCCAGTGGTGCCAGTGCACTCTCTGGACTCACTGCACTGCATCCCCAGTGGTGCCAGGGCACTCTCTGGACTCACTGCACTGCATCCCCAGTGCTGACAGTGCACTCCCTGGACTCACGGCACTGCATCCGCAGTGGTGCCAGTGCACTCTGTTTACTCACTGCACTGCATCCCCAGTGGTGCCAGTGCACTCTCTGGACTCACTGCACTGCATTCCCAGTGGTGCCAGTGCACTCTCTGGACTCACTACAGTACAGCTCCAGTGGTGCCAGAGCACTCTCTGGACTCACTGCACTGCATCCCGAGTGGTGCCAGTGCACTCTCTGGACTCACTGCAGTGCATTCCCACTGGTCCCAGGGCACTCTCTGGACTCACTGCACTGCATCCCCAGTGTTGCCAGTGCACTCTCTGGACTCACTGCACTGCATCCCGAGTGGTGCCAGTGCACTCTCTGGACTCACTGCTCTGCATCCCCAAGGTGCAGTGCACGCTCTGGAATCACTTCACTGCATCCCCAGTGTTGCCAGTGCACTCTCTGGACTCACTGCAGTGCATCCCCAGTGTTGCCAGTGCACTCTGTGGACTCACGGCACTGCATTCCCAGTGGTGCCAGTGCACTCTCTGGACTCACTGCACTGCATTACCAGTGCTGCCAGAGCACTCTCTGGACTCACTGCAGTGCATCCCCAGTGTTGCCAGGGCACTCTCTGGACTCACAGCACTGCATTCCCAGTGGTGCCAGTGCACTCTCTGGACTCACAGCACTGCATCCCCAGTGCTGCTAGTGCACTCTCTGGACTCACTGCACTGCATCCCCAGTGGGGCAAGTGCACTCTCTGGACTCACGGCACTGCATCCCCAGTGGTGCCATTGAACTCTGTGGACTCACAGCACTGCATCCCCAGTGGTGCCAGTGCACTCTCTGGACTCACTGCACTGCATCACCAGTGGTGCCAGTACACTCTCTGGACTCACTGCACTGCATCCCCAGTGGTGCCAGTGCACTCTCTGGACTCACTGCACTGCATCCCCAGAGGTGCCAGTGCAATCTCTGGACTCACTACAGTACAGCTCCAGTGGTGCCAGTGCACTCTCTGGACTCACTGCACTGCATCCCCAGTGGTGCCAGTGCACTCTCTGGACTCACTGCACTGCATCCCCAGTGGTGCCAGTGCACTCTATGGACTCACTGCACTGCATCCCCAGTGGTGTCACTGCACTCTCTGGACTCACTGCACTGCATTCCCAGTGGTACCAGTGCACTCTATGGACTCACTGCACTGCATCCCCAGTGGTGCCAGTGCTCACACTGGACTCACTGCAGTGCATCCCCAGTGGTGCCAGTGCACTCTCTGGACTCACTGCACTGCATCCCCAGTGGCGCCAGTACACTCTCTGGACTCACTGCACTGCATCACCAGTGGTGCCAGTGCACTCTCTGGACTCACGGCACTGCATCACCAGTGGTGCCAGTGCACTCTGTTTACTCACTGCACTGCATCCCCAGTGGTGCCAGTGCGCTCTCTGGACTCACTGCACTGCATTCCCAGTTGTGCCAGGGCACTCTCTGGAGTCACTGCAGTGCATTCCCAGTGGTGCCAGTGCACTCTCTGGACTCACTGCAGTGCATCCCCAATGTTGCCAGGGCACTCTCTGGACACACAGCACTGTATTCCCAGTGGTGCCAGTGCACTCTCTGGACTCACGGCACTGCATCCCCAAGGTGCCAGTGCACGCTCTGGAATCACTTCACTGCATCCCCAGTGGTGCGAGTGCACTCTCTGCACTCACTGCACTCCATCCCCAGTGGTGCCAGTGCCCTCTCTGGAGTCAATGCAGTGTATCACCAGTGGTGCCAGTGCACTCTCTGGACTCACTGCACTGCATCCCCAGTGGTGCCAGTGCACTCTCTGGACTCACTGCACTGCATCCCGAGTGGTGCCAGTGCACTCTCTGGACTCACTGCACTGCATCCCCAAGGTGCGAGTGCACTATCTGGACTCACTGCACTGCATCCCCAGTTGTGCCAGTGCACTCTCTGGACTCACTGCACTGCATCCCCAGTGGTGCCAGTGCACTCTCTGGACTCACTGCAATGCATCCCCAGTGGTGCCAGTGCACTCTCTGAGTCACTGCAGTGCATCCCCAGTTGTGCCAGGGCACTCTCTGGACTCATTGCACTGCATCCCCAGTGGTGCCAGTGCACTCTCTGGACTCACTGCACTGCATCCCCAGTGGTGCCAGTGCACTCTCTGGACTCACTGCACTGCATCCCCAAGGTGCCAGTGCACTATCTGGACTCACTGCAGTGCATCCCCAGTGGTGCCAGTACACTCTCTGGACTCACTGCAGTGCATCCCCAGTGGTGCCAGTTCACTCTCTGGACTCACTACACTGCATCCCCAGTGGTGCCAGGGCACTCTCTGAACTCACTGCACTGCATCCCCAGTGGTGCCAGTGCACTCTCTGGACTCACTGCACTGCATCCCCAGTGGTGCCAGGGTACTCTGTGGACTCACTGCACGGCATCCCGAGTGGTGCCAGTGCACTCTCTGGACTCACTGCACTGCATCCCCAGTGGTGCCAGTGCACTCTATGGACTCACTGCATGGCATCCCGAGTGGTGCCAGTGCACTCTCTGGACTCACTGCACTGCATCCCCAAGGTGCCAGTGCACGCTCTGGAATCACTTCACTGCATCCCCAGTGTTGCCAGTGCACTCTCTGGACTCAC
Organism: Anser brachyrhynchus; assembly: GCF_964034855.1. Lineage (NCBI taxonomy): Eukaryota > Metazoa > Chordata > Aves > Anseriformes > Anatidae > Anser > Anser brachyrhynchus. The sequence goes on from NW_027664036.1 coordinate 137,623, forward strand.
TGCACTGCATCCCCAGTGGTGCCAGTGCACTCTTTGGACTCACTGAACTGCATCCCCAATGGTGCCAGGGCACTCAATGCACTCACTGCACTGCATCCCGAGTGGTGCCAGTGCACTCTCTGCACTCACTGCACTGCATCCCCAGTGGTGCCAGTGCACTCTCTGGAATCACTGCACTACATCTCCAGTGGTGCCAGTGCACTCTCTGGACTAACTGCAGTGCATCCCCAGTGGTGCCAGTGCACTCTCTGGAGACACTGCTGTGCATCTCCACTAGTGCCAGGGCACTCTCTGGAGTCACTGCAGTGCATCCCCAGTGGTGCCAGTGCACTCTCTGCACTCACTGCACTGCATTACCAGTGGTGCCAGGGCACTCTCTGGAGACACTGCAGTGCATCTCCACTAGTGCCACGGCACTCTCTGGAGTCACTGCAGTGCATCCCCAGTGGTGCCAGTGCACTCTCTGGACTCACTGCACTGCATCCCCAGTGGTGCCAGTGCACTCTCTGGACTCACTGCACTGCATCCCCAGTGGTGCCAGTGCACTCTCTGGACTCACTGCACTGCATCCCCAGTGGTGTCACTGCACTCTCTGGACTCACTGCACTGCATTCCCAGTGGTGCCAGTGCACTCTCTGGACTCACTGCACTGCATCCCGAGTGGTGCCAGTGCACTCTCTGGACTCACTGCACTGCATCCCCAAGGTGCGAGTGCACTATCTGGACTCACTGCACTGCATCCCCAGTTGTGCCAGTGCACTCTCTGGACTCACTGCACTGCATCCCCAGTGGTACCAGTGCACTCTCTGGACTCACTGCAATGCATCCCCAGTGGTGCCAGTGCACTCTCTGAGTCACTGCAGTGCATCCCCTGTTGTGCCAGGGCACTCTCTGGACTCATTGCACTGCATCCCCAGTGGTGCCAGTGCACTCTCTGGACTCACTGCACTGCATCCCCAGTGGTGCCAGTGCACTCTCTGGACTCACTGCACTGCATCCCCAAGGTGCCAGTGCACTATCTGGACTCACTGCAGTGCATCCCCAGTGGTGCCAGTACACTCTCTGGACTCACTGCAGTGCATCCCCAGTGGTGCCAGTTCACTCTCTGGACTCACTACACTGCATCCCCAGTGGTGCCAGGGCACTCTCTGGACTCACTGCAGTGCATCCCCAGTGGTGCCAGTGCACTCTCTGGACTCACTGCACTGCATCCCCAGTGGTGCCAGGGTACTCTGTGGACTCACTGCACGGCATCCCGAGTGGTGCCAGTGCACTCTCTGGACTCACTGCACTGCATCCCCAGTGGTGCCAGTGCACTCTATGGACTCACTGCATGGCATCCCGAGTGGTGCCAGTGCACTCTCTGGACTCACTGCACTGCATCCCCAAGGTGCCAGTGCACGCTCTGGAATCACTTCACTGCATCCCCAGTGTTGCCAGTGCACTCTCTGGACTCACTGCACTGCATCCCCAGTGGTGCCAGTGCACTCTTTGGACTCACTGAACTGCATCCCCAATGGTGCCAGGGCACTCAATGCACTCACTGCACTGCATCCCGAGTGGTGCCAGTGCACTCTCTGCACTCACTGCACTGCATCCCCAGTGGTGCCAGTGCACTCTCTGGACTCACTGCAGTGCATCCCCAGTGGTGCCAGTGCACTCTCTGGAATCACTGCACTACATCCCCAGTGGTGCCAGTGCACTCTCTGGAGTCACTGCACTGCATCCCCAGTGGTGCCAGTGCACTCTCTGGACTCACTGCACTGCATCCCCAGTGGTGCCAGTGCACTCTCTGGACTCACTGCACTGCATCCCCAGTGGTGCCAGTGCACTCTCTGGACTCACTGCACTGCATCCCCAGTGGTGCCAGTGCACTCTATGGACTCACTGCACTGCATCCCCAGTGGTGTCACTGCACTCTCTGGACTCACTGCACTGCATTCCCAGTGGTGCCAGTGCACTCTCTGGAGTCACTGCACTGCATCCCCAGTGGTGCCAGTACACTCTCTGGACTCACTGCACTGCATCCCCAGTGGTGCGAGTGCACTCTCTGGACTCACTGCACTGCATCCCCAGTGGTGCCAGTGCACTCTCTGCACTCACTGCACTGCATCCCCAGTGGTGCCAGTGCACTCTCTGGACTCACGGTACTGCATCCGCAGTGGTGCCAGTGCACTCTTTAGCGTCACTGCAGTGCATCCCCAGTGGTGCCAGTGCACTCTCTGCAGTGCATCCCCACTGGTGCCAGTGCACTCTCTGCACTCACTGCACTGCATCCCCAGTGGGGCCAGTGCACTCTCTGGACTCACTGCACTGCATCCCCAGTGGTGCCAGTGCACTCTGTTTACTCACTGCACTGCATCCCCAGTGGTGCCAGTGCACTCTCTGCACTCACTGCACTGCATCCCCAGTGCTGACAGTGCACTCCCTGGACTCAAGGCACTGCATCCGCAGTGGTGCCAGTGCACTCTGTTTACTCACTGCACTGCATCCCCAGTGGTGCCAGTGCACTCTCTGGAGTCACTGCAGTGCATTCCCAGTGGTGCCAGTGCACTCTCTGGACTCACTACAGTACAGCTCCAGTGGTGCCAGAGCACTCTCTGGACTCACTGCACTGCATCCCGAGTGGTGCCAGTGCACTCTCTGGACTCACTGCAATGCATTCCCACTGGTCCCAGGGCACTCTCTGGACTCACTGCACTGCATCCCCAGTGTTGCCAGTGCACTCTCTGGACTCACTGCACTGCATCCCGAGTGGTGCCAGTGCACTCTCTGGACTCACTGCTCTGCATCCCCAAGGTGCAGTGCACGCTCTGGAATCACTTCACTGCATCCCCAGTGGTGCCAGTGCACTCTCTGGACTCACTGCAGTGCATCCCCAGTGGTGCCACTGCACTCTCTGGACTCACTGCACTGCATCCCAAGTCGTGCCAGTGCACTGTCTATACTCACTGCAGAGCATCCCCAGTGGTGCCAGTGGACTCTCTGGACTCACTGCAGTGCATCCCCAGTGTTGCCAGTGCACTCAGTGGACTCACGGCACTGCATTCCCAGTGGTGCCAGTGCACTCTCTGGACTCACTGCACTGCATTACCAGTGCTGCCAGAGCACTCTCTGGACTCACTGCAGTGCATCCCCAGTGTTGCCAGGGCACTCTCTGGACTCACAGCACTGCATTCCCAGTGGTGCCAGTGCACTCTCTGGACTCACAGCACTGCATCCCCAGTGCTGCTAGTGCACTCTCTGGACTCACTGCACTGCATCCCCAGTGGGGCAAGTGCACTCTCTGGACTCACGGCACTGCATCCCCAGTGGTGCCATTGAACTCTGTGGACTCACAGCACTGCATCCCCAGTGGTGCCAGTGCACTCTCTGGACTCACTGCACTGCATCACCAGTGGTGCCAGTGCACTCTCTGGACTCACTGCACTGCATCCCCAGAGGTGCCAGTGCACTCTCTGGACTCACTGCACTGCATCCCCAAGGTGCGAGTGCACTATCTGGACTCACTGCACTGCATCCCCAGTTGTGCCAGTGCACTCTCTGGACTCACTGCACTACATCCCCAGTGGTACCAGTGCACTCTCTGGACTCACTGCAATGCATCCCCAGTGGTGCCAGTGCACTCTCTGAGTCACTGCAGTGCATCCCCAGTTGTGCCAGGGCTCTCTCTGGACTCATTGCACTGCATCCCCAGTGGTGCCAGTGCACTCTCTGGACTCACTGCACTGCATCCCCAGTGGTGCCAGTGCACTCTCTGGACTCACTGCACTGCATCCCCAAGGTGCCTGTGCACTATCTGGACTCACTGCAGTGCATCCCCAGTGGTGCCAGTACACTCTCTGGACTCACTGCAGTGCATCCCCAGTGGTGCCAGTTCACTCTCTGGACTCACTACACTGCATCCCCAGTGGTGCCAGGGCACTCTGTGGACTCACTGCAGTGCATCCCCAGTGGTGCCAGTGCACTCTCTGGACTCACTGCACTGCATCCCCAGTGGTGCCAGGGTACTCTGTGGACTCACTGCACGGCATCCCGAGTGGTGCCAGTGCACTCTCTGGACTCACTGCACTGCATCCCCAGTGGTGCCAGTGCACTCTATGGACTCACTGCATGGCATCCCGAGTGGTGCCAGTGCACTCTCTGGACTCACTGCACTGCATCCCCAAGGTGCCAGTGCACGCTCTGGAATCACTTCACTGCATCCCCAGTGTTGCCAGTGCACTCTCTGGACTCACTGCACTGCATCCCCAGTGGTGCCAGTGCACTCTTTGGACTCACTGAACTGCATCCCCAATGGTGCCAGGGCACTCAATGCACTCACTGCACTGCATCCCGAGTGGTGCCAGTGCACTCTCTGCACTCACTGCACTGCATCCCCAATGGTGCCAGTGCACTCTCTGGAGACACTGCTGTGCATCTCCACTAGTGCCAGGGCACTCTCTGGAGTCTCTGCATTGCATCCCCAGTGGTGCCAGTGCACTCTCTGGACTCACTGCACTGCATTACCAGTGGTGCCAGGGCACTCTCTGGAGACACTGCAGTGCATCTTCACTAGTGCCACGGCACTCTCTGGAGTCACTGCAGTGCATCCCCAGTGGTGCCAGTGTACTCTCTGGACTCACTGCAGTGCATCGCCAGTGTTGCCAGGGCACTCTCTGGACTCACTGCACTGCATCCCCAGTGGTGCCAGTGCACTCTATGGACTCACTGCACTGCATCCCCAGTGGTGTCACTGCACTCTCTGGACTCACTGCACTGCATTCCCAGTGGTGCCAGTGCACTCTCTGGACTCACTGCACTGCATCCCCAGTGGTGCCAGTACACTCTCTGGACTCACTGCACTGCATCCCCAGTGGTGCGAGTGCACTCTCTGGACTCACTGCACTGCATCCCCAGTGGTGCCAGGGCACTCTCTGGACTCACTGCACTGCATCCCCAGTGCTGACAGTGCACTCCCTGGACTCACGGCACTGCATCCGCAGTGGTGCCAGTGCACTCTTTAGCGTCACTGCAGTGCATCCCCAGTGGTGCCAGTGCACTCTCTGCAGTGCATCCCCACTGGTGCCAGTGCACTCTCTGCACTCACTGCACTGCATCCCCAGTGGTGCCAGTGCACTCTCTGGACTCACTGCACTGCATCCCCAGTGGTGCCACTGCACTCTATGGACTCACTGCACTGCATCCCCAGTGGTGCCAGTGCACTCTCTGGACTCACTGCACTGCATCCCCAGTGGTGCCAGGGCACTCTCTGGACTCACTGCACTGCATCCCCAGTGCTGACAGTGCACTCCCTGGACTCACGGCACTGCATCCGCAGTGGTGCCAGTGCACTCTGTTTACTCACTGCACTGCATCCCCAGTGGTGCCAGTGCACTCTCTGGACTCACTGCACTGCATTCCCAGTGGTGCCAGTGCACTCTCTGGACTCACTACAGTACAGCTCCAGTGGTGCCAGAGCACTCTCTGGACTCACTGCACTGCATCCCGAGTGGTGCCAGTGCACTCTCTGGACTCACTGCAGTGCATTCCCACTGGTCCCAGGGCACTCTCTGGACTCACTGCACTGCATCCCCAGTGTTGCCAGTGCACTCTCTGGACTCACTGCACTGCATCCCCAGTGGTGCCAGTGCACTCTCTGGACTCACTGCTCTGCATCCCCAAGGTGCAGTGCACGCTCTGGAATCACTTCACTGCATCCCCAGTGTTGCCAGTGCACTCTCTGGACTCACTGCAGTGCATCCCCAGTGTTGCCAGTGCACTCTGTGGACTCACGGCACTGCATTCCCAGTGGTGCCAGTGCACTCTCTGGACTCACTGCACTGCATTACCAGTGCTGCCAGAGCACTCTCTGGACTCACTGCAGTGCATCCCCAGTGTTGCCAGGGCACTCTCTGGACTCACAGCACTGCATTCCCAGTGGTGCCAGTGCACTCTCTGGACTCACAGCACTGCATCCCCAGTGCTGCTAGTGCACTCTCTGGACTCACTGCACTGCATCCCCAGTGGGGCAAGTGCACTCTCTGGACTCACGGCACTGCATCCCCAGTGGTGCCATTGAACTCTGTGGACTCACAGCACTGCATCCCCAGTGGTGCCAGTGCACTCTCTGGACTCACTGCACTGCATCACCAGTGGTGCCAGTACACTCTCTGGACTCACTGCACTGCATCCCCAGTGGTGCCAGTGCACTCTCTGGACTCACTGCACTGCATCCCCAGAGGTGCCAGTGCAATCTCTGGACTCACTACAGTACAGCTCCAGTGGTGCCAGTGCACTCTCTGGACTCACTGCACTGCATCCCCAGTGGTGCCAGTGCACTCTCTGGACTCACTGCACTGCATCCCCAGTGGTGCCAGTGCACTCTCTGGACTCACTGCAGTGTATTCACAGTTGTACCAGTGCACTCTTTAGCGTCACTGCAGTGCATCCCCAGTGGTGCCAGTGCACTCACTGCAGTGCATCCCCACTGGTGCCAGTGCACTTACTGGACTCACTGCACTGCATCCCCAGTGGTGCCAGTGCACTCTCTGGACTCACTGCACTGCATCCCCAGTGGTGCCAGTGCACTCTATGGACTCACTGCACTGCATCCCCACTGGTGCCAGTGCACTCTCTGGACTCACTGCACTGCATTCCCAGTGGTGCCAGTGCACTCTCTGGACTCACTGCACTGCATCCCCAGTGGTGCCAGTGCACTCTCTGGACTCACTGCAGTGCATCCCCAGTGGTGCCAGTGCACTCTCTGCACTCACTGCACTGCATCCCCAGTGGCGCCAGTACACTCTCTGGACTCACTGCACTGCATCACCAGTGGTGCCAGTGCACTCTCTGGACTCACGGCACTGCATCACCAGTGGTGCCAGTGCACTCTGTTTACTCACTGCACTGCATCCCCAGTGGTGCCAGTGCGCTCTCTGGACTCACTGCACTGCATTCCCAGTTGTGCCAGGGCACTCTCTGGAGTCACTGCAGTGCATTCCCAGTGGTGCCAGTGCACTCTCTGGACTCACTGCAGTGCATCCCCAATGTTGCCAGGGCACTCTCTGGACACACAGCACTGTATTCCAAGTGGTGCCAGTGCACTCTCTGGACTCACGGCACTGCATCCCCAAGGTGCCAGTGCACGCTCTGGAATCACTTCACTGCATCCCCAGTGGTGCGAGTGCACTCTCTGGACTCACTGCACTCCATCCCCAGTGGTGCCAGTGCCCTCTCTGGAGTCAATGCAGTGTATCACCAGTGGTGCCAGTGCACTCTCTGGACTCACTGCACTGCATCCCCAGTGGTGCCAGTGCACTCTCTGGACTCACTGCACTGCATCCCGAGTGGTGCCAGTGCACTCTCTGGACTCACTGCACTGCATCCCCAAGGTGCGAGTGCACTATCTGGACTCACTGCACTGCATCCCCAGTTGTGCCAGTGCACTCTCTGGACTCACTGCACTGCATCCCCAGTGGTGCCAGTGCACTCTCTGGACTCACTGCAATGCATCCCCAGTGGTGCCAGTGCACTCTCTGAGTCACTGCAGTGCATCCCCAGTTGTGCCAGGGCACTCTCTGGACTCATTGCACTGCATCCCCAGTGGTGCCAGTGCACTCTCTGGACTCACTGCACTGCATCCCCAGTGGTGCCAGTGCACTCTCTGGACTCACTGCACTGCATCCCCAAGGTGCCAGTGCACTATCTGGACTCACTGCAGTGCATCCCCAGTGGTGCCAGTACACTCTCTGGACTCACTGCAGTGCATCCCCAGTGGTGCCAGTTCACTCTCTGGACTCACTACACTGCATCCCCAGTGGTGCCAGGGCACTCTCTGGACTCACTGCAGTGCATCCCCAGTGGTGCCAGTGCACTCTCTGGACTCACTGCACTGCATCCCCAGTGGTGCCAGGGTACTCTGTGGACTCACTGCACGGCATCCCGAGTGGTGCCAGTGCACTCTCTGGACTCACTGCAGTGCATCCCCAGTGGTGCCAGTGCACTCTATGGACTCACTGCATGGCATCCCGAGTGGTGCCAGTGCACTCTCTGGACTCACTGCACTGCATCCCCAAGGTGCCAGTGCACGCTCTGGAATCACTTCACTGCATCCCCAGTGTTGCCAGTGCACTCTCTGGACTCACTGCACTGCATCCCCAGTGGTGCCAGTGCACTCTTTGGACTCACTGAACTGCATCCCCAATGGTGCCAGGGCACTCAATGCACTCACTGCACTGCATCCCGAGTGGTGCCAGTGCACTCTCTGCACTCACTGCACTGCATCCCCAGTGGTGCCAGTGCACTCTCTGGAATCACTGCACTACATCTCCAGTGGTGCCAGTGCACTCTCTGGACTAACTGCAGTGCATCCCCAGTGGTGCCAGTGCACTCTCTGGAGACACTGCTGTGCATCTCCACTAGTGCCAGGGCACTCTCTGGAGTCACTGCAGTGCATCCCCAGTGGTGCCAGTGCACTCTCTGCACTCACTGCACTGCATTACCAGTGGTGCCAGGGCACTCTCTGGAGACACTGCAGTGCATCTCCACTAGTGCCACGGCACTCTCTGGAGTCACTGCAGTGCATCCCCAGTGGTGCCAGTGCACTCTCTGGACTCACTGCACTGCATCCCCAGTGGTGCCAGTGCACTCTCTGGACTCACTGCACTGCATCCCCAGTGGTGCCAGTGCACTCTATGGACTCACTGCACTGCATCCCCAGTGGTGTCACTGCACTCTCTGGACTCACTGCACTGCATTCCCAGTGGTGCCAGTGCACTCTCTGGACTCACTGCAGTGCATCCCCAGTGGTGCCAGTACACTCTCTGGACTCACTGCACTGCATCCCCAGTGGTGCGAGTGCACTCTGTGGACTCACTGCACTGCATCCCCAGTGGTGCCAGTGCACTCTCTGGACTCACTGCACTGCATCCCGAGTGGTGCCAGTGCACTCTCTGGACTCACTGCACTGCATCCCCAAGGTGCGAGTGCACTATCTGGACTCACTGCACTGCATCCCCAGTTGTGCCAGTGCACTCTCTGGACTCACTGCACTGCATCCCCAGTGGTACCAGTGCACTCTCTGGACTCACTGCAATGCATCCCCAGTGGTGCCAGTGCACTCTCTGAGTCACTGCAGTGCATCCCCAGTTGTGCCAGGGCACTCTCTGGACTCATTGCACTGCATCCCCAGTGGTGCCAGTGCACTCTCTGGACTCACTGCACTGCATCCCCAGTGGTGCCAGTGCACTCTCTGGACTCACTGCACTGCATCCCCAAGGTGCCAGTGCACTATCTGGACTCACTGCAGTGCATCCCCAGTGGTGCCAGTACACTCTCTGGACTCACTGCAGTGCATCCCCAGTGGTGCCAGTTCACTCTCTGGACTCACTACACTGCATCCCCAGTGGTGCCAGGGCACTCTCTGGACTCACTGCAGTGCATCCCCAGTGGTGCCAGTGCACTCTCTGGACTCACTGCACTGCATCCCCAGTGGTGCCAGGGTACTCTGTGGACTCACTGCACGGCATCCCGAGTGGTGCCAGTGCACTCTCTGGACTCACTGCACTGCATCCCCAGTGGTGCCAGTGCACTCTATGGACTCACTGCATGGCATCCCGAGTGGTGCCAGTGCACTCTCTGGACTCACTGCACTGCATCCCCAAGGTGCCAGTGCACGCTCTGGAATCACTTCACTGCATCCCCAGTGTTGCCAGTGCACTCTCTGGACTCACTGCACTGCATCCCGAGTGGTGCCAGTGCACTCTCTGCACTCACTGCACTGCATCCCCAGTGGTGCCAGTGCACTCTCTGGACTCACTGCAGTGCATCCCCAGTGGTGCCAGTGCACTCTCTGGAATCACTGCACTACATCCCCAGTGGTGCCAGTGCACTCTCTGGACTAACTGCAGTGCATCCCCAGTGGTGCCAGTGCACTCTCTGGAGACACTGCTGTGCATCTCCATTAGTGCCAGGGCACTCTCTGGAGTCACTGCAGTGCATCCCCAGTGGTGCCAGTGCACTCTCTGGACTCACTGCACTGCATTACCAGTGGTGCCAGGGCACTCTCTGGAGACACTGCAGTGCATCTTCACTAGTGCCACGGCACTCTCTGGAGTCACTGCAGTGCATCCCCAGTGGTGCCAGTGCACTCTCTGGACTCACTGCACTGCATCCCCAGTGGTGCCAGTGCACTCTCTGGACTCACTGCACTGCATCCCCAGTGGTGCCAGTGCACTCTGTTTACTCACTGCACTGCATCCCCAGTGGTGCCAGTGCACTCTCTGCACTCACTGCACTGCATCCCCAGTGCTGACAGTGCACTCCCTGGACTCAAGGCACTGCATCCGCAGTGGTGCCAGTGCACTCTGTTTACTCACTGCACTGCATCCCCAGTGGTGCCAGTGCACTCTCTGGAGTCACTGCAGTGCATTCCCAGTGGTGCCAGTGCACTCTCTGGACTCACTACAGTACAGCTCCAGTGGTGCCAGAGCACTCTCTGGACTCACTGCACTGCATCCCGAGTGGTGCCAGTGCACTCTCTGGACTCACTGCAGTGCATTCCCACTGGTCCCAGGGCACTCTCTGGACTCACTGCACTGCATCCCCAGTGTTGCCAGTGCACTCTCTGGACTCACTGCACTGCATCCCGAGTGGTGCCAGTGCACTCTCTGGACTCACTGCTCTGCATCCCCAAGGTGCAGTGCACGCTCTGGAATCACTTCACTGCATCCCCAGTGTTGCCAGTGCACTCTCTGGACTCACTGCAGTGCATCCCCAGTGGTGCCACTGCACTCTCTGGACTCACTGCACTGCATCACCAGTGGTGCCAGTACACTCTCTGGACTCACTGCAGTGCATCCCCAGTGGTGCCAGTGCACTCTCTGGACTCACTGCACTGCATCCCCAGAGGTGCCAGTGCAATCTCTGGACTCACTACAGTACAGCTCCAGTGGTGCCAGTGCACTCTCTGGACTCACTGCACTGCATCCCCAGTGGTGCCAGTGCACTCTCTGGACTCACTGCACTGCATCCCCAGTGGTGCCAGTGCACTCTCTGGACTCACTGCAGTGTATTCACAGTGGTGCCAGTGCACTCTTTAGCGTCACTGCAGTGCATCCCCAGTTGTGCCAGTGCACTCACTGCAGTGCATCCCCACTGGTGCCAGTGCACTTACTGGACTCACTGCACTGCATCCCCAGTGGTGCCAGTGCACTCTCTGGACTCACTGCACTGCATCCCCAGTGGTGCCAGTGCACTCTATGGACTCACTGCACTGCATCCCCAGTGGTGTCACTGCACTCTCTGGACTCACTGCACTGCATTCCCAGTGGTACCAGTGCACTCTATGGACTCACTGCACTGCATCCCCAGTGGTGCCAGTGCTCACACTGGACTCACTGCAGTGCATCCCAAGTGGTGCCCGTGCACTATCTGGACTCACTGCACTGCATCCCCAGTGGCGCCAGTACACTCTCTGGACTCACTGCACTGCATCACCAGTGGTGCCAGTGCACTCTCTGGACTCACGGCACTGCATCACCAGTGGTGCCAGTGCACTCTGTTTACTCACTGCACTGCATCCCCAGTGGTGCCAGTGCGCTCTCTGGACTCACTGCACTGCATTCCCAGTTGTGCCAGGGCACTCTCTGGAGTCACTGCAGTGCATTCCCAGTGGTGCCAGGGCACTCTCAGGACTCACTGCACTGCATTACCAGTGGTGCCAGTGCACTCTCTGGACTCACTGCAGTGCATCCCCAATGTTGCCAGGGCACTCTCTGGACACACAGCACTGCATTCCCAGTGGTGCCAGTGCACTCTCTGGACTCACTGCACTGCATCCCCAGTGGTGCCAGTGCACTCTCTGGACTCACTGCACTGCATCTCCAGTGGTGCCAGTGCACTCTCTGGACTCACTGCAGTGTATTCCCAGTGGTGCCAGTGCACTCTTTAGCGTCACTGTAGTGCATCCCCAGTGGTGCCAGTGCACTCACTGCAGTGCATCCCCACTGGTGCCAGTGCACTCTCTGGACTCACTGCACTGCATCCCCAGTGGTGCCAGTGCACTCTCTGGACTCACTGCACTGCATCCCCAGTGGTGCCAGTGCACTCTCTGGACTTACTACAGTACAGGTCCAGTGGTGCCAGTGCACTCTGTGCACTCACTGCACTGCATCCCCAGTGGTGCCAGTGCACTCTCTGGACTCACTGCACTGCATCCCCAGTGGTGCCAGTGCACTCTTTAGCGTCACTGCAGTGCATCCCCAGTGGTGCCAGTGCACTCACTGCAGTGCATCCCCACTGGTACCTTTGCACTTACTGGACTCACTACACTGAATCCCCAGTGGTGCCAGTGCACTCTATGGACTCACTGCACTGCATCCCCAGTGGTGCCAGTGCACTCTCTGGACTCACTGCACTGCATCCCCAGTGGTGCCAGTGCACTCTCTGGACTCACTGCACTGCATCCCCAGTGCTGACAGTGCACTCTCTGGACTCACGGCACTGCATCCGCAGTGGTGCCAGTACACTCTGTTTACTCACTGCACTGCATCACCAGTGGTGCCAGTGCATTCTCTGGACTCACTGCACTGCATTCCCAGAGGTGCCAGTGCACTCTCTGGACTCACTATAGTACAGCTCCAGTGGTGCCAGTGCACTCTCTGGACTCACTGCACTGCATCCCCAGTGGTGCCAGTGCACTCTCTGGACTCACTGCACTGCATCCCCAGTGGTGCCAGTGCACTCTCTGGACTCACTGCAGTGTATTCCCAGTGGTGCCAGTACACTCTTTAGCGTCACTGCAGTGCATCCCCAGTGGTGCCAGTGCACTCACTGCAGTGCATCCCCACTGGTGCCAGTGCACTCTCTGGACTCACTGCACTGCATCCCCAGTGGTGCCAGTGCACTCTCTGGACTCACAGCACTGCATCCCCAGTGGTGCCAGTGCACTCTATGGACTCACTGCACTGCATCCCCAGTGGTGCCAGTGCACTCTCTGGACTCACTGCACTGCATCCTCAGTGGTGCCAGTGCACACACTGGACTCCCTGCACTGCATCCCCAGTGGTGCCAGTGCACTCTCTGGACTCACTGCACTGCATTCCCAGTGGTGCCAGTGCACTCTCTGGACTCACTACAGTACAGCTCCAGTGGTGCCAGTGCACTCTCTGGACTCACTGCACTGCATCCCCAGTGGTGCCAGTGCACTCTCTGGACTCACTGCACTGCATCTTCAATGGTGCCAGTGCACTCTCTGGACTCACTGCACTGCATCCCCAGTGGTGCCAGGGCACTCTCTGCACTCACTGCACTGCATCCCCAGTGGTGCCAGTGCACTCTCTGGACTCACTGCACTGCATCCCCAGTGGTGCCAGTGCACTCTCTGGACTCACTGCACTGCATCCCCAGTGGTGCCAGTGCACTCTCTAGAGTCACGGCAGTGCATCCCCAGTGGTGCCAGTGCACTCTTTGGACTCACTGCAGTGCATCCCCACTGGTGCCCGTGCACTCTCTGGACTCACTGCACTGCATCCCCAGTGGTGCCAGTGCACTCTCTGGACTCACTGCACTGCATCCCCAATGGTGCCAGTGCACTCTATGGACTCACTGCACTGCATCCCCAGTGGTGCCACTGAACTCTCTGGACTCACTGCACTGCATTCCCATTGCTGCCAGTGCACTCTGTGGACTCACTGCACTGCATCCCCAGTGGTGCCAGGGCACTCTCTGGGCTCACTGCAGTGCATCCCCAGTGGTGCCAGTGCACTCTCTGGACTCACTGCAGTGCATTCCCACTGGTCCCAGGGCACTCTCTGGACTCACTGCAGTGCATCCCCAGTGGTGCCAGTGCACTCTCTGGACTCCCTGCACTGCATCCCGAGTGGTGCCAGTGCACTCTCTGGACTCACTGCACTGCATCCCCAGTGGTACCAGTGCACTCTCTGGACTCACTGCACTGCATCCCCAGTGGTGCCAGTACACTCTCTGGAGTCACTGCACTGCATCCCCAGTGGTGCCAGTGCACTCTTTGGACTCACTGCACTGCATCCCCAGTGGAGCCAGTGCACTCTCTGGACTCACTGCACTGCATCCCAATGGTGCCAGGGCAACCTCTGCACTCACTGCACTGCATCCCCAGAGGTGCCAGGGCACTCTCTGCACTCACTGCACTGCATCCCCAGTGGTGCCAGTGCACTCTCTGGACTCACTGCACTGCTTCCCCAGTGGTGCCAGGGCACTCTCTGGAATCACTGCAGTGCATCTGCAGTGGTGACAGTGCACTCTCTGGATTCACTGCACTACATCCCCAGTGGTGCCAGTGCACTCTCTGGACTCTCGGCACTGCATCACCAGTGGTGCCAGTGCACTCTGTTTACTCACTGCACTGCATCCCCAGTGGTGCCAGTGCGCTCTCTGGACTCACTGCACTGCATTCCCAGTTGTGCCAGGGCACTCTCTGGAGTCACTGCAGTGCATTCCCACTGGTCCCAGGGCACTCTCTGGACTCACTGCACTGCATCCCCAGTGGTGCCAGTGCACTCTCTGCACTCACTGCACTGCATCCCCAGTCGTGCCAGTGCACTCTCTGGACTCACTGCTCTGCATCCCCAAGGTGCCAGTGCACGCTCTGGAATCACTTCACTGCATCCCCAGTGTTGCCAGTGCACTCTCTGGACTCACTGCACTGCATCCCCAGTGGTGCCAGTGCACTCTTTGGACTCACTGCACTGCATCCCCAGTGGTGCCAGTGCACTCTCTGGACTCTCGGCACTGCATCCCCAGTGGTGCCAGTGCACTCTGTATACTCACTGCAGTGCATTCCCAGTGGTGCCAGTGCACTCTCTGGACTCACTGCACTGCATTACCAGTGGTGCCAGTGCACTCTCTGGACTCACTGCAGTGCATCCCCAGTGTTGCCAAGGCACTCTCAGGACTTACAGGACTGCATTCCCAGTGGTGCAAGTGCACTCTCTGGACTCACGGCACTGCATCCCTTAGTGCTGCTAGTGCACTCTCTGAAGTCACTGCAGTGCATCCCCAGTGGGGCCAGTGCACTCTCTGGACTCACGGCACTGCTACCCAGTGGTGCCATTGAACTCTGTGGACTCACTGCAGTGCATCCCCAATGGTGCCAGGGCACTCTCTGCACTCACTGCACTGCATCCCCAGTGGTGCCAGTGCACTCTCTGGACTCACTGCACTGCATTCCCAGTGGTGCCAGTGCACTCTCTGGACTCACTACAGTACAGCTCCAGTGGTGCCAGTGCACTCACTGCAGTGCATCCCCACTGGTACCTTTGCACTTACTGGACTCACTACACTGAATCCCCAGTGGTGCCAGTGCACTCTATGGACTCACTGCACTGCATCCCCAGTGGTGCCAGTGCACTCTCTGGACTCACTGCACTGCATCCCCAGTGGTGCCAGTGCACTCTCTGGACTCACTGCACTGCATCCCCAGTGCTGACAGTGCACTCTCTGGACTCACGGCACTGCATCCGCAGTGGTGCCAGTACACTCTGTTTACTCACTGCACTGCATCACCAGTGGTGCCAGTGCATTCTCTGGACTCACTGCACTGCATTCCCAGAGGTGCCAGTGCACTCTCTGGACTCACTGCACTGCATCCCCAGTGGTGCCAGTGCACTCTCTGGACTCACTGCACTGCATCCCCAGTGGTGCCAGTGCACTCTCTGGACTCACTGCACTGCATCCCCACTGGTGCCAGTGCACTCTCTGGACTCACTGCAGTGTATTCCCAGTGGTGCCAGTGCACTCTTTAGCGTCACTGCAGTGCATCCCCAGTGGTGCCAGTGCACTCACTGCAGTGCATCCCCACTGGTGCCAGTGCACTCTCTGGACTCACTGCACTGCATCCCCAGTGGTGCCAGTGCACTCTCTGGACTCACAGCACTGCATCCCCAGTGGTGCCAGTGCACTCTATGGACTCACTGCACTGCATCCTCAGTGGTGCCAGTGCACACACTGGACTCCCTGCTCTGCATCCCCAGTGGTGCCAGTGCACTCTCTGGACTCACTGCATTGCATTCCCAGTGGTGCCAGTGCACTCTCTGGACTCACTACAGTACAGCTCCAGTGGTGCCAGTGCACTCTCTGGACTCACTGCACTGCATCCCCAGTGGTGCCAGTGCACTCTCTGGACTCACTGCACTGCATCTTCAATGGTGCCAGTGCACTCTTTGGACTCACTGCACTGCATCCCCAGTGGTGCCAGGGCACTCTCTGCACTCACTGCACTGCATCCCCAGTGGTGCCAGTGCACTCTCTAGAGTCACTGCAGTGCATCCCCAGTGGTGCCAGTGCACTCTTTGGACTCACTGCAGTGCATCCCCACTGGTGCCCGTGCACTCTCTGGACTCACTGCACTGCATCCCCAGTGGTGCCAGTGCACTCTCTGGACTCACTGCAGTGCATCCCCAATGGTGCCAGTGCACTCTATGGACTCACTGCACTGCATCCCCAGTGGTGCCACTGCACTCTCTGGACTCACTGCACTGCATTACCATTGCTTCTAGTGCACTCTGTGGACTCACTGCACTGCATCCCCAGTGGTGCCAGGGCACTCTCTGGGCTCACTGCAGTGCATCCCCAGTGGTGCCAGTGCACTCTCTGGACTCACAGCAGTGCATTCCCACTGGTCCCAGGGCACTCTCTGGACTCACTGCAGTGCATCCCCAGTGGTGCCAGTGCACTCTCTGGACTCCCTGCACTGCATCCCGAGTGGTGCCAGTGCACGCTCTGGACTCATTGCACTGCATCCCCAAGGTGACAGTGCACGCTCTGGAATCACTTCACTGCATCACCAGTGTTGCCAGTGCACTCTCTGGACGCACTGCACTTCATCCCCAGTGGTGCCAGTGCACTCTTTGGACTCACTGCACTGCATCCCCAGTGGAGCCAGTGCACTCTCTGGACTCACTGCACTGCATCCCAATGGTGCCAGGGCAACCTCTGCACTCACTGCACTGCATCCCCAGTGGTGCCAGGGCACTCTCTGCACTCACTGCACTGCATCCCCAGTGGTGCCAGTGCACTCTCTGGACTCACTGCAGTGCATCCCCAGTGGTGCCAGTGCACTCTCTGGAATCACTGCAGTGCATCCGCAGTGGTGACAGTGCACTCTCTGGATTCACTGCACTACATCCCCAGTGGTGCCAGTGCACTCTCTGGACTCTCGGCACTGCATCACCAGTGGTGCCAGTGCACTCTGTTTGCTCACTGCACTGCATCCCCAGTGGTGCCAGTGCGCTCTCTGGACTCACTGCACTGCATTCCCAGTTGTGCCAGGGCACTCTCTGGAGTCACTGCAGTGCATTCCCACTGGTCCCAGGGCACTCTCTGGACTCACTGCACTGCATCCCCAGTGGTGCCAGTGCACTCTCTGCACTCACTGCACTAGATCCCCAGTCGTGCCAGTGCACTCTCTGGACTCACTGCTCTGCATCCCCAAGTTGCCAGTGCACGCTCTGGAATCACTTCACTGCATCCCCAGTGTTGCCAGTGCACTCTCTGGACTCACTGCACTGCATCCCCAGTGGTGCCAGTGCACTCTTTGGACTCACTGCACTGCATCCCCAGTGGTGCCAGTGCACTCTCTGGACTCTCGGCACTGCATCACCAGTGGTGCCAGTGCACTCTGTATACTCACTGCACTGCATCCCCAGTGGTGCCAGTGCGCTCTCTGGACTCACTGCACTGCATTCCCAGTTGTGCCAGGGCACTCTCTGGAGACACTGCAGTGCATTCCCAGTGGTGCGAGTGCACTCTCTGGACTCACTGCACTGCATTACCAGTGGTGCCAGTGCACTCTCTGGACTCACTGCACTGCATCCCCAGTGGTGCCTGTGCACTCTATGGACTCACTGCACTGCATCCCCAGTGGTGCCAGTGCACTCTCTGGACTCACGGCACTGCATCCCTTAGTGCTGCTAGTGCACTCTCTGGAGTCACTGCACTGCATCCCCAGTGGGGCCAGTGCACTCTCTGGACTCACGGCACTGCTACCCAGTGGTGCCATTGAACTCTGTGGACTCACTGCACTGCATCCCCAGTGGTGCCAGGGCACACACTGGACTCACTGAACTGCATCCCCAGTGGTGCCAGTGCACTCTCTGGACTCACTGCAGTGTATTCCCAGTGGTGCCAGTGCACTCTTTAGCGTCACTGCAGTGCATCCCCAGTGGTGCCAGTGCACTCACTGCAGTGCATCCCCACTGGTGCCAGTGCACTCTCTGGACTCACTGCAGTGCATCCCCAGTGGTGCCAGTACACTCTCTGGACTCACTGCACTGCATCCCCAGTGGTGCCAGTGCACTCTATGGACTCACTGCACTGCATCCCCAGTGGTGCCAGTGCACTCTCTGGACTCACTGCACTGCATCCTCAGTGGTGCCAGTGCACACACTGGACTCCCTGCACTGCATCCCCAGTGGTGCCAGGGTACTCTGTGGACTCACTGCACGGCATCCCGAGTGGTGCCAGTGCACTCTCTGGACTCACTGCACTGCATCCCCAGTGGTGCCAGTGCACTCTATGGACTCACTGCATGGCATCCCGAGTGGTGCCAGTGCACTCTCTGGACTCACTGCACTGCATCCCCAAGGTGCCAGTGCACGCTCTGGAATCACTTCACTGCATCCCCAGTGTTGCCAGTGCACTCTCTGGACTCACTGCACTGCATCCCCAGTGGTGCCAGTGCACTCTTTGGACTCACAGAACTGCATCCCCAATGGTGCCAGGGCACTCAATGCACTCACTGCACTGCATCCCGAGTGGTGCCAGTGCACTCTCTGCACTCACTGCACTGCATCCCCAGTGGTGCCAGTGCAGTCTCTGGACTCACTGCAGTGCATCCCCAGTGGTGCCAGTGCACTCTCTGGAATCACTGCACTACATCCCCAGTGGTGCCAGTGCACTCTCTGGACTAACTGCAGTGCATCCCCAGTGGTGCCAGTGCACTCTCTGGAGACACTGCTGTGCATCTCCACTAGTGCCAGGGCACTCTCTGGAGTCACTGCAGTGCATCCCCAATGTTGCCAGGGCACTCTCTGGACACACAGCACTGCATCCCCAGTGGTGCCAGTGCACTCTCTGGACTCACGGCACTGCATCCCCAGTGCTCCTAGTGCACTCTCTGGAGTCACTGCAGTGCATCCCCAGTGGTGCCAGTGCACTCTCTGGACTCACTGCACTGCATCCCCAGTGGTGCCAGTGCACTCTCTGGACTTACTACAGTACAGGTCCAGTGGTGCCAGTGCACTCTGTGCACTCACTGCAGTGCATCCCCAGTGGTGCCAGTGCACTCTCTGGACTCACTGCAGTGTATTCCCAGTGGTGCCAGTGCACTCTTTAGCGTCACTGCAGTGCATCCCCAGTGGTGCCAGTGCACTCACTGCAGTGCATCCCCACTGGTGCCAGTGCACTTACTGGACTCACTGCACAGCATCCCCAGTGGTGCCAGTGCACTCTCTGGACACACTGCACTGCATCCCCAGTGGTGCCAGTTCACTCTATGGACTCACAGCACTGCATCCCCAGTGGTGTCACTGCACTCTCTGGACTCACTGCACTGCATTCCCAGTGGTGCCAGTGCACTCTATGGACTCACTGCACTGCATCCCCAGTGGTGCCAGTGCTCACACTGGACTCCCTGCAGTGCATCCCCAGTGGTGCCAGTGCACTCTCTGGACTCACTGCACTGCATCTCCAGTGGCGCCAGTGCACTCTCTGGACTCACTGCACTGCATCCCCAGTGGTGCCAGAGCACTCTCTGGACTCACGGCACTGCATCACCAGTGGTGCCAGTGCGCTCTGTTTACTCACTGCACTGCATCCCCAGTGGTGCCAGTGCGCTCTCTGGACTCAGTGCACTGCATTCCCAGTTGTGCTAGGGCACTCTCTGGAGTCACTGCAGTGCATTCCCAGTGGTGCCAGTGCACTCTCTGGACTCACTGCACTGCATCCCCAGTGGTGCCAGTGCACTCTCTGGACTCACTGCAGTGCATCGCCAGTGTTGCCAGGGCACTCTCTGGACTCACAGCACTGCATTCCCAGTGGTGCCAGTGCACTCTCTGGACTCACGGCACTGCATCCCCAGTGCTCCTAGTGCACTCTCTGGAGTCACTGCACTGCATCCCCTGTGGGGCCAGTGCACTCTCTGGACTCACTGCACTGCATCCCCAGTGGTGCCAGTGCACTCTATGGACTCACTGCACTGCATCACCAGTGGTGCCACTGCACTCTCTGGACTCACTGCACTGCATTCCCAGTGGTGCCAGTGCACTCTCTGGACTCACTGCACTGCATCCCCAGTGGTGCCAGTGCTCACACTGGACTCCCTGCAGTGCATCCCCAGTGGTGCCAGTGCACTCTCTGGACTCACTGCACTGCATCCCCAGTGGTGCAGGAACACTCTCTAGACTCTCGGCACTGCATCACCAGTGGTGCCAGTGCACTCTGTTTACTCACTGCACTGCATCCCCAGTGGTGCCAGTGCGCTCTCTGGACTCACTGCACTGCATTCCCAGTTGTGCCAGTGCACTCTCTGGACTCACTGCACTGCATCCCCAGTGGTGCCAGTGCACTCTCTGGACTCACTGCACTGCATCCCCAGTGCTGACAGTGCACTCTCTGGACTCACGGCACTGCATCCGCAGTGGTGCCAGTACACTCTGTTTACTCACTGCACTGCATCACCAGTGGTGCCAGTGCATTCTCTGGACTCACTGCACTGCATTCCCAGAGGTGCCAGTGCACTCTCTGGACTCACTATAGTACAGCTCCAGTGGTGCCAGTGCACTCTCTGGACTCACTGCACTGCATCCCCAGTGGTGCCAGTGCACTCTCTGGACTCACTGCACTGCATCCCCACTGGTGCCAGTGCACTCTCTGGACTCACTGCAGTGTATTCCCAGTGGTGCCAGTGCACTCTTTAGCGTCACTGCAGTGCATTCCCAGTGGTGCCAGTGCACTCACTGCAGTGCATCCCCACTGGTGCCAGTGCACTCTCTGGACTCACTGCACTGCATCCCCAGTGGTGCCAGTGCACTCTCTGGACTCACAGCACTGCATCCCCAGTGGTGCCAGTGCACTCTATGGACTCACTGCACTGCATCCCCAGTGGTGCCAGGGCACTCTCTGCACTCACTGCACTGCATCCCCAGTGGTTCCAGTGCACTCTCTGGACTCACTACACTGCATCCCCAGTGGTGCCAGTGCACTCTCTGGACTCACTGCACTGCATCCCCAGTGGTGCCAGTGCACTCTTTGGACTCACTGCAGTGCATCCCCACTGGTGCCCGTGCACTCTCTGGACTCACTGCACTGCATCCCCAGTGGTGCCAGTGCACTCTCTGGACTCACTGCACTGCATCCCCAGTGGTGCCAGTGCACTCTATGGACTCACTGCACTGCATCCCCAGTGGTGCCACTGAACTCTCTGGACTCACTGCACTGCATTCCCATTGCTGCCAGTGCACTCTCTGGACTCACTGCACTGCATCCCCAGTGGTGCCAGGGCACTCTCTGGGCTCACTGCAGTGCATCCCCAGTGGTGCCAGTGCACTCTCTGGACTCACTGCAGTGCATTCCCACTGGTCCCAGTGCACTCTCTGGACTCACTGCACTGCATCCCCAGTGGTGCCAGTGCACTCTCTGGAGTCACTGCACTGCATCCCCAGTGGTGCCAGTGCACTCTTTGGACTCACTGCACTGCATCCCCAGTGGAGCCAGTGCACTCTCTGGACTCACTGCACTGCATCCCAATGGTGCCAGGGCAACCTCTGCACTCACTGCACTGCATCCCCAGTGGTGCCAGGGCACTCTCTGCACTCACTGCACTGCATCCCCAGTGGTGCCAGTGCACTCTCTGGACTCACTGCACTGCTTCCCCAGTGGTGCCAGGGCACTCTCTGGAATCACTGCAGTGCATCCGCAGTGGTGACAGTGCACTCTCTGGATTCACTGCACTACATCCCCAGTGGTGCCAGTGCACTCTCTGGACTCTCGGCACTGCATCACCAGTGGTGGCAGTGCACTCTGTTTACTCACTGCACTGCATCCCCAGTGGTGCCAGTGCGCTCTCTGGACTCACTGCACTGCATTCCCAGTTGTGCCAGGGCACTCTCTGGAGTCACTGCAGTGCATTCCCACTGGTCCCAGGGCACTCTCTGGACTCACTGCACTGCATCCCCAGTGGTGCCAGTGCACTCTCTGGACTCACTGCACTGCATCCCCAGTCGTGCCAGTGCACTCTCTGGACTCACTGCTCTGCATCCCCAAGGTGCCAGTGCACGCTCTGGAATCACTTCACTGCATCCCCAGTGTTGCCAGTGCACTCTCTGGACTCACTGCACTGCATCCCCAGTGGTGCCAGTGCACTCTTTGGACTCACTGCACTGCATCCCCAGTGGTGCCAGTGCACTCTCTGGACTCTCGGCACTGCATCACCAGTGGTGCCAGTGCACTCTGTATACTCACTGCACTGCATCCCCAGTGGTGCCAGTGCGCTCTCTGGACTCACTGCACTGCATTCCCAGTTGTGCCAGGGCACTCTCTGGAGTCACTGCAGTGCATTCCCAGTGGTGCCAGTGCACTCTCTGGACTCACTGCACTGCATTACCAGTGGTGCCAGTGCACTCTCTGGACTCACTGCAGTGCATCCCCAGTGTTGCCAAGGCACTCTCTGGACTTACAGGACTGCATCCCCAGTGGTGCCAGTGCACTCTCTGGACTCACGGCACTGCATCCCTTAGTGCTGCTAGTGCACTCTCTGAAGTCACTGCAGTGCATCCCCAGTGGGGCCAGTGCACTCTCTGGACTCACGGCACTGCTACCCAGTGGTTCCATTGAACTCTGTGGACTCACTGCACTGCATCCCCAGTGGTGCCAGGGCACTCTCTGCACTCACTGCACTGCATCCCCAGTGGTGCCAGTGCACTCTCTGGACTTACTACAGTACAGCTCCAGTGGTGCCAGTGCACTCACTGCAGTGCATCCCCACTGGTACCTTTGCACTTACTGGACTCACTACACTAAATCCCCAGTGGTGCCAGTGCACTCTATGGACTCACTGCACTGCATCCCCAGTGGTGCCAGTGCACTCTCTGGACTCACTGCACTGCATCCCCAGTGGTGCCAGTGCACTCTCTGGACTCACTGCACTGCATCCCCAGTGCTGACAGTGCACTCTCTGGACTCACGGCACTGCATCCGCAGTGGTGCCAGTACACTCTGTTTACTCACTGCACTGCATCACCAGTGGTGCCAGTGCATTCTCTGGACTCACTGCACTGCATTCCCAGAGGTGCCAGTGCACTCTCTGGACTCACTAAAGTACAGCTCCAGTGGTGCCAGTGCACTCTCTGGACTCACTGCACTGCATTCCCAGAGGTGCCAGTGCACTCTCTGGACTCACTAAAGTACAGCTCCAGTGGTGCCAGTGCACTCTCTGGACTCACTGCACTGCATCCCCAGTGGTGCCAGTGCACTCTCTGGACTCACTGCAGTGTATTCCCAGTGGTGCCAGTGCACTCTTTAGCGTCACTGCAGTGCATCCCCAGTGGTGCCAGTGCACTCACTGCAGTGCATCCCCACTGGTGCCAGTGCACTCTCTGGACTCACTGCACTGCATCCCCAGTGGTGCCAGTGCACTCTCTGGACTCACAGCACTGCATCCCCAGTGGTGCCAGTGCACTCTATGGACTCACTGCACTGCATCCCCAGTGGTGCCAGTGCACTCTCTGGACTCACTGCACTGCATCCTCAGTGGTGCCAGTGCACACACTGGACTCCCTGCTTCTGCATCCCCAGTGGTGCCAGTGCACTCTCTGGACTCACTGCATTGCATTCCCAGTGGTGCCAGTGCACTCTCTGGACTCACTACAGTACAGCTCCAGTGGTGCCAGTGCACTCTCTGGACTCACTGCACTGCATCCCCAGTGGTGCCAGTGCACTCTCTGGACTCACTGCACTGCATCTTCAATGGTGCCAGTGCACTCTTTGGACTCACTGCACTGCATCCCCAGTGGTGCCAGGGCACTCTCTGCACTCACTGCACTGCATCCCCAGTGGTGCCAGTGCACTCTCTGGACTCACTGCACTGCATCCCCAGTGGTGCCAGTGCACTCTCTGGACTCACTGCACTGCATCCCCAGTGGTGCCAGTGCACTCTCTAGAGTCACTGCAGTGCATCCCCAGTGGTGCCAGTGCACTCTTTGGACTCACTGCAGTGCATCCCCACTGGTGCCCGTGCACTCTCTGGACTCACTGCACTGCATCCCCAATGGTGCCAGTGCACTCTATGGACTCACTGCACTGCATCCCCAGTGGTGCCACTGCACTCTCTGGACTCACTGCACTGCATTCCCATTGCTGCTAGTGCACTCTGTGGACTCACTGCACTGCATCCCCAGTGGTGCCAGGGCACTCTCTGGGCTCACTGCAGTGCGTCCCCAGTGGTGCCAGTGCACTCTCTGGACTCACTGCAGTGCATTCCCACTGGTCCCAGGGCACTCTCTGGACTCACTGCAGTGCATCCCCAGTGGTGCCAGTGCACTCTCTGGACTCCCTGCACTGCATCCCGAGTGGTGCCAGTGCACGCTCTGGACTCACTGCTCTGCATCCCCAAGGTGACAGTGCACGCTCTGGAATCACTTCACTGCATCACCAGTGTTGCCAGTGCACTCTCTGGACGCATTGCACTGCATCCCCAGTGGTGCCAGTGCACTCTTTGGACTCACTGCACTGCATCCCCAGTGGAGCCAGTGCACTCTCTGGACTCACTGCACTGCATCCCAATGGTGCCAGGGCAACCTCTGCACTCACTGCACTGCATCCCCAGTGGTGCCAGGGCACTCTCTGCACTCACTGCACTGCATCCCCAGTGGTGCCAGTGCACTCTCTGGACTCACTGCACTGCTTCCCCAGTGGTGCCAGTGCACTCTCTGGAATCACTGCAGTGCATCTGCAGTGGTGACAGTGCACTCTCTGGATTCACTGCACTACATCCCCAGTGGTGCCAGTGCACTCTCTGGACTCTCGGCACTGCATCACCAGTGGTGCCAGTGCACTCTGATTACTCACTGCACTGCATCCCCAGTGGTGCCAGTGCGCTCTCTGGACTCACTGCACTGCATTCCCAGTTGTGCCAGGGCACTCTCTGGAGTCACTGCAGTGCATTCCCACTGGTCCCCGGGCACTCTCTGGACTCACTGCACTGCATCCCCAGTGGTGCCAGTGCACTCTCTGCACTCACTGCACTGCATCCCCAGTCGTGCCAGTGCACTCTCTGGACTCACTGCTCTGCATCCCCAAGGTGCCAGTGCACGCTCTGGAATCACTTCACTGCATCCCCAGTGTTGCCAGTGCACTCTCTGGACTCACTGCACTGCATCCCCAGTGGTGCCAGTGCACTCTTTGGACTCACTGCACTGCATCCCCAGTGGTGCCAGTGCACTCTCTGGACTCTCGGCACTGCATCACCAGTGGTGCCTTTGCACTCTGTATACTCACTGCACTGCATCCCCAGTGGTGCCAGTGCGCTCTCTGGACTCACTGCACTGCATCCCCACTGGTGCCAGTGCACTCTCTGGACTCACTGCAGTGCATCCCCAGTGGTGCCAGTACACTCTCTGGACTCACTGCACTGCATCCCTAGTGGTGCCAGTGCACTCTCTGGACTCACTGCACTGCATCCTCAGTGGTGCCAGTGCACACACTGGACTCCCTGCACTGCATCCCCAGTGGTGCCAGTGCACTCTCTGGACTCACTGCACTGCATTCCCAGTGGTGCCAGTGCACTCTCTGGACTCACTACAGTACAGGTCCAGTGGTGCCAGTGCACTCTCTGGACTCACTGCACTGCATCCCCAGTGGTGCCAGTGCACTCTCTGGACTCACTGCACTGCATGTTCAATGGTGCCAGTGCACTCTTTGGACTCACTGCACTGCATCCCCAGTGGTGCCAGGGCACTCTCTGCACTCACTGCACTGCATCCCCAGTGGTGCCACTGCACTCTCTGGACTCACTGCAGTGCATCCCCAGTGGTGCCAGTGCACTCTCTGGACTCACTGCAGTGCATCCCCAGTGGTGCCAGTGCACTCTCTAGAGTCACTGCAGTGCATCCCCAGTGGTGCCAGTGCACTCTCTGGACTCACTGCAGTGCATCCCCAGTGGTGCCAGTGCACTCTCTGGACTCACTGCACTGCATCCCCAGTGGTGCCAGTGCACTCTCTGGACTCACTGCACTGCATCCCCAATGGTGCCACTGCACTCTCTGGACTCACTGCACTGCATTCCCATTGCTGCCAGTGCACTCTCTGGACTCACTGCACTGCATCCCCAGTGGTGCCAGGGCACTCTCTGGACTCTCGGCACTGCATCACCAGTGGTGCCAGTGCACTCTGTTTACTCACGGCACTGCATCCCCAGTGGTGCCAGTGCACTCTCTGGACTCACTGCTCTGCATCCCCAAGGTGCCAGTGCACGCTCTGGAATCACTTCACTGCATCCCGAGTGTTGCCAGTGCACTCTCTGGACTCACTGCACTGCATCCCCAGTGGTGCCAGTGCACTCTCTGGACTCACTGCACTGCATCCCCAGTGGTGCCAGGGCACTCTCTGGACTCACTGCACTGCATCCCCAGTGGTGCCAGTGCACTCTCTGGACTCACTGCACTGCTTCCCGAGTGGTGCCAGTGCACTCTCTGAAATCACTGCAGTGCATCCGCAGTGGTGCAGTGCACTCTCTGGATTCACTGCACTACATCCCCAGTGGTGCCAGTGCACTCTCTGGAGTCACTGCACTGCATCCCCAGTGGTGCCAGTGCACTCTGTTTACTCACTGCACTGCATCACCAGTGGTGCCAGTGCACTCTGTTTACTCACTGCACTGCATCCCCAGTGGTGCCAGTGCACTCTCTGGACTCACTGCACTGCATCCCCAGTGGTGCCAATGCACTCTCTGGACTCACTGCAGTGTATTCACAGTGGTGCCAGTGCACTCTTTAGCGTCACTGCAGTGCATCCCCAGTGGTGCCAGTGCACTCACTGCAGTGCATCCCCACTGGTGCCAGTGCACTTACTGGACTCACTGCACTGCATCCCCAGTGGTGCCAGTGCACTCTCTGGACTCACTGCACTGCATCCCCAGTGGTGCCAGTGCACTCTATGGACTCACTGCACTGCATCCCCAGTGGTGTCACTGCACTCTCTGGACTCACTGCACTGCATTCCCAGTGGTACCAGTGCACTCTATGGACTCACTGCACTGCATCCCCAGTGGTGCCAGTGCTCACACTGGACTCACTGCAGTGCATCCCCAGTGGTGCCAGTGCACTCTCTGGACTCACTGCACTGCATCCCCAGTGGCGCCAGTACACTCTCTGGACTCACTGCACTGCATCACCAGTGGTGCCAGTGCACTCTCTGGACTCACGGCACTGCATCACCAGTGGTGCCAGTGCACTCTGTTTACTCACTGCACTGCATCCCCAGTGGTGCCAGTGCACTCTCTGGACTCACTGCACTGCATTCCCAGTTGTGCCAGGGCACTCTCTGGAGTCACTGCAGTGCATTCCCAGTGGTGCCATTGCACTCTCAGGACTCACTGCACTGCATTACCAGTGGTGCCAGTGCACTCTCTGGACTCACTGCAGTGCATCCCCAATGTTGCCAGGGCACTCTCTGACACACAGCACTGCATTCCCAGTGGTGCCAGTGCACTCTCTGGACTCACGGCACTGCATCCCCAGTGCTCCTAGTGCACTCTCTGGAGTCACTGCACTGCATCCACAGTGGTGTGAGTGCACTCTCTGGACTCACTGCACTGCATCCCCAGTGGTGCCAGTGCAATCTCTGGACTTACTACAGTACAGGTCCAGTGGTGCCAGTGCACTCTCTGGACTCACTGCAGTGCATCCCCAGTGGTGCCAGTGCACTCTGTGCACTCACTGCAGTGCATCCCCAGTGGTGCCAGTGCACTCTCTGGACTCACTGCAGTGTATTCCCAGTGGTGCCAGTGCACTCTTTAGCGTCACTGCAGTGCATCCCCAGTGGTGCCAGTGCACTCACTGCAGTGCATCCCCAGTGGTGCCAGTGCACTTACTGGACTCACTGCACTGCATCCCCAGTGGTGCCAGTGCACTCTCTGGACTCACTGCACTGCATCCCCAGTGGTGCCAGTTCACTCTATGGACTCACAGCACTGCATCCCCAGTGGTGTCACTGCACTCTCTGGACTCACTGCACTGCATTCCCAGTGGTGCCAGTGCACTCTATGGACTCACTGCACTGCATCCCCAGTGGTGCCAGTGCTCACACTGGACTCCCTGCAGTGCATCCCCAGTGTTGCCAGTGCACTCTCTGGACTCACTGCACTGCATCCCCAGTGGTGCAGGAGCACTCTCTGGACTCTCGGCACTGCATCACCAGTGGTGCCAGTGCACTCTGTTTACTCACTGCACTGCATCCCCAGTGGTGCCAGTGCGCTCTCTGGACTCACTGCACTGCATTCCCAGTTGTGCCAGGGCACTCTCTGGAGTCACTGCAGTGCATTCCCAGTGGTGCCAGTGCACTCCCTGGACTCACTGCACTGCATCCCCAGTGGTGCCAGTGCACTCTTTAGCGTCACTGCAGTGCATCGCCAGTGGTGCCAGTGCACTCACTGCAGTGCATCCCCACTGGTACCAGAGCACTTACTAGACTCACTACACTGCATCCCCAGTGGTGCCAGTGCACTCTCTGGACTCACTGCACTGCATCCCCAGTGGTGCCAGGGCACTCTCTGCACTCACTGCACTGCATCCCCAGTGGTGCCAGTGCACTCTCTGGACTCACTGCACTGCATCCCCAGTGCTGACAGTGCACTCTCTGGACTCACTGCACTGCATCCCCAGTGGTGCCAGTGCACTCTCTGGACTCACTGCACTGCATCCCCAGTGGTGCCAGTGCACTCTATGGACTCACTGCACTGCATCCCCAGTGGTGTCACTGCACTCTCTGGACTCACTGCACTGCATTCCCAGTGGTGCCAGTGCACTCTCTGGACTCACTGCAGTGCATCCCCATTGGTGCCAGTACACTCTCTGGACTCACTGCACTGCATCCCCAGTGGTGCCAGTGCACTCTCTGGACTCACTGCACTGCATCCCCAGTGGTGCCAGTGCACTCTCTGGAGTCACTGCAGTGTATCCCCAGTGGTGCCAGTGCACTCTCTGGACTCACGGTACTGCATCCGCAGTGGTGGCAGTGCACTCTTTAGCGTCACTGCAGTGCATCCCCAGTGGTGCCAGTGCACTCTCTGCAGTGCATCCCCACTGGTGCCAGTGCACTCTCTGCACTCACTGCACTGCATCCCCAGTGGGGCCAGTGCACTCTCTGGACTCACTGCACTGCATCCCCAGTGGTGCCACTGCACTCTATGGACTCACTGCACTGCATCCCCAGTGGTGCCAGTGCACTCTCTGGACTCACTGCACTGCATCCCCAGTGGTGCCAGGGCACTCTCTGGACTCACTGCACTGCATCCCCAGTGCTGACAGTGCACTCCCTGGACTCACGGCACTGCATCCGCAGTGGTGCCAGTGCACTCTGTTTACTCACTGCACTGCATCCCCAGTGGTGCCAGTGCACTCTCTGGACTCACTGCACTGCATTCCCAGTGGTGCCAGTGCACTCTCTGGACTCACTACAGTACAGCTCCAGTGGTGCCAGAGCACTCTCTGGACTCACTGCACTGCATCCCGAGTGGTGCCAGTGCACTCTTTGGACTCACTGCAGTGCATTCCCACTGGTCCCAGGGCACTCTCTGGACTCGCTGCACTGCATCCCCAGTGGTGCCAGTGCACGCTCTGGAATCACTTCACTGCATCCCCAGTGTTGCCAGTGCACTCTCTGGACTCACTGCACTGCATCCCGAGTGGTGCCAGTGCACTCTCTGGACTCACTGCTCTGCATCCCCAAGGTACAGTGCACGCTCTGGAATCACTTCACTGCATCCCCAGTGTTGCCAGTGCACTCTCTGGACTCACTGCAGTGCATCCCCAGTGGTGCCACTGCACTCTCTGGACTCACTGCACTGCATCCCAAGTCGTGCCAGTGCACTCTCTGGACTCACTGCACTGCATCCCCAGTGGTGCCAGTGCACTCTCTGGACTCACTGCAGTGCATCCCCAGTGTTGCCAGTGCACTCTGTGGACTCACGGCACTGCATTCCCAGTGGTGCCAGTGCACTCTCTGGACTCACTGCACTGCATTACCAGTGCTGCCAGAGCACTCTCTGGACTAACTGCAGTGCATCCCCAGTGTTGCCAGGGCACTCTCTGGACTCACAGCACTGCATTCCCAGTGGTGCCAGTGCACTCTCTGGACTCACAGCACTGCATCCCCAGTGCTGCTAGTGCACTCTCTGGACTCACTGCACTGCATCCCCAGTGGGGCAAGTGCACTCTCTGGACTCACGGCACTGCATCCCCAGTGGTGCCATTGAACTCTGTGGACTCACAGCACTGCATCCCCAGTGGTGCCAGTGCACTCTCTGGACTCACTGCACTGCATCACCAGTGGTGCCAGTACACTCTCTGGACTCACTGCACTGCATCCCCAGTGGTGCCAGTGCACTCTCTGGACTCACTGCACTGCATCCCCAGAGGTGCCAGTGCAATCTCTGGACTCACTACAGTACAGCTCCAGTGGTGCCAGTGCACTCTCTGGACTCACTGCACTGCATCCCCAGTGGTGCCAGTGCACTCTCTGGACTCACTGCACTGCATCCCCAGTGGTGCCAGTGCACTCTCTGGACTCACTGCAGTGTATTCACAGTGGTGCCAGTGCACTCTTTAGCGTCACTGCAGTGCATCCCCAGTGGTGCCAGTGCACTCACTGCAGTGCATCCCCACTGGTGCCAGTGCACTTACTGGACTCACTGCACTGCATCCCCAGTGGTGCCAGTGCACTCTCTGGACTCACTGCACTGCATCCCCAGTGGTGCCAGTGCACTCTATGGACTCACTGCACTGCATCCCCAGTGGTGTCACTGCACTCTCTGGACTCACTGCACTGCATTCCCAGTGGTACCAGTGCACTCTATGGACTCACTGCACTGCATCCCCAGTGGTGCCAGTGCTCACACTGGACTCACTGCAGTGCATCCCCAGTGGTGCCAGTGCACTCTCTGGACTCACTGCACTGCATCCCCAGTGGCGCCAGTACACTCTCTGGACTCACTGCACTGCATCACCAGTGGTGCCAGTGCACTCTCTGGACTCACGGCACTGCATCACCAGTGGTGCCAGTGCACTCTGTTTACTCACTGCACTGCATCCCCAGTGGTGCCAGTGCGCTCTCTGTACTCACTGCACTGCATTCCCAGTTGTGCCAGGGCACTCTCTGGAGTCACTGCAGTGCATTCCCAGTGGTGCCAGTGCACTCTCAGGACTCACTGCACTGCATTACCAGTGGTGCCAGTGCACTCTCTGGACTCACTGCAGTGCATCCCCAATGTTGCCAGGGCACTCTCTGGACACACAGCACTGCATTCCCAGTGGTGCCAGTGCACTCTCTGGACTCACGGCACTGCATCCCCAGTGCTCCTAGTGCACTCTCTGGAGTCACTACACTGCATCCCCAGTGGTGCCAGTGCACTCTCTGGACTCACTGCACTGCATCCCCAGTGGTGCCAGTGCAATCTCTGGACTTACTACAGTACAGGTCCAGTGGTGCCAGTGCACTCTCTGGACTCACTGCACTGCATCCCCAGTGGTGCCAGTGCACTCTGTGCACTCACTGCAGTGCATCCCCAGTGGTGCCAGTGCACTCTCTGGACTCACTGCAGTGTATTCCCAGTGGTGCCAGTGCACTCTTTAGCGTCACTGCAGTGCATCCCCAGTGGTGCCAGTGCACTCACTGCAGTGCATCCCCACTGGTGCCAGTGCACTTACTGGACTCACTGCACTGCATCCCCAGTGGTGCCAGTGCACTCTCTGGACACACTGCACTGCATCCCCAGTGGTGCCAGTTCACTCTATGGACTCACAGCACTGCATCCCCAGTGGTGTCACTGCACTCTCTGGACTCACTGCACTGCATTCCCAGTGGTGCCAGTGCACTCTATGGACTCCCTGCAGTGCATCCCCAGTGGTGCCAGTGCACTCTCTGGACTCACTGCACTGCATCCCCAGTGGCGCCAGTGCACTCTCTGGACTCACTGCACTGCATCCCCAGTGGTGCCAGAGCACTCTCTGGACTCACGGCACTGCATCACCAGTGGTGCCAGTGCGCTCTGTTTACTCACTGCACTGCATCCCCAGTGGTGCCAGTGCGCTCTCTGGACTCACTGCACTGCATTCCCAGTTGTGCCAGGGCACTCTCTGGAGTCACTGCAGTGCATTCCCAGTGGTGCCAGTGCACTCTCTGGACTCACTGCACTGCATTACCAGTGGTGCCAGTGCACTCTCTGGACTCACTGCAGTGCATCCCCAGTGTTGCCAAGGCACTCTCTGGACTTACAGGACTGCATTCCCAGTGGTGCCAGTGCACTCTCTGGACTCACGGCACTGCATCCCTTAGTGCTGCTAGTGCACTCTCTGAAGTCACTGCAGTGCATCCCCAGTGGGGCCAGTGCACTCTCTGGACTCACGGCACTGCTACCCAGTGGTGCCATTGAACTCTGTGGACTCACTGCACTGCATCCCCAGTGGTGCCAGGGCACTCTCTGCACTCACTGCACTGCATCCCCAGTGGTGCCAGTGCACTCTCTGGACTCACTGCACTGCATTCCCAGTGGTGCCAGTGCACTCTCTGGACTCACTACAGTACAGCTCCAGTGGTGCCAGTGCACTCACTGCAGTGCATCCCCACTGGTACCTTTGCACTTACTGGACTCACTACACTGAATCCCCAGTGGTGCCAGTGCACTCTATGGACTCACTGCACTGCATCCCCAGTGGTGCCAGTGCACTCTCTGGACTCACTGCACTGCATCCCCAGTGGTGCCAGTGCACTCTCTGGACTCACTGCACTGCATCCCCAGTGCTGACAGTGCACTCTCTGGACTCACGGCACTGCATCCGCAGTGGTGCCAGTACACTCTGTTTACTCACTGCACTGCATCACCAGTGGTGCCAGTGCATTCTCTGGACTCACTGCACTGCATTCCCAGAGATGCCAGTGCACTCTCTGGACTCACTAAAGTACAGCTCCAGTGGTGCCAGTGCACTCTCTGGACTCACTGCACTGCATCCCCAGTGGTGCCAGTGCACTCTCTGGACTCACTGCACTGCATCCCCACTGGTGCCAGTGCACTCTCTGGACTCACTGCAGTGT
The DNA here is from genome assembly GCF_964034855.1 of Anser brachyrhynchus. Taxonomy (NCBI): domain Eukaryota; kingdom Metazoa; phylum Chordata; class Aves; order Anseriformes; family Anatidae; genus Anser; species Anser brachyrhynchus. The sequence continues at coordinate 170,944 of NW_027664036.1, forward strand.
ATTCCCAGTGGTGCCAGTGCACTCTTTAGCGTCACTGCAGTGCATCCCCAGTGGTGCCAGTGCACTCACTGCAGTGCATCCCCACTGGTGCCAGTGCACTCACTGCACTGCATCCCCAGTGGTGCCAGTGCACTCTCTGGACTCACAGCACTGCATCCCCAGTGGTGCCAGTGCACTCTATGGACTCACTGCACTGCATCCCCAGTGGTTCCAGTGCACTCTCTGGACTCACTGCACTGCATACTCAGTGGTGCCAGTGCACACACTGGACTCCCTGCTCTGCATCCCCAGTGGTGCCAGTGCACTCTCTGGACTCACTGCATTGCATTCCCAGTGGTGCCAGTGCACTCTCTGGACTCACTACAGTACAGCTCCAGTGGTGCCAGTGCACTCTCTGGACTCACTACACTGCATCCCCAGTGGTGCCAGTGCACTCTCTGGACTCACTGCACTGCATCTTCAATGGTGCCAGTGCACTCTTTGGACTCACTGCACTGCATCCCCAGTGGTGCCAGGGCACTCTCTGCACTCACTGCACTGCATCCCCAGTGGTGCCAGTGCACTCTCTGGACTCACTGCACTGCATCCCCAGTGGTGCCAGTGCACTCTCTGGACTCACTGCACTGCATCCCCAGTGGTGCCAGTGCACTCTCTAGACTCACTGCAGTGCATCCCCAGTGGTGCCAGTGCACTCTTTGGACTCACTGCAGTGCATCCCCACTGGTGCCCGTGCACTCTCTGGACTCACTGCACTGCATCCCCAGTGGTGCCAGTGCACTCTCTGGACTCACTGCACTGCATCCCCAATGGTGCCAGTGCACTCTATGGACTCACTGCACTGCATCCCCAGTGGTGCCAGTGCACTCTCTGGACTCACTGCACTGCATTCCCATTGCTGCTAGTGCACTCTGTGGACTCACTGCACTGCATCCCCAGTGGTGCCAGGGCACTCTCTGGGCTCACTGCAGTGCATCCCCAGTGGTGCCAGTGCACTCTCTGGACTCACAGCAGTGCATTCCCACTGGTCCCAGGGCACTCTCTGGACTCACTGCAGTGCATCCCCAGTGGTGCCAGTGCACTCTCTGGACTCCCTGCACTGCATCCCGAGTGGTGCCAGTGCACGCTCTGGACTCACTGCTCTGCATCCCCAAGGTGACAGTGCACGCTCTGGAATCACTTCACTGCATCACCAGTGTTGCCAGTGCACTCTCTGGACGCACTGCACTGCATCCCCAGTGGTGCCAGTGCACTCTTTGGACTCACTGCACTGCATCCCCAGTGGAGCCAGTGCACTCTCTGGACTCACTGCACTGCATCCCAATGGTGCCAGGGCAACCTCTGCACTCACTGCACTGCATCCCCAGTGGTGCCAGGGCACTCTCTGCACTCACTGCACTGCATCCCCAATGGTGCCAGTACACTCTCTGGACTCACTGCACTGCTTCCCCAGTGGTGCCAGTTCACTCTCTGGAATCACTGCAGTGCATCCGCAGTGGTGACAGTGCACTCTCTGGATTCACTGCACTGCATCCCCAGTGGTGCCAGTGCACTCTCTGGACTCTCGGCACTGCATCACCAGTGGTGCCAGTGCACTCTGTTTACTCACAGCACTGCATCCCCAGTGGTGCCAGTGCGCTCTCTGGACTCACTGCACTGCATTCCCAGTTGTGCCAGGGCACTCTCTGGAGTCACTGCAGTGCATTCCCACTGGTCCCAGGGCACTCTCTGGACTCACTGCACTGCATTACCAGTGGTGCCAGTGCACTCTCTGCACTCACTGCACTGGATCCCCAGTCGTGCCAGTGCACTCTCTGGACTCACTGCTCTGCATCCCCAAGTTGCCAGTGCACGCTCTGGAATCACTTCACTGCATCCCCAGTGTTGCCAGTGCACTCTCTGGACTCACTGCACTGCATCCCCAGTGGTGCCAGTGCACTCTTTGGACTCACTGCACTGCATCCCCAGTGGTGCCAGTGCACTCTCTGGACTCTCGGCACTGCATCACCAGTGGTGCCAGTGCACTCTGTATACTCACTGCACTGCATCCCCAGTGGTGCCAGTGCGCTCTCTGGACTCACTGCACTGCATTCCCAGTTGTGCCAGGGCACTCTCTGGAGTCACTGCAGTGCATTCCCAGTGGTGCGAGTGCACTCTCTGGACTCACTGCACTGCATTACCAGTGGTGCCAGTGCACTCTCTGGACTCACTGCAGTGCATCCCCAGTGTTGCCAAGGCACTCTCTGGACTTACAGGACTGCATTCCCAGTGGTGCCAGTGCACTCTCTGGACTCACGGCACTGCATCCCTTAGTGCTGCTAGTGCACTCTCAGGAGTCACTGCACTGCATCCCCAGTGGGGCCAGTGCACTCTCTGGACTCACGGCACTGCTACCCAGTGGTGCCATTGAACTCTGTGGACTCACTGCACTGCATCCCCAGTGGTGCCAGGGCACTCTCTGCACTCACTGCACTGCATCCCCAGTGGTGCCAGTGCACTCTCTGGACTCACTGCAGTGTATTCACAGTGGTGCCAGTGCACTCTTTAGCGTCACTGCAGTGCATCCCCAGTGGTGCCAGTGCACTCACTGCAGTGCATCCCCACTGGTGCCAGTGCACTCTCTGGACTCACTGCAGTGCATCCCCAGTGGTGCCAGTACACTCTCTGGACTCACTGCACTGCATCCCCAGTGGTGCCAGTGCACTCTATGGACTCACTGCACTGCATCCCCAGTGGTGCCAGTGCACTCTCTGGACTCACTGCACTGCATCCTCAGTGGTGCCAGTGCACACACTGGACTCCCTGCACTGCATCCCCAGTGGTGCCAGTGCACTCTCTGGACTCACTGCACTGCATCCCCAGTGGCGCCAGTGCACTCTCTGGACTCACTGCACTGCATCCCCAGTGGTGCCAGAGCACTCTCTGGACTCACGGCACTGCATCACCAGTGGTGCCAGTGCGCTCTGTTTACTCACTGCACTGCATCCCCAGTGGTGCCAGTGCGCTCTCTGGACTCACTGCACTGCATTCCCAGTTGTGCCAGGGCACTCTCTGGAGTCACTGCAGTGCATTCCCAGTGGTGCCAGTGCACTCTCTGGACTCACTGCACTGCATTACCAGTGGTGCCAGTGCACTCTCTGGACTCACTGCAGTGCATCCCCAGTGTTGCCAAGGCACTCTCTGGACTTACAGGACTGCATTCCCAGTGGTGCCAGTGCACTCTCTGGACTCACGGCACTGCATCCCTTAGTGCTGCTAGTGCACTCTCTGAAGTCACTGCAGTGCATCCCCAGTGGGGCCAGTGCACTCTCTGGACTCACGGCACTGCTACCCAGTGGTGCCATTGAACTCTGTGGACTCACTGCACTGCATCCCCAGTGGTGCCAGGGCACTCTCTGCACTCACTGCACTGCATCCCCAGTGGTGCCAGTGCACTCTCTGGACTCACTGCACTGCATTCCCAGTGGTGCCAGTGCACTCTCTGGACTCACTACAGTACAGCTCCAGTGGTGCCAGTGCACTCACTGCAGTGCATCCCCACTGGTACCTTTGCACTTACTGGACTCACTACACTGAATCCCCAGTGGTGCCAGTGCACTCTATGGACTCACTGCACTGCATCCCCAGTGGTGCCAGTGCACTCTCTGGACTCACTGCACTGCATCCCCAGTGGTGCCAGTGCACTCTCTGGACTCACTGCACTGCATCCCCAGTGCTGACAGTGCACTCTCTGGACTCACGGCACTGCATCCGCAGTGGTGCCAGTACACTCTGTTTACTCACTGCACTGCATCACCAGTGGTGCCAGTGCATTCTCTGGACTCACTGCACTGCATTCCCAGAGATGCCAGTGCACTCTCTGGACTCACTAAAGTACAGCTCCAGTGGTGCCAGTGCACTCTCTGGACTCACTGCACTGCATCCCCAGTGGTGCCAGTGCACTCTCTGGACTCACTGCACTGCATCCCCACTGGTGCCAGTGCACTCTCTGGACTCACTGCAGTGTATTCCCAGTGGTGCCAGTGCACTCTTTAGCGTCACTGCAGTGCATCCCCAGTGGTGCCAGTGCACTCACTGCAGTGCATCCCCACTGGTGCCAGTGCACTCACTGCACTGCATCCCCAGTGGTGCCAGTGCACTCTCTGGACTCACAGCACTGCATCCCCAGTGGTGCCAGTGCACTCTATGGACTCACTGCACTGCATCCCCAGTGGTTCCAGTGCACTCTCTGGACTCACTGCACTGCATACTCAGTGGTGCCAGTGCACACACTGGACTCCCTGCTCTGCATCCCCAGTGGTGCCAGTGCACTCTCTGGACTCACTGCATTGCATTCCCAGTGGTGCCAGTGCACTCTCTGGACTCACTACAGTACAGCTCCAGTGGTGCCAGTGCACTCTCTGGACTCACTACACTGCATCCCCAGTGGTGCCAGTGCACTCTCTGGACTCACTGCACTGCATCTTCAATGGTGCCAGTGCACTCTTTGGACTCACTGCACTGCATCCCCAGTGGTGCCAGGGCACTCTCTGCACTCACTGCACTGCATCCCCAGTGGTGCCAGTGCACTCTCTGGACTCCCTGCAGTGCATCCCCAGTGGTGCCAGTGCACTCTCTGGACTCACTGCACTGCATCCCCAGTGGTGCCAGTGCACTCTCTAGACTCACTGCAGTGCATCCCCAGTGGTGCCAGTGCACTCTTTGGACTCACTGCAGTGCATCCCCACTGGTGCCCGTGCACTCTCTGGACTCACTGCACTGCATCCCCAGTGGTGCCAGTGCACTCTCTGGACTCACTGCACTGCATCCCCAGTGGTGCCAGTGCACTCTCTGGACTCACTGCACTGCATTCCCATTGCTGCTAGTGCACTCTGTGGACTCACTGCACTGCATCCCCAGTGGTGCCAGGGCACTCTCTGGGCTCACTGCAGTGCATCCCCAGTGGTGCCAGTGCACTCTCTGGACTCACAGCAGTGCATTCCCACTGGTCCCAGGGCACTCTCTGGACTCACTGCAGTGCATCCCCAGTGGTGCCAGTGCACTCTCTGGACTCCCTGCACTGCATCCCGAGTGGTGCCAGTGCACGCTCTGGACTCACTGCTCTGCATCCCCAAGGTGACAGTGCACGCTCTGGAATCACTTCACTGCATCACCAGTGTTGCCAGTGCACTCTCTGGACGCACTGCACTGCATCCCCAGAGGTGCCAGTGCACTCTTTGGACTCACTGCACTGCATCCCCAGTGGAGCCAGTGCACTCTCTGGACTCACTGCACTGCATCCCAATGGTGCCAGGGCAACCTCTGCACTCACTGCACTGCATCCCCAGTGGTGCCAGGGCACTCTCTGCACTCACTGCACTGCATCCCCAATGGTGCCAGTACACTCTCTGGACTCACTGCACTGCTTCCCCAGTGGTGCCAGTTCACTCTCTGGAATCACTGCAGTGCATCCGCAGTGGTGACAGTGCACTCTCTGGATTCACTGCACTGCATCCCCAGTGGTGCCAGTGCACTCTCTGGACTCTCGGCACTGCATCACCAGTGGTGCCAGTGCACTCTGTTTACTCACAGCACTGCATCCCCAGTGGTGCCAGTGCGCTCTCTGGACTCACTGCACTGCATTCCCAGTTGTGCCAGGGCACTCTCTGGAGTCACTGCAGTGCATTCCCACTGGTCCCAGGGCACTCTCTGGACTCACTGCACTGCATTACCAGTGGTGCCAGTGCACTCTCTGCACTCACTGCACTGGATCCCCAGTCGTGCCAGTGCACTCTCTGGACTCACTGCTCTGCATCCCCAAGTTGCCAGTGCACGCTCTGGAATCACTTCACTGCATCCCCAGTGTTGCCAGTGCACTCTCTGGACTCACTGCACTGCATCCCCAGTGGTGCCAGTGCACTCTTTGGACTCACTGCACTGCATCCCCAGTGGTGCCAGTGCACTCTCTGGACTCTCGGCACTGCATCACCAGTGGTGCCAGTGCACTCTGTATACTCACTGCACTGCATCCCCAGTGGTGCCAGTGCGCTCTCTGGACTCACTGCACTGCATTCCCAGTTGTGCCAGGGCACTCTCTGGAGTCACTGCAGTGCATTCCCAGTGGTGCGAGTGCACTCTCTGGACTCACTGCACTGCATTACCAGTGGTGCCAGTGCACTCTCTGGACTCACTGCAGTGCATCCCCAGTGTTGCCAAGGCACTCTCTGGACTTACAGGACTGCATTCCCAGTGGTGCCAGTGCACTCTCTGGACTCACGGCACTGCATCCCTTAGTGCTGCTAGTGCACTCTCTGGAGTCACTGCACTGCATCCCCAGTGGGGCCAGTGCACTCTCTGGACTCACGGCACTGCTACCCAGTGGTGCCATTGAACTCTGTGGACTCACTGCACTGCATCCCCAGTGGTGCCAGGGCACTCTCTGCACTCACTGCACTGCATCCCCAGTGGTGCCAGTGCACTCTCTGGACTCACTGCAGTGTATTCACAGTGGTGCCAGTGCACTCTTTAGCGTCACTGCAGTGCATCCCCAGTGGTGCCAGTGCACTCACTGCAGTGCATCCCCACTGGTGCCAGTGCACTCTCTGGACTCACTGCAGTGCATCCCCAGTGGTGCCAGTACACTCTCTGGACTCACTGCACTGCATCCCCAGTGGTGCCAGTGCACTCTATGGACTCACTGCACTGCATCCCCAGTGGTGCCAGTGCACTCTCTGGACTCACTGCACTGCATCCTCAGTGGTGCCAGTGCACACACTGGACTCCCTGCACTGCATCCCCAGTGGTGCCAGGGTACTCTGTGGACTCACTGCACGGCATCCCGAGTGGTGCCAGTGCACTCTCTGGACTCACTGCACTGCATCCCCAGTGGTGCCAGTGCACTCTATGGACTCACTGCATGGCATCCCGAGTGGTGCCAGTGCACTCTCTGGACTCACTGCACTGCATCCCCAAGGTGCCAGTGCACGCTCTGGAATCACTTCACTGCATCCCCAGTGTTGCCAGTGCACTCTCTGGACTCACTGCACTGCATCCCCAGTGGTGCCAGTGCACTCTTTGGACTCACTGAACTGCATCCCCAATGGTGCCAGGGCACTCAATGCACTCACTGCACTGCATCCCGAGTGGTGCCAGTGCACTCTCTGCACTCACTGCACTGCATCCCCAGTGGTGCCAGTGCACTCTCTGGAGTCACTGCAGTGCATCCCCAGTGGTGCCAGTGCACTCTCTGGAATCACTGCACTACATCCCCAGTGGTGCCAGTGCACTCTCTGGACTAACTGCAGTGCATCCCCAGTGGTGCCAGTGCACTCTCTGGAGACACTGCTGTGCATCTCCACTAGTGCCAGGGCACTCTCTGGAGTCACTGCAGTGCATCCCCATTGGTGCCAGTACACTCTCTGGACTCACTGCACTGCATCCCCAGTGGTGCGAGTGCACTCTCTGGACTCACTGCACTGCATCCCCAGTGGTGCCAGTGCACTCTCTGCACTCACTGCACTGCATCCCCAGTGGTGCCAGTGCACTCTCTGGACTCACGGTACTGCATCCGCAGTGGTGCCAGTGCACTCTTTAGCGTCACTGCAGTGCATCCCCAGTGGTGCCAGTGCACTCTCTGCAGTGCATCCCCACTGGTGCCAGTGCACTCTCTGCACTCACTGCACTGCATCCCCAGTGGGGCCAGTGCACTCTCTGGACTCACTGCACTGCATCCCCAGTGGTGCCACTGCACTCTATGGCCTCACTGCACTGCATCCCCAGTGGTGCCAGTGCACTCTCTGGACTCACTGCACTGCATCCCCAGTGGTGCCAGGGCACTCTCTGGACTCACTGCACTGCATCCCCAGTGCTGACAGTGCACTCCCTGGACTCACGGCACTGCATCCGCAGTGGTGCCAGTGCACTCTGTTTACTCACTGCACTGCATCCCCAGTGGTGCCAGTGCACTCTCTGGACTCACTGCACTGCATTCCCAGTGGTGCCAGTGCACTCTCTGGACTCACTACAGTACAGCTCCAGTGGTGTCAGAGCACTCTCTGGACTCACTGCACTGCATCCCGAGTGGTGCCAGTGCACTCTCTGGACTCACTGCAGTGCATTCCCACTGGTCCCAGGGCACTCTCTGGACTCACTGCACTGCATCCCCAGTGGTGCCAGTGCACGCTCTGGAATCACTTCACTGCATCCCCAGTGTTGCCAGTGCACTCTCTGGACTCACTGCACTGCATCCCGAGTGGTGCCAGTGCACTCTCTGGACTCACTGCTCTGCATCCCCAAGGTGCAGTGCACGCTCTGGAATCACTTCACTGCATCCCCAGTGTTGCCAGTGCACTCTCTGGACTCACTGCAGTGCATCCCCAGTGGTGCCACTGCACTCTCTGGACTCACTGCACTGCATCCCAAGTCGTGCCAGTGCACTGTCTATACTCACTGCAGAGCATCCCCAGTGGTGCCAGTGCACTCTCTGGACTCACTGCAGTGCATCCCCAGTGTTGCCAGTGCACTCTGTGGACTCACGGCACTGCATTCCCAGTGGTGCCAGTGCACTCTCTGGACTCACTGCACTGCATTACCAGTGCTGCCAGAGCACTCTCTGGACTCACTGCAGTGCATCCCCAGTGTTGCCAGGGCACTCTCTGGACTCACAGCACTGCATTCCCAGTGGTGCCAGTGAACTCTCTGGACTCACAGCACTGCATCCCCAGTGCTGCTAGTGCACTCTCTGGACTCACTGCACTGCATCCCCAGTGGGGCAAGTGCACTCTCTGGACTCACGGCACTGCATCCCCAGTGGTGCCATTGAACTCTGTGGACTCACAGCACTGCATCCCCAGTGGTGCCAGTGCACTCTCTGGACTCACTGCACTGCATCACCAGTGGTGCCAGTACACTCTCTGGACTCACTGCACTGCATCCCGAGTGGTGCCAGTGCACTCTCTGGACTCACTGCACTGCATCCCCAGTGGTGCCAGTGCACTCTATGGACTCACTGCATGGCATCCCGAGTGGTGCCAGTGCACTCTCTGGACTCACTGCACTGCATCCCCAAGGTGCCAGTGCACGCTCTGGAATCACTTCACTGCATCCCCAGTGTTGCCAGTGCACTCTCTGGACTCATTGCACTGCATCCCCAGTGGTGCCAGTGCACTCTTTGGACTCACTGAACTGCATCCCCAATGGTGCCAGGGCACTCAATGCACTCACTGCACTGCATCCCGAGTGGTGCCAGTGCACTCTCTGCACTCACTGCACTGCATCCCCAGTGGTGCCAGTGCACTCTCTGGACTCACTGCAGTGCATCCCCAGTGGTGCCAGTGCACTCTCTGGAATCACTGCAATACATCCCCAGTGGTGCCGGTGCACTCTCTGGACTAACTGCAGTGCATCCCCAGTGGTGCCAGTGCACTCTCTGGAGACACTGCTGTGCATCTCCACTAGTGCCAGGGCACTCTCTGGAGTCACTGCAGTGCATCCCCAGTGGTGCCAGTGCACTCTCTGGACTCACTGCACTGCATTACCAGTGGTGCCAGGGCACTCTCTGGAGACACTGCAGTGCATCTTCACTAGTGCCACGGCACTCTCTGGAGTCACTGCAGTGCATCCCCAGTGGTGCCAGTGCACTCTCTGGACTCACTGCACTGCATCCCCAGTGGTGCCAGTGCACTCTCTGGACTCACTGCACTGCATCCCCAGTGGTGCCAGTGCACTCTATGGACTCACTGCACTGCATCCCCAGTGGTGTCACTGCACTCTCTGGACTCACTGCACTGCATTCCCAGTGGTGCCAGTGCACTCTCTGGACTCACTGCAGTGCATCCCCATTGGTGCCAGTACACTCTCTGGACTCACTGCACTGCATCCCCAGTGGTGCGAGTGCACTCTCTGGACTCACTGCACTGCATCCCCAGTGGTGCCAGTGCACTCTCTGCACTCACTGCACTGCATCCCCAGTGGTGCCAGTGCACTCTCTGGACTCACGGTACTGCATCCGCAGTGGTGCCAGTGCACTCTTTAGCGTCACTGCAGTGCATCCCCAGTGGTGCCAGTGCACTCTCTGCAGTGCATCCCCACTGGTGCCAGTGCACTCTCTGCACTCACTGCACTGCATCCCCAGTGGGGCCAGTGCACTCTTTGGACTCACTGCACTGCATCCCCAGTGGTGCCACTGCACTCTATGGCCTCACTGCACTGCATCCCCAGTGGTGCCAGTGCACTCTCTGGACTCACTGCACTGCATCCCCAGTGGTGCCAGGGCACTCTCTGGACTCACTGCACTGCATCCCCAGTGCTGACAGTGCCCTCCCTGGACTCACGGCACTGCATCCGCAGTGGTGCCAGTGCACTCTGTTTACTCACTGCACTGCATCCCCAGTGGTGCCAGTGCACTCTCTGGACTCACTGCACTGCATTCCCAGTGGTGCCAGTGCACTCTCTGGACTCACTACAGTACAGCTCCAGCGGTGCCAGAGCACTCTCTGGACTCACTGCACTGCATCCCGAGTGGTGCCAGTGCACTCTCTGGACTCACTGCAGTGCATTCCCACTGGTCCCAGGGCACTCTCTGGACTCACTGCACTGCATCCCCAGTGGTGCCAGTGCACGCTCTGGAATCACTTCACTGCATCCCCAGTGTTGCCAGTGCACTCTCTGGACTCACTGCACTGCATCCCGAGTGGTGCCAGTGCACTCTCTGGACTCACTGCTCTGCATCCCCAAGGTGCAGTGCACGCTCTGGAATCACTTCACTGCATCCCCAGTGTTGCCAGTGCACTCTCTGGACTCACTGCAGTGCATCCCCAGTGGTGCCACTGCACTCTCTGGACTCACTGCACTGCATCCCAAGTCGTGCCAGTGCACTGTCTATACTCACTGCAGAGCATCCCCAGTGGTGCCAGTGCACTCTCTGGACTCACTGCAGTGCATCCCCAGTGTTGCCAGTGCACTCTGTGGACTCACGGCACTGCATTCCCAGTGGTGCCAGTGCACTCTCTGGACTCACTGCACTGCATTACCAGTGCTGCCAGTGCACTCTCTGGACTCACTGCAGTGCATCCCCAGTGTTGCCAGGGCACTCTCTGGACTCACAGCACTGCATTCCCAGTGGTGCCAGTGCACTCTCTGGACTCACTGCACTGCATCCCCAGTGGGGCAAGTGCACTCTCTGGACTCACGGCACTGCATCCCCAGTGGTGCCATTGAACTCTGTGGACTCACAGCACTGCATCCCCAGTGGTGCCAGTGCACTCTCTGGACTCACTGAACTGCATCACCAGTGGTGCCAGTACACTCTCTGGACTCACTGCACTGCATCCCCAGTGGTGCCAGTGCACTCTCTGGACTCACTGCACTGCATCCCCAGAGGTGCCAGTGCAATCTCTGGACTCACTACAGTACAGCTCCAGTGGTGCCAGTGCACTCTCTGGACTCACTGCACTGCATCCCCAGTGGTGCCAGTGCACTCTCTGGACTCACTGCACTGCATCCCCAGTGGTGCCAGTGCACTCTCTGGACTCACTGCAGTGTATTCACAGTGGTGCCAGTGCACTCTTTAGCGTCACTGCAGTGCATCCCCAGTGGTGCCAGTGCACTCACTGCAGTGCATCCCCACTGGTGCCAGTGCACTTACTGGACTCACTGCACTGCATCCCCAGTGGTGCCAGTGCACTCTCTGGACTCACTGCAGTGCATCCCCAGTAGTGCCAGTGCACTCTATGGACTCACTGCACTGCATCCCCAGTGGTGTCACTGCACTCTCTGGACTCACTGCACTGCATTCCCAGTGGTACCAGTGCACTCTATGGACTCACTGCACTGCATCCCCAGTGGTGCCAGTGCTCACACTGGACTCACTGCAGTGCATCCCCAGTGGTGCCAGTGCACTCTCTGGACTCACTGCACTGCATCACCAGTGGTGCCAGTGCACTCTCTGGACTCACGGCACTGCATCACCAGTGGTGCCAGTGCACTCTGTTTACTCACTGCACTGCATCCCCAGTGGTGCCAGTGCGCTCTCTGGACTCACTGCAGTGCATTCCCAGTGGTGCCAGTGCACTCTCAGGACTCACTGCACTGCATTACCAGTGGTGCCAGTTCACTCTATGGACTCACAGCACTGCATCCCCAGTGGTGTCACTGCACTCTCTGGACTCACTGCACTGCATTCCCAGTGGTGCCAGTGCACTCTATGGACTCACTGCACTGCATCCCCAGTGGTGCCAGTGCTCACACTGGACTCCCTGCAGTGCATCCCCAGTGGTGCCAGTGCACTCTCTGGACTCACTGCACTGCATCTCCAGTGGCGCCAGTGCACTCTCTGGACTCACTGCACTGCATCCCCAGTGGTGCCAGAGCACTCTCTGGACTCACGGCACTGCATCACCAGTGGTGCCAGTGCGCTCTGTTTACTCACTGCACTGCATCCCCAGTGGTGCCAGTGCGCTCTCTGGACTCACTGCACTGCATTCCCAGTTGTGCCAGGGCACTCTCTGGAGTCACTGCAGTGCATTCCCAGTGGTGCCAGTGCACTCTCTGGACTCACTGCACTGCACTACCAGTGGTGCCAGTGCACTCTCTGGACTCACTGCAGTGCATCGCCAGTGTTGCCAGGGCACTCTCTGGACTCACAGCACTGCATTCCCAGTGGTGCCAGTGCACGCTCTGGACTCACGGCACTGCATCCCCAGTGCTCCTAGTGCACTCTCTGGAGTCACTGCACTGCATCCCCTGTGGGGCCAGTGCACTCTCTGGACTCACTGCACTGCATCCCCAGTGGTGCCATTGAACTCTGTGGACTCACTGCACTGCATCCCCAGTGGTGCCAGTGCACTCTCTGGACTCACTGCAGTGCATCCCCAGTGGTGCCAGTACACTCTCTGGACTCACTGCACTGCATCCCCAGTGGTGCCAGTGCACTCTCTGGACTCACTGCACTGCATCCCCAGTGGTGCCAGTGCAATCTCTGGACTCACTACAGTACAGCTCCAATGGTGCCAGTGCACTCTCTGGAGTCACTGCACTGCATCCCCAGTGGTGCCAGTGCACTCTATGGACTCACTGCACTGCATCACCAGTGGTGCCACTGCACTCTCTGGACTCACTGCACTGCATTCCCAGTGGTGCCAGTGCACTTTCTGGACTCACTGCACTGCATCCCCAGTGGTGCCAGTGCTCACACTGGACTCCCTGCAGTGCATCCCCAGTGGTGCCAGTGCACTCTCTGGACTGACTGCACTGCATCCCCAGTGGTGCAGGAGCACTCTCTGGACTCTCGGCACTGCATCACCAGTGGTGCCAGTGCACTCTGTTTACTCACTGCACTGCATCCCCAGTGGTGCCAGTGCGCTCTCTGGACTCACTGCACTGCATTCCCAGTTGTGCCAGGGCACTCTCTGGAGTCACTGCAGTGCATTCCCAGTGGTGCCAGTGCACTCTCTGGACTCACTGCACTGCATCCCCAGTGGTGCCAGTGCACTCTCTGGACTCACTGCACTGCATCCCCAGTGGTGCCAGTGCACTCTCTGGACTCACTGCAGTGTATTCCCAGTGGTACCAGTGCACTCTTTAGCGTCACTGCAGTGCATCCCCAGTGGTGCCAGTGCACTCACTGCAGTGCATCCCCACTGGTACCAGAGCACTTACTAGACTCACTACACTGCATCCCCAGTGGTGCCAGTGCACTCTATGGACTCACTGCACTGCATCTTCAATGGTGCCAGTGCACTCTTTGGACTCACTGCACTGCATCCCCAATGGTGCCAGTGCACTCTCTGGAGTCACTGCAGTGCATTCCCAGTGGTACCAGTGCACTCTCTGGACTCACTGCACTGCATTACCAGTGGTGCCAGTGCACTCTCTGGACTCACTGCACTGCATCCCCAGTGCTGACAGTGCACTCTCTGGACTCACGGCACTGCATCCCCAGTGCTGACAGTGCACTCTCTGGACTCACGGCACTTCATCCGCAGTGGTGCCAGTGCACTCTCTGGACTCACTGCACTGCATTCCCAGTGGTGCCAGTGCACTCTCTGGACTCCCTGCACTGCATCCCGAGTGGTGCCAGTGCACGCTCTGCACTCACTGCTCTGCATCCCCAAGGTGACAGTGCACGCTCTGGAATCACTTCACTGCATCACCAGTGTTGCCAGTGCACTCTCTGGACGCACTGCACTGCATCCCCAGTGGTGCCAGTGCACTCTTTGGATTCACTGCACTGCATCCCCAGTGGAGCCAGTGCACTCTCTGGACTCACTGCACTGCATCCCAATGGTGCCAGGGCAACCTCTGCACTCACTGCACTGCATCCCCAGTGGTGCCAGGGCACTCTCTGCACTCACTGCACTGCATCCCCAGTGGTGCCAGTGCACTCTCTGGACTCACTGCACTGCTTCCCCAGTGGTGCCAGTGCACTCTCTGGAATCACTGCAGTGCATCCGCAGTGGTGACAGTGCACTCTCTGGATTCACTGCACTACATCCCCAGTGGTGCCAGTGCACTCTCTGGACTCTCGGCACTGCATCACCAGTGGTGCCAGTGCACTCTGTTTACTCACAGCACTGCATCCCCAGTGGTGCCAGTGCGCTCTCTGGACTCACTGCACTGCATTCCCAGTTGTGCCAGGGCACTCTCTGGAGTCACTGCAGTGCATTCCCACTGGTCCCAGGGCACTCTCAGGACTCACTGCACTGCATCCCCAGTGGTGCCAGTGCACTCTCTGCACTCACTGCACTGGATCCCCAGTCGTGCCAGTGCACTCTCTGGACTCACTGCTCTGCATCCCCAAGTTGCCAGTGCACGCTCTGGAATCACTTCACTGCATCCCCAGTGTTGCCAGTGCACTCTCTGGACTCACTGCACTGCATCCCCAGTGGTGCCAGTGCACTCTTTGGACTCACTGCACTGCATCCCCAGTGGTGCCAGTGCACTCTCTGGACTCTCGGCACTGCATCACCAGTGGTGCCAGTGCACTCTGTATACTCACTGCACTGCATTCCCAGTGGTGCGAGTGCACTCTCTGGACTCTCTGCACTGCATTACCAGTGGTGCCAGTGCACTCTCTGGACTCACTGCAGTGCATCCCCAGTGTTGCCAAGGCACTCTCTGGACTTACAGGACTGCATTCCCAGTGGTGCCAGTGCACTCTCTGGACTCACGGCACTGCATCCCTTAGTGCTGCTAGTGCACTCTCTGGAGTCACTGCACTGCATCCCCAGTGGGGCCAGTGCACTCTCTGGACTCACGGCACTGCTACCCAGTGGTGCCATTGAACTCTGTGGACTCACTGCACTGCATCCCCAGTGGTGCCAGGGCACTCTCTGCACTCACTGCACTGCATCCCCAGTGGTGCCAGTGCACTCTCTGGACTCACTGCAGTGTATTCCCACTGGTGCCAGTGCACTCTTTAGCGTCACTGCAGTGCATCCCCAGTGGTGCCAGTGCACTCTCTGGACTCACTGCACTGCATCCCCAGTGGTGCCAGTGCACGCTCTGGAATCACTTCACTGCATCCCCAGTGTTGCCAGTGCACTCTCTGGACTCACTGCACTGCATCCCGACTGGTGCCAGTGCACTCTCTGGACTCACTGCTCTGCATCCCCAAGGTGCAGTGCACTCTCTGGAATCACTTCCCTGCATCCCCAGTGTTGCCAGTGCACTCTCTGGACTCACTGCAGTGCATCCCCAGTGGTGCCACTGCACTCTCTGGACTCACTGCACTGCATCCCAAGTCGTGCCAGTGCACTGTCTATACTCACTGCAGAGCATCCCCAGTGGTGCCAGTGCACTCTCTGGACTCACTGCAGTGCATCCCCAGTGTTGCCAGTGCACTCTGTGGACTCACGGCACTGCATTCCCAGTGGTGCCAGTGCACTCTCTGGACTCACTGCACTGCATTACCAGTGCTGCCAGAGCACTCTCTGGACTCACTGCAGTGCATCCCCTGTGGTGCCAGGGCACTCTCTGGACTCACAGCACTGCATTCCCAGTGGTGCCAGTGCACTCTCTGGACTCACTGCACTGCATCCCCAGTGGGGCAAGTGCACTCTCTGGACTCACGGCACTGCATCCCCAGTGGTGCCATTGAACTCTGTGGACTCACAGCACTGCATCCCCAGTGGTGCCAGTGCACTCTCTGGACTCACTGCACTGCATCACCAGTGGTGCCAGTGCACTCTCTGGACTCACTGCACTGCATCCCAATGGTGCCAGGGCAACCTCTGCACTCACTGCACTGCATCCCCAGTGGTGCCAGGGCACTCTCTGCACTCACTGCACTGCATCCCCAGTGGTGCCAGTGCACTCTCTGGACTCACTGCACTGCTTCCCCAGTGGTGCCAGTGCACTCTCTGGAATAACTGCAGTGCATCCGCAGTGGTGACAGTGCACTCTCTGGATTCACTGCACTACATCCCCAGTGGTGCCAGTGCACTCTCTGGACTCTCGGCACTGCATCACCAGTGGTGCCAGTGCACTCTGTTTACTCACTGCACTGCATCCCCAGTGGTGCCAGTGCGCTCTCTGGACTCACTGCACTGCATTCCCAGTTGTGCCAGGGCACTCTCTGGAGTCACTGCAGTGCATTCCCAGTGGTGCCAGTGCACTCTCTGGACTCACTGCACTGCATTACCAGTGGTGCCAGTGCACTCTCTGGACTCACTGCACTGCATCCCCAGTGGTGCCAGTGCACTCTCTGGACTCACTGCAGTGTATTCCCAGTGGTACCAGTGCACTCTTTAGCGTCACTGCAGTGCATCCCCAGTGGTGCCACTGCACTCACTGCAGTGCATCCCCACTGGTACCAGAGCACTTACTAGACTCACTACACTGCATCCCCAGTGGTGCCAGTGCACTCTCTGGACTCACTGCACTGCATCTTCAATGGTGCCAGTGCACTCTTTGGACTCACTGCACTGCATCCCCAATGGTGCCAGTGCACTCTCTGGAGTCACTGCAGTGCATTCCCAGTGGTGCCAGTGCACTCTCTGGACTCACTGCACTGCATTACCAGTGGTGCCAGTGCACTCTCTGGACTCACTGCACTGCATCCCCAGTGCTGACAGTGCACTCTCTGGACTCACGGCACTGCATCCCCAGTGCTGACAGTGCACTCTCTGGACTCACGGCACTTCATCCGCAGTGGTGCCAGTGCACTCTCTGGACTCACTGCACTGCATTCCCAGTGGTGCCAGTGCACTCTCTGGACTCACTGCACTGCATCCCCACTGGTGCCAGTGCACTCTCTGGACTCACTGCACTGCATCCCCAGTGGTGCCAGTGCACTCTCTGGACTCACTGCACTGCATCCCCAGTGGTGCCAGTGCACTCTCTGGACTCACTGCAGTGTATTCACAGTGGTGCCAGTGCACTCTTTAGCGTCACTGCAGTGCATCCCCAGTGGTGCCAGTGCACTCACTGCAGTGCATCCCCACTGGTGCCAGTGCACTCTCTGGACTCACTCCACTGCATCCCCAGTGTTGCCAGTGCACTCTCTGGACTCACTGCACTGCATCCCCAGTGGTGCCAGTGCACTCTATGGACTCACTGCACTGCATCCCCAGTGGTGCCAGTGCACTCTCTGTACTCACTGCACTGCATCCCCAGTGGTGCCAGTGCACACACTGGACTCACTGCACTGCATCCCCAGTGGTGCCAGTGCACTCTCTGGACTCACTGCAGTGTATTCCCAGTGGTGCCAGTGCACTCTTTAGCGTCACTGCAGTGCATCCCCAGTGGTGCCAGTGCACTCACTGCAGTGCATCCCCACTGGTACCTTTGCACTTACTAGACTCACTACACTGAATCCCCAGTGGTGCCAGTGCACTCTCTGGACTCACTGCACTGCATCCCCAGTGGTGCCAGTGCACTCTCTGGACTCACTGCACTGCATCCCCAGTGGTGCCAGTGCACTCTCTGGACTCACTGCACTGCATCCCCAGTGCTGACAGTGCACTCTCTGGACTCACGGCACTGCATCCGCAGTGGTGCCAGTACACTCTGTTTACTCACTGCACTGCATCCTCAGTGGTGCCAGTGCACACACTGGACTCCCTGCACTGCATCCCCAGTGGTGCCAGTGCACTCTCTGGACTCACTGCACTGCATTCCCAGTGGTGCCAGTGCACTCTCTGGACTCACTACAGTACAGCTCCAGTGGTGCCAGTGCACTCTCTGGACTCACTGCACTGCATCCCCAGTGGTGCCAGTGCACTCTCTGGACTCACTGCACTGCATCTTCAATGGTGCCAGTGCACTCTCTGGACTCACTGCACTGCATCCCCAGTGGTGCCAGGGCACTCTCTGCACTCACTGCACTGCATCCCCAGTGGTGCCAGTGCACTCTCTGGACTCACTGCACTGCATCCCCAGTGGTGCCAGTGCACTCTCTGGACTCACTGCAGTGCATTCCCACTGGTCCCAGGGCACTCTCTGGACTCACTGCAGTGCATCCCCAGTGGTGCCAGTGCACTCTCTGGACTCCCTGCACTGCATCCCGAGTGGTGCCAGTGCACTCTCTGGACTCACTGCACTGCATCCCCAGTGGTACCAGTGCACTCTCTGGACTCACTGCACTGCATCCCCAGTGGTGCCAGTGCACTCTCTGGACTCACTGCACTGCATCCCCAGTGGTGCCAGTGCACTCTTTGGACTCACTGCACTGCATCCCCAGTGGAGCCAGTGCACTCTCTGGACTCACTGCACTGCATCCCAATGGTGCCAGGGCAACCTCTGCACTCACTGCACTGCATCCCCAGTGGTGCCAGGGCACTCTCTGCACTCACTGCACTGCATCCCCAGTGGTGCCAGTGCACTCTCTGGACTCACTGCACTGCTTCCCCAGTGGTGCCAGGGCACTCTCTGGAATCACTGCAGTGCATCCGCAGTGGTGACAGTGCACTCTCTGGATTCACTGCACTACATCCCCAGTGGTGCCAGTGCACTCTCTGGACTCTCGGAACTGCATCACCAGTGGTGCCAGTGCACTCTGTTTACTCACTGCACTGCATCCCCAGTGGTGCCAGTGCGCTCTCTGGACTCACTGCACTGCATTCCCAGTTGTGCCAGGGCACTCTCTGGAGTCACTGCAGTGCATTCCCACTGGTCCCAGGGCACTCCCTGGACTCACTGCACTGCATCCCCAGTGGTGCCAGTGCACTCTCTGCACTCACTGCACTGCATCCCCAGTCGTGCCAGTGCACTCTCTGGACTCACTGCTCTGCATCCCCAAGGTGCCAGTGCACTCTTTAGCGTCACTGCAGTGCATCCCCAGTGGTGCTAGTGCACTCACTGCAGTGCATCCCCACTGGTGCCAGTGCACTCTCTGGACTCACTGCAGTGCATCCCCAGTGGTGCCAGTACACTCTCTGGACTCACTGCACTGCATCCCCAGTGGTGCCAGTGCACTCTATGGACTCACTGCACTGCATCCCCAGTGGTGCCAGTGCACTCTCTGGACTCACTGCACTGCATCCCCAGTGGTGCCAGTGCACTCTCTGGACTCTCGGCACTGCATCACCAGTGGTGCCAGTGCACTCTGTATACTCACTGCACTGCATCCCCAGTGGTGCCAGTGCGCTCTCTGGACTCACTGCACTGCATTCCCAGTTGTGCCAGGGCACTCTCTGGAGTCACTGCAGTGCATTCCCAGTGGTGCGAGTGCACTCTCTGGACTCACTGCACTGCATTACCAGTGGTGCCAGTGCACTCTCTGGACTCACTGCAGTGCATCCCCAGTGTTGCCAAGGCACTCTCTGGACTTACAGGACTGCATTCGCAGTGGTGCCAGTGCACTCTCTGGACTCACGGCACTGCATCCCTTAGTGCTGCTAGTGCACTCTCTGGACTCACTGCACTGCATCCCCAGTGGGGCCAGTGCACTCTCTGGACTCATGGCACTGCTACCCAGTGGTGCCATTGAACTCTGTGGACTCACTGCACTGCATCCCCAGTGGTGCCAGGGCACTCTCTGCACTCACTGCACTGCATCCCCAGTGGTGCCAGTGCACTCTCTGGACTCACTGCAGTGTATTCCCAGTGGTGCCAGTGCACTCTTTAGCGTCACTGCAGTGCATCCCCAGTGGTGCCAGTGCACTCACTGCAGTGCATCCCCACTGGTGCCAGTGCACTCTCTGGACTCACTGCAGTGCATCCCCAGTGGTGCCAGTACACTCTCTGGACTCACTGCACTGCATCCCCAGTGGTGCCAGTGCACTCTATGGACTCACTGCACTGCATCCCCAGTGGTGCCAGTGCACTCTCTGGACTCACTGCACTGCATCCTCAGTGGTGCCAGTGCACACACTGGACTCCCTGCACTGCATCCCCAGTGGTGCCAGGGTACTCTGTGGACTCACTGCACGGCATCCCGAGTGGTGCCAGTGCACTCTCTGGACTCACTGCACTGCATCCCCAGTGGTGCCAGTGCACTCTCTGGACTCACTGCACTGCATCCCCAGTGGTGCCAGTGCACTCTATGGACTCACTGCACTGCATCCCCAGTGGTGTCACTGCACTCTCTGGACTCACTGCACTGCATTCCCAGTGGTGCCAGTGCACTCTCTGGACTCACTGCAGTGGATCCCCATTGGTGCCAGTACACTCTCTGGACTCACTGCACTGCATCCCCAGTGGTGCGAGTGCACTCTCTGGACTCACTGCACTGCATCCCCAGTGGTGCCAGTGCACTCTCTGCACTCACTGCACTGCATCCCCAGTGGTGCCAGTGCACGCTCTGGACTCACGGTAATGCATCCGCAGTGGTGCCAGTGCACTCTTTAGCGTCACTGCAGTGCATCCCCAGTGGTGCCAGTGCACTCTCTGCAGTGCATCCCCACTGGTGCCAGTGCACTCTCTGCACTCACTGCACTGCATCCCCAGTGGGGCCAGTGCACTCTCTGGACTCACTGCACTGCATCCCCAGTGGTGCCACTGCACTCTATGGCCTCACTGCACTGCATCCCCAGTGGTGCCAGTGCACTCCCTGGACTCACGGCACTGCATCCGCAGTGGTGCCAGTGCACTCTGTTTACTCACTGCACTGCATCCCCAGTGGTGCCAGTGCACTCTCTGGACTCACTGCACTGCATTCCCAGTGGTGCCAGTGCACTCTCTGGACACACTACAGTACAGCTCCAGTGGTGCCAGAGCACTCTCTGGACTCACTGCAATGCATCCCGAGTGGTGCCAGTGCACTCTCTGGACTCACTGCAGTGCATTCCCACTGGTCCCAGGGCACTCTCTGGACTCACTGCACTGCATCCCCAGTGGTGCCAGTGCACGCTCTGGAATCACTTCACTGCATCCCCAGTGTTGCCAGTGCACTCTCTGGACTCACTGCACTGCATCCCGAGTGGTGCCAGTGCACTCTCTGGACTCACTGCTCTGCATCCCCAAGGTGCAGTGCACGCTCTGGAATCACTTCACTGCATCCCCAGTGTTGCCAGTGCACTCTCTGGACTCACTGCAGTGCATCCCCAGTGGTGCCACTGCACTCTCTGGACTCACTGCACTGCATTCCAAGTCGTGCCAGTGCACTGTCTATACTCACTGCAGAGCATCCCCAGTGGTGCCAGTGCACTCTCTGGACTCACTGCAGTGCATCCCCAGTGTTGCCAGTGCACTCTGTGGACTCACGGCACTGCATTCCCAGTGGTGCCAGTGCACTCTCTGGACTCACTGCACTGCATTACCAGTGCTGCCAGAGCACTCTCTGGACTCACTGCAGTGCATCCCCAGTGTTGCCAGGGCACTCTCTGGACTCACAGCACTGCATTCCCAGTGGTGCCAGTGCACTCTCTGGACTCACAGCACTGCATCCCCAGTGCTGCTAGTGCACTCTCTGGACTCACTGCTTTGCATCCCCAGTGGGGCAAGTGCACTCTCTGGACTCACGGCACTGCATCCCCAGTGGTGCCAGTGCACTCTCTGGACTCACTGCACTGCATCACCAGTGGTGCCAGTACACTCTCTGGACTCACTGCACTGCATCCCCAGTGGTGCCAGTGCACTCTCTGGACTCACTGCACTGCATCCCCAGAGGTGCCAGTGCAATCTCTGGACTCACTACAGTACAGCTCCAGTGGTGCCAGTGCACTCTCTGGACTCACTGCACTGCATCCCCAGTGGTGCCAGTGCACTCTCTGGACTCACTGCACTGCATCCCCAGTGGTGCCAGTGCACTCTCTGGACTCACTGCAGTGTATTCACAGTGGTGCCAGTGCACTCTTTAGCGTCACTGCAGTGCATCCCCAGTGGTGCCAGTGCACTCACTGCAGTGCATCCCCACTGGTGCCAGTGCACTTACTGGACTCACTGCACTGCATCCCCAGTGGTGCCAGTGCACTCTCTGGACTCACTGCACTGCATCCCCAGTGGTGCCAGTGCACTCTATGGACTCACTGCACTGCATCCCCAGTGGTGTCACTGCACTCTCTGGACTCACTGCACTGCATTCCCAGTGGTACCAGTGCACTCTATGGACTCACTGCACTGCATCCCCAGTGGTGCCAGTGCTCACACTGGACTCACTGCAGTGCATCCCCAGTGGTGCCAGTGCACTCTCTGGACTCACTGCACTGCATCCCCAGTGGCGCCAGTACACTCTCTGGACTCACTGCACTGCATCACCAGTGGTGCCAGTGCACTCTCTGGACTCACGGCACTGCATCACCAGTGGTGCCAGTGCACTCTGTTTACTCACTGCACTGCATCCCCAGTGGTGCCAGTGCGCTCTCTGGACTCACTGCACTGCATTCCCAGTTGTGCCAGGGCACTCTCTGGAGTCACTGCAGTGCATTCCCAGTGGTGCCAGTGCACTCTCAGGACTCCCTGCACTGCATTACCAGTGGTGCCAGTTCACTCTATGGACTCACTGCACTGCATCCCCAGTGGTGCCAGTGCTCACACTGGACTCCCTGCAGTGCATCCCCAGTGGTGCCAGTGCACTCTCTGGACTCACTGCACTGCATCTCCAGTGGCGCCAGTGCACTCTCTGGACTCACTGCACTGCATCACCAGTGGTGCCAGAGCACTCTCTGGACTCACGGCACTGCATCACCAGTGGTGCCAGTGCGCTCTGTTTACTCACTGCACTGCATCCCCAGTGGTGCCAGTGCGCTCTCTGGACTCACTGCACTGCATTCCCAGTTGTGCCAGGGCACTCTCTGGAGTCACTGCAGTGCATTCCCAGTGGTGCCAGTGCACTCTCTGGACTCACTGCACTGCATTACCAGTGGTGCCAGTGCACTCTCTGGACTCACTGCAGTGCATCGCCAGTGTTGCCAGGGCACTCTCTGGACTCACAGCACTGCATTCCCAGTGGTGCCAGTGCGCGCTCTGGACTCACGGCACTGCATCCCCAGTGCTCCTAGTGCACTCTCTGGAGTCACTGCACTGCATCCCCTGTGGGGCCAGTGCACTCTCTGGACTCACTGCACTGCATCCCCAGTGGTGCCAGTACACTCTCTGGACTCACTGCACTGCATCCCCAGTGGTGCCAGTGCACTCTCTGGACTCACTGCACTGCATCCCCAGTGGTGCCAGTGCAATCTCTGGACTCACTACAGTACAGCTCCAATGGTGCCAGTGCACTCTCTGGAGTCACTGCACTGCATCCCCAGTGGTGCCAGTGCACTCTATGGACTCACTGCACTGCATCACCAGTGGTGCCACTGCACTCTCTGGACTCACTGCACTGCATTCCCAGTGGTGCCAGTGCACTCTCTGGACTCACTGCACTGCATCCCCAGTGGTGCCAGTGCTCACACTGGACTCCCTGCAGTGCATCCCCAGTGGTGCCAGTGCACTCTCTGGACTCACTGCACTGCATCCCCAGTGGTGCAGGAGCACTCTCTGGACTCTCGGCACTGCATCACCAGTGGTGCCAGTGCACTCTGTTTACTCACTGCACTGCATCCCCAGTGGTGCCAGTGCACTCTCTGGACTCACTGCACTGCATTCCCAGTTGTGCCAGGGCACTCTCTGGAGTCACTGCAGTGCATTCCCAGTGGTGCCAGTGCACTCTCTGGACTCACGGCACTGCATCTTCAATGGTGCCAGTGCACTCTTTGGACTCACTGCACTGCATCCCCAATGGTGCCAGTGCACTCTCTGGAGTCACTGCAGTGCATTCCCAGTGGTGCCAGTGCACTCTCTGGACTCACTGCACTGCATTACCAGTGGTGCCAGTGCACTCTCTGGACTCACTGCACTGCATCCCCAGTGGTGCCAGTGCACTCTCTGGACTCACTGCACTGCATCCCCAGTGGTGCCAGTGCACTCTCTGGACTCACTGCACTGCATCCCCAGTGGTGCCAGTGCACTCTTTAGCGTCACTGCAGTGCATCCCCAGTGGTGCCAGTGCACTCACTGCAGTGCATCCCCACTGGTGCCAGTGCACTCTCTGGACTCACTCCACTGCATCCCCAGTGGTGCCAGTGCACTCTCTGGACTCACTGCACTGCATCCCCAGTGGTGCCAGTGCACTCTATGGACTCACTGCACTGCATCCCCAGTGGTGCCAGTGCACTCTCTGTACTCACTGCACTGCATCCCCAGTGGTGCCAGTGCACACACTGGACTCACTGCACTGCATCCCCAGTGGTGCCAGTGCACTCTCTGGACTCACTGCAGTGCATCCCCAGTGGTGCCAGTGCACTCACTGCAGTGCATCCCCACTGGTACCTTTGCACTTACTGGACTCACTACACTGAATCCCCAGTGGTGCCAGTGCACTCTATGGACTCACTGCACTGCATCCCCAGTGGTGCCAGTGCACTCTCTGGACTCACTGCACTGCATCCCCAGTGGTGCCAGTGCACTCTCTGGACTCACTGCATTGCATCCCCAGTGCTGACAGTGCACTCTCTGGACTCACGGCACTGCATCCGCAGTGGTGCCAGTACACTCTGTTTACTCACTGCACTGCATCACCAGTGGTGCCAGTGCATTCTCTGGACTCACTGCACTGCATTCCCAGAGGTGCCAGTGCACTCTCTGGACTCACTATAGTACAGCTCCAGTGGTGCCAGTGCACTCTCTGGACTCACTGCACTGCATCCCCAGTGGTGCCAGTGCACTCTCTGGACTCACTGCACTGCATCCCCACTGGTGCCAGTGCACTCTCTGGACTCACTGCAGTGTATTCCCAGTGGTGCCAGTGCACTCTTTAGCGTCACTGCAGTGCATCCCCAGTGGTGCCAGTGCACTCACTGCAGTGCATCCCCACTGGTGCCAGTGCACTCTCTGGACTCACTGCACTGCATCCCCAGTGGTGCCAGTGCACTCTCTGGACTCACAGCACTGCATCCCCAGTGGTGCCAGTGCACTCTACGGACTCACTGCACTGCATCCCCAGTGGTGCCAGTGCACTCTCTGGACTCACTGCACTGCATCCTCAGTGGTGCCAGTGCACACACTGGACTCCCTGCACTGCATCCCCAGTGGTGCCAGTGCACTCTCTGGACTCACTGCACTGCATTCCCAGTGGTGCCAGTGCACTCTCTGGACTCACTGCAGTACAGCTCCAGTGGTGCCAGTGCACTCTCTGGACTCACTGCACTGCATCCCCAGTGGTGCCAGTGCACTCTCTGGACTCACTGCACTGCATCCCCAGTGGTGCCAGTGCACTCTCTGGACTCACTGCACTGCATCCCCAGTGGTGCCAGTGCACTCTCTAGAGTCACTGCAGTGCATCCCCAGTGGTGCCAGTGCACTCTTTGGACTCACTGCAGTGCATCCCCACTGGTGCCCGTGCACTCTCTGGACTCACTGCACTGCATCCCCAGTGGTGCCAGTGCACTCTCTGGACTCACTGCACTGCATCCCCAATGGTGCCAGTGCACTCTATGGACTCACTGCACTGCATCCCCAGTGGTGCCAGTGCACTCTCTGGACTCACTGCACTGCATTCCCATTGCTGCTAGTGCACTCTGTGGACTCACTGCACTGCATCCCCAGTGGTGCCAGGGCACTCTCTGGGCTCACTGCAGTGCGTCCCCAGTGGTGCCAGTGCACTCTCTGGACTCACTGCAGTGCATTCCCACTGCTCCCAGTGCACTCTCTGGACTCCCTGCACTGCATCCCGAGTGGTGCCAGTGCACGCTCTGGACTCACTGCTCTGCATCCCCAAGGTGACAGTGCACGCTCTGGAATCACTTCACTGCATCACCAGTGTTGCCAGTGCACTCTCTGGACGCACTGCACTGCATCCCCAGTGGTGCCAGTGCACTCTTTGGACTCACTGCACTGCATCCCCAGTGGAGCCAGTGCACTCTCTGGACTCACTGCACTGCATCCCAATGGTGCCAGGGCAACCTCTGCACTCACTGCACTGCATTCCCAGTGGTGGCAGGGCACTCTCTGCACTCACTGCACTGCATCCCCAGTGGTGCCAGTGCACTCTCTGGACTCACTGCACTGCATCCCCAGTGGTGCCAGTGCACTCTCTGGAATCACTGCAGTGCATCCGCAGTGGTGACAGTGCACTCTCTGGATTCACTGCACTACATCCCCAGTGGTGCCACTGCACTCTCTGGACTCTCGGCACTGCATCACCAGTGGTGCCAGTGCACTCTGTTTACTCACTGCACTGCATCCCCAGTGGTGCCAGTGCGCTCTCTGGACTCACTGCACTGCATTCCCAGTTGTGCCAGGGCACTCTCTGGAGTCACTGCAGTGCATTCCCACTGGTCCCAGGGCACTCTCTGGACTCACTGCACTGCATCCCCAGTGGTGCCAGTGCACTCTCTGCACTCACTGCACTGCATCCCCAGTCGTGCCAGTGCACTCTACGGACTCACTGCACTGCATCCCCAGTGGTGCCAGTGCACTCTCTGGACTCACTGCACTGCATCCTCAGTGGTGCCAGTGCACACACTGGACTCCCTGCACTGCATCCCCAGTGGTGCCAGTGCACTCTCTGGACTCACTGCACTGCATTCCCAGTGGTGCCAGTGCACTCTCTGGACTCACTGCAGTACAGCTCCAGTGGTGCCAGTGCACTCTCTGGACTCACTGCACTGCATCCCCAGTGGTGCCAGTGCACTCTCTGGACTCACTGCACTGCATCCCCAGTGGTCCCAGTGCACTCTCTGGACTCACTGCACTGCATCCCCAGTGGTGCCAGTGCACTCTCTAGAGTCACTGCAGTGCATCCCCAGTGGTGCCAGTGCACTCTTTGGACTCACTGCAGTGCATCCCCACTGGTGCCCGTGCACTCTCTGGACTCACTGCACTGCATCCCCAGTGGTGCCAGTGCACTCTCTGGACTCACTGCACTGCATCCCCAATGGTGCCAGTGCACTCTATGGACTCACTGCACTGCATCCCCAGTGGTGCCAGTGCACTCTCTGGACTCACTGCACTGCATTCCCATTGCTGCTAGTGCACTCTGTGGACTCACTGCACTGCATCCCCAGTGGTGCCAGGGCACTCTCTGGGCTCACTGCAGTGCGTCCCCAGTGGTGCCAGTGCACTCTCTGGACTCACTGCAGTGCATTCCCACTGCTCCCAGTGCACTCTCTGGACTCCCTGCACTGCATCCCGAGTGGTGCCAGTGCACGCTCTGGACTCACTGCTCTGCATCCCCAAGGTGACAGTGCACGCTCTGGAATCACTTCACTGCATCACCAGTGTTGCCAGTGCACTCTCTGGACGCACTGCACTGCATCCCCAGTGGTGCCAGTGCACTCTTTGGACTCACTGCACTGCATCCCCAGTGGAGCCAGTGCACTCTCTGGACTCACTGCACTGCATCCCAATGGTGCCAGGGCAACCTCTGCACTCACTGCACTGCATTCCCAGTGGTGGCAGGGCACTCTCTGCACTCACTGCACTGCATCCCCAGTGGTGCCAGTGCACTCTCTGGACTCACTGCACTGCATCCCCAGTGGTGCCAGTGCACTCTCTGGAATCACTGCAGTGCATCCGCAGTGGTGACAGTGCACTCTCTGGATTCACTGCACTACATCCCCAGTGGTGCCACTGCACTCTCTGGACTCTCGGCACTGCATCACCAGTGGTGCCAGTGCACTCTGTTTACTCACTGCACTGCATCCCCAGTGGTGCCAGTGCGCTCTCTGGACTCACTGCACTGCATTCCCAGTTGTGCCAGGGCACTCTCTGGAGTCACTGCAGTGCATTCCCACTGGTCCCAGGGCACTCTCTGGACTCACTGCACTGCATCCCCAGTGGTGCCAGTGCACTCTCTGCACTCACTGCACTGCATCCCCAGTCGTGCCAGTGCACTCTCTGGACTCACTGCTCTGCATCCCCAAGGTGCCAGTGCACGCTCTGGAATCACTTCACTGCATCCCCAGTGTTGCCAGTGCACTCTCTGGACTCACTGCACTGCATCCCCAGTGGTGCCAGTGCACTCTTTGGACTCACTGCACTGCATCCCCAGTGGTGCCAGTGCACTCTCTGGACTCTCGGCACTGCATCACCAGTGGTGCCAGTGCACTCTGTATACTCACTGCACTGCATCCCCAGTGGTGCCAGTGCGCTCTCTGGACTCACTGCACTGCATTCCCAGTTGTGCCAGGGCACTCTCTGGAGTCACTGCAGTGCATTCCCAGTGGTGCGAGTGCACTCTCTGGACTCACTGCACTGCATTACCAGTGGTGCCAGTGCACTCTCTGGACTCACTGCAGTGCATCCCCAGTGTTGCCAAGGCACTCTCTGGACTTACAGGACTGAATTCCCAGTGGCGCCAGTGCACTCTCTGGACTCACGGCACTGCATCCCTTAGTGCTGCTAGTGCACTCTCTGGACTCACTGCACTGCATCCCCAGTGGTGCCAGTGCACTCTCTGGACTCACGGCACTGCTACCCAGTGGTGCCATTGAACTCTGTGGACTCACTGCACTGCATCCCCAGTGGTGCCAGGGCACTCTGTGCACTCACTGCACTGCATCCCCAGTGGTGCCAGTGCACTCTCTGGACTCACTGCAGTGTATTCCCAGTGGTGCCAGTGCACTCTTTAGCGTCACTGCAGTGCATCCCCAGTGGTGCCAGTGCACTCACTGCAGTGCATCCCCACTGGTGCCAGTGCACTCTCTGGACTCACTGCAGTGCATCCCCAGTGGTGCCAGTACACTCTCTGGACTCACTGCACTGCATCCCCAGTGGTGCCAGTGCACTCTATGGACTCACTGCACTGCATCCCCAGTGGTGCCAGTGCACTCTCTGGACTCACTGCACTGCATCCTCAGTGGTGCCAGTGCACACACTGGACTCCCTGCACTGCATCCCCAGTGGTGCCAGTGCACTCTCTGGACTCACTGCACTGCATTCCCAGTGGTGCCAGTGCACTCTCTGGACTCACTACAGTACAGCTCCAGTGGTGCCAGTGCACTCTCTGGACTCACTGCACTGCATCACCAGTGGTGCCAGTGCACTCTCTGGACTCACTGCACTGCATGTTCAATGGTGCCAGTGCACTCTTTGGACTCACTGCACTGCATCCCCAGTGGTGCCAGGGCACTCTCTGCACTCACTGCACTGCATCCCCAGTGGTGCCACTGCACTCTCTGGACTCACTGCACTGCATCCCCAGTGGTGCCAGTGCACTCTCTGGACTCACTGCACTGCATCCCCAGTGGTGCCAGTGCACTCTCTAGAGTCACTGCAGTGCATCCCCAGTGGTGCCAGTGCACTCTCTGGACTCACTGCAGTGCATCCCCTGTGGTGCCAGTGCACTCTCTGGACTCACTGCACTGCATTCCCAGTGGTGCCAGTGCACTCTCTGGACTCACTGCACAGCATCCCCAATGGTGCCACTGCACTCTCTGGACTCACTGAACTGCATTCCCATTGCTGCCAGTGCACTCTCTGGACTCACTGCACTGCATCCCCAGTGGTGCCAGGGCACTCTCTGGACTCACTGCAGTGCATCCCCAGTGGTGCCAGTGCACTCTCTGGACTCACTGCACTGCATCCCCAATGGTGCCAGGGCACTCTCTGCACTCACTACACTGCATCCCCGTGGTGCCAGGGCACTCTCTGCTCTCACTGCACTGCATCCCCAGTGGTGCCAGTGCACTCTCTGGACTCACTGCACTGCTTCCCCAGTGGTGCCAGTGCACTCTCTGGAATCACTGCAGTGCATCCGCAGTGGTGACAGTGCACTCTCTGGATTCACTGCACTACATCCCCAGTGGTGCCAGTGCACTCTCTGGACTCTCGGCACTGCATCACCAGTGGTGCCAGTGCACTCTGTTTACTCACGGCACTGCATCCCCAGTGGTGCCAGTGCGCTCTCTGGACTCACTGCACTGCATTCCCAGTTGTGCCAGGGCACTCTCTGGAGTCACTGCAGTGCATTCCCACTGGTCCCAGGGCACTCTCTGGACTCACTGCACTGCATCCCCAGTGGTGCCAGTGCACTCTCTGGACTCACTGCACTGCATCCCGAGTGGTGCCAGTGCACTCTCTGGACTCACTGCTCTGCATCCCCAAGGTGCCAGTGCACGCTCTGGAATCACTTCACTGCATCCCGAGTGTTGCCAGTGCACTCTCTGGACTCACTGCACTGCATCCCCAGTGGTGCCAGTGCACTCTCTGGACTCACTGCACTGCATCCCCAGTGGTGCCAGGGCACTCTCTGGACTCACTGCACTGCATCCCCAGTGGTGCCAGTGCACTCTCTGGACTCACTGCACTGCTTCCCGAGTGGTGCCAGTGCACTCTCTGAAATCACTGCAGTGCATCCGCAGTGGTGCAGTGCACTCTCTGGATTCACTGCACTACATCCCCAGTGGTGCCAGTGCACTCTCTGGACTCTCGGCACTGCATCACCAGTGGTGCCAGTGCACTCTGTTTACTCACTGCACTGCATCACCAGTGGTGCCAGTGCACTCTGTTTACTCACTGCACTGCATCCCCAGTGGTGCCAGTGCACTCTCTGGACTCACTGCACTGCATCCCCAGTGGTGCCAATGCACTCTCTGGACTCACTGCAGTGTATTCACAGTGGTGCCAGTGCACTCTTTAGCGTCACTGCAGTGCATCCCCAGTGGTGCCAGTGCACTCACTGCAGTGCATCCCCACTGGTGCCAGTGCACTTACTGGACTCACTGCACTGCATCCCCAGTGGTGCCAGTGCACTCTCTGGACTCACTGCACTGCATCCCCAGTGGTGCCAGTGCACTCTATGGACTCACTGCACTGCATCCCCAGTGGTGTCACTGCACTCTCTGGACTCACTGCACTGCATTCCCAGTGGTACCAGTGCACTCTATGGACTCACTGCACTGCATCCCCAGTGGTGCCAGTGCTCACACTGGACTCACTGCAGTGCATCCCCAGTGGTGCCAGTGCACTCTCTGGACTCACTGCACTGCATCCCCAGTGGCGCCAGTACACTCTCTGGACTCACTGCACTGCATCACCAGTGGTGCCAGTGCACTCTCTGGACTCACGGCACTGCATCACCAGTGGTGCCAGTGCACTCTGTTTACTCACTGCACTGCATCCCCAGTGGTGCCAGTACACTCTCTGGACTCACTGCACTGCATTCCCAGTTGTGCCAGGGCACTCTCTGGAGTCACTGCACTGCATCCCCCGTGGTGCCAGGGCACTCTCTGGACTCACTGCACTGCATTACCTGTGGTGCCAGTGCACTCTCTGGACTCACTGCAGTGCAGCCCCAATGTTGCCAGGGCACTCTCTGACACACAGCACTGCATTCCCAGTGGTGCCAGTGCACTCTCTGGACTCACGGCACTGCATCCCCAGTGCTCCTAGTGCACTCTCTGGAGTCACTGCACTGCATCCCCAGTGGTGTGAGTGCACTCTCTGGACTCACTGCACTGCATCCCCAGTGGTGCCAGTGCAATCTCTGGACTTACTACAGTACAGGTCCAGTGGTGCCAGTGCACTCTCTGGACTCACTGCAGTGCATCCCCAGTGGTGCCAGTGCACTCTGTGCACTCACTGCAGTGCATCCCCAGTGGTGCCAGTGCACTCTCTGGACTCAATGCAGTGTATTCCCAGTGGTGCCAGTGCACTCTTTAGCGTCACTGCAGTGCATCCCCAGTGGTGCCAGTGCACTCACTGCACTGCATCCCCAGTGGTGCCAGTGCACTTACTGGACTCACTGCACTGCATCCCCAGTGGTGCCAGTGCACTCTCTGGACACACTGCACTGCATCCCCAGTGGTGCCAGTTCACTCTATGGACTCACAGCACTGCATCCCCAGTGGTGTCACTGCACTCTCTGGACTCACTGCACTGCATTCCCAGTGGTGCCAGTGCACTCTATGGACTCACTGCACTGCATCCCCAGTGGTGCCAGTGCTCACACTGGACTCCCTGCAGTGCATCCCCAGTGTTGCCAGTGCACTCTCTGGACTCACTGCACTGCATCCCCAGTGGTGCAGGAGCACTCTCTGGACTCTCGGCACTGCATCACCAGTGGTGCCAGTGCACTCTGTTTACTCACTGCACTGCATCCCCACTGGTGCCAGTGCACTCTCTGGACTCACTGCACTGCATCCCCAGTGGGGCCAGTGCACTCTCTGGACTCACTGCACTGCATCCCCAGTGGTGCCACTGCACTCTATGGACTCACTGCACTGCATCCCCAGTGGTGCCAGTGCACTCTCTGGACTCACTGCACTGCATCCACAGTGGTGCCAGGGCACTCTCTGGACTCACTGCACTGCATCCCCAGTGCTGACAGTGCACTCCCTGGACTCACTGCACTGCATCCCCAGTGGTGCCAGTGCACTCTCTGGACTCACTGCAGTGCATTCCCACTGGTCCCAGGGCACTCTCTGGACTCACTGTACTGCATCCCCAGTGGTGCCAGTGCACGCTCTGGAATCACTTCACTGCATCCCCAGTGTTGCCAGTGCACTCTCTGGACTCACTGCACTGCATCCCGAGTGGTGCCAGTGCACTCTCTGGACTCACTGCTCTTCATCCCCAAGGTGCAGTGCACGCTCTGGAATCACTTCACTGCATCCCCAGTGTTGCCAGTGCACTCTCTGGACTCACTGCAGTGCATCCCCAGTGGTGCCACTGCACTCTCTGGACTCACTGCACTGCATCCCAAGTCGTGCCAGTGCACTGTCTATACTCACTGCAGAGCATCCCCAGTGGTGCCAGTGCACTCTCTGGACTCACTGCAGTGCATCCCCAGTGTTGCCAGTGCACTCTGTGGACTCACGGCACTGCATTCCCAGTGGTGCCAGTGCACTCTCTGGACTCACTGCACTGCATTACCAGTGCTGCCAGAGCACTCTCTGGACTAACTGCAGTGCATCCCCAGTGTTGCCAGGGCACTCTCTGGACTCACAGCACTGCATTCCCAGTGGTGCCAGTGCACTCTCTGGACTCACAGCACTGCATCCCCAGTGCTGCTAGTGCACTCTCTGCACTCACTGCACTGCATCCCCAGTGGGGCAAGTGCACTCTCTGGACTCACGGCACTGCATCCCCAGTGGTGCCATTGAACTCTGTGGACTCACAGCACTGCATCCCCAGTGGTGCCAGTGCACTCTCTGGACTCACTGCACTGCATCACCAGTGGTGCCAGTACACTCTCTGGACTCACTGCACTGCATCCCCAGTGGTGCCAGTGCACTCTCTGGACTCACTGCACTGCATCCCCAGAGGTGCCAGTGCAATCTCTGGACTCACTACAGTACAGCTCCAGTGGTGCCAGTGCACTCTCTGGACTCACTGCACTGCATCCCCAGTGGTGCCAGTGCACTCTCTGGACTCACTGCACTGCATCCCCAGTGGTGCCAGTGCACTCTCTGGACTCACTGCAGTGTATTCACACTGGTGCCAGTGCACTCTTTAGCGTCACTGCAGTGCATCCCCAGTGGTGCCAGTGCACTCACTGCAGTGCATCCCCACTGGTGCCAGTGCACTTACTGGACTCACTGCACTGCATCCCCAGTGGTGCCAGTGCACTCTCTGGACTCACTGCACTGCATCCCCAGTGGTGCCAGTGCACTCTATGGACTCAGTGCACTGCATCCCCAGTGGTGTCACTGCACTCTCTGGACTCACTGCACTGCATTCCCAGTGGTACCAGTGCACTCTATGGACTCACTGCACTGCATCCCCAGTGGTGCCAGTGCACTCTCTGGACTCACTGCAGTGCATCCCCAGTGGTGCCAGTGCACTCTCTGGACTCACTGCACTGCATCCCCAGTGGCGCCAGTACACTCTCTGGACTCACTGCACTGCATCACCAGTGGTGCCAGTGCACTCTCTGGACTCACGGCACTGCATCACCAGTGGTGCCAGTGCACTCTGTTTACTCACTGCACTGCATCCCCAGTGGTGCCAGTGCGCTCTCTGGACTCACTGCACTGCATTCCCAGTTGTGCCAGGGCACTCTCTGGAGTCACTGCAGTGCATTCCCAGTGGTGCCAGTGCACTCTCAGGACTCACTGCACTGCATTACCAGTGGTGCCAGTGCACTCTCTGGACTCACTGCAGTGCATCCCCAATGTTGCCAGGGCACTCTCTGGACACAGAGCACTGCATTCCCAGTGGTGCCAGTGCACTCTCTGGACTAACGGCACTGCATCCCCAGTGCTCCTAGTGCACTCTCTGGAGTCACTGCACTGCATCCCCAGTGGTGCCAGTGCACTCTCTGGACTCACTGCACTGCATCCCCAGTGGTGCCAGTGCAATCTCTGGACTTACTACAGTACAGGTCCAGTGGTGCCAGTGCACTCTCTGGACTCACTGCACTGCATCCCCAGTGGTGCCAGTGCACTCTGTGCACTCACTGCAGTGCATCCCTAGTGGTGCCAGTGCACTCTCTGGACTCACTGCAGTGTATTCCCAGTGGTGCCAGTGCACTCTTTAGCGTCACTGCACTGCATCCCCAGTGGTGCCAGTGCACTCACTGCAGTGCATCCCCACTGGTGCCAGTGCACTTACTGGACTCACTGCACTGCATCCCCAGTGGTGCCAGTGCACTCTCTGGACACACTGCACTGCATCCCCAGTGGTGCCAGTTCACTCTATGGACTCACAGCACTGCATCCCCAGTGGTGTCACTGCACTCTCTGGACTCACTGCACTGCATTCCCAGTGGTGCCAGTGCACTCTATGGACTCACTGCACTGCATCCCCAGTGGTGCCAGTGCTCACACTGGACTCCCTGCAGTGCATCCCCAGTGGTGCCAGTGCACTCTCTGGACTCACTGCACTGCATCCCCAGTGGCGCCAGTGCACTCTCTGGACTCACTGCACTGCATCCCCAGTGGTGCCAGAGCACTCTCTGGACTCACGGCACTGCATCACCAGTGGTGCCAGTGCGCTCTGTTTACTCACTGCACTGCATCCCCAGTGGTGCCAGTGCGCTCTCTGGACTCACTGCACTGCATTCCCAGTTGTGCCAGGGCACTCTCTGGAGTCACTGCAGTGCATTCCCAGTGGTGCCAGTGCACTCTCTGGACTCACTGCACTGCATTACCAGTGGTGCCAGTGCACTCTCTGGACTCACTGCAGTGCATCGCCAGTGTTGCCAGGGCACTCTCTGGACTCACAGCACTGCATTCCCAGTGGTGCCAGTGCACTCTCTGGACTCACGGCACTGCATCCCCAGTGCTCCTAGTGCACTCTCTGGAGTCACTGCACTGCATCCCCTGTGGGGCCAGTGCACTCTCTGGACTCACTGCACTGCATCCCCAGTGGTGCCAGTGCACTCTCTGGACTCACGGCAGTGCATCCCCAGTGGTGCCAGTACACTCTCTGGACTCACTGCACTGCATCCCCAGTGGTGCCAGTGCACTCTCTGGACTCACTGCAGTGCATCCCCAGTGGTGCCAGTGCAATCTCTGGACTCACTACAGTACAGCTCCAATGGTGCCAGTGCACTCTCTGGAGTCACTGCACTGCATCCCCAGTGGTGCCAGTGCACTCTATGGACTCACTGCACTGCATCACCAGTGGTGCCACTGCACTCTCTGGACTCACTGCACTGCATTCCCAGTGGTGCCAGTGCACTCTCTGGACTCACTGCACTGCATCCCCAGTGGTGCCAGTGCACTCTCTGGACTCACTGCAGTGCATCCCCAGTGGTGCCACTGCACTCTCTGGACTCACTGCAGTGCATCCCCAGTGGTGCCAGTACACTCTCTGGACTCACTGCACTGCATCCCCAGTGGTGCCAGTGCACTCTCTGGACTCACTGCAGTGCATCCCCAGTGGTGCCAGTGCAATCTCTGGACTCACTACAGTACAGCTCCAATGGTGCCAGTGCACTCTCTGGAGTCACTGCACTGCATCCCCAGTGGTGCCAGTGCACTCTCTGGACTCACTGCACTGCATCACCAGTGGTGCCACTGCACTCTCTGGATTCACTGCACTGCATTCCCAGTGGTGCCAGTGCACTCTCTAGACTCACTACACTGCATCCCCAGTGGTGCCAGTGCTCACACTGGACTCCCTGCAGTGCATCCCCAGTGGTGCCAGTGCACTCTCTGGACTCACTGCACTGCATCCCCAGTGGTGCAGGAGCACTCTCTGGACTCTCGGCACTGCATCACCAGTGGTGCCAGTGCACTCTGTTTACTCACTGCACTGCATCCCCAGTGGTGCCAGTGCGCTCTCTGGACTCACTGCACTGCATTTCCAGTTGTGCCAGGGCACTCTCTGGAGTCACTGCAGTGCATTCCCAGTGGTGCCAGTGTACTCTCTGGACTCACTGCACTGCATTACCAGTGGTGCCAGTGCACTCTCTGGACTCACTGCACTGCATCCCCAGTGGTGCCACTGCACTCTCTGGACTCACTGCAGTGTATTCCCAGTGGTGCCAGTGCACTCTTTAGCGTCACTGCAGTGCATCCCCAGTGGTGCCAGTGCACTCACTGCAGTGCATCCCCACTGGTACCAGAGCACGTACTAGACTCACTACACTGCATCCCCAGTGGTGCCAGTGCACTCTCTGGACTCACTGCACTGCATCCCCACTGGTGCCAGTGCACTCTCTGGACTCACTGCACTGCATCCCCAGTGGTGCCAGTGCACTCTCTGGACTCACTGCACTGCATCCCCAGTGGTGCCAGTGCACTCTCTGGACTCACTGCAGTGTATTCCCAGTGGTGCCAGTGCACTCTTTAGCGTCACTGCAGTGCATCCCCAGTGGTGCCAGTGCACTCACTGCAGTGCATCCCCACTGGTGCCAGTGCACTCTCTGGACTCACTGCAGTGCATCCCCAGTGGTGCCAGTGCACTCTCTGGACTCACGGCACTGCATCCGCAGTGGTGCCAGTACACTCTGTTTACTCACTGCACTGCATCACCAGTGGTGCCAGTGCATTCTCTGGACTCACTGCACTGCATTCCCAGAGGTGCCAGTGCACTCTCTGGACTCACTATAGTACAGCTCCAGTGGTGCCAGTGCACTCTCTGGACTCACTGCACTGCATCCCCAGTGGTGCCAGTGCACTCTCTGGACTCACTGCACTGCATCCCCACTGGTGCCAGTGCACTCTCTGGACTCACTGCAGTGTATTCCCTGTGGTGCCAGTGCACTCTTTAGCGTCACTGCAGTGCATCCCCAGTGGTGCCAGTGCACTCACTGCAGTGCATCCCCACTGGTGCCAGTGCACTTACTGGACTCACTGCACTGCATCCCCAGTGGTGCCAGTGCACTCTCTGGACTCACTGCACTGCATCCCCAGTGGTGCCAGTGCACTCTATGGACTCACTGCACTGCATCCCCAGTGGTGTCACTGCACTCTCTGGACTCACTGCACTGCATTCCCAGTGGTACCAGTGCACTCTATGGACTCACTGCACTGCATCCCCAGTGGTGCCAGTGCTCACACTGGACTCACTGCAGTGCATCCCCAGTGGTGCCAGTGCACTCTCTGGACTCACTGCACTGCATCCCCAGTGGCGCCAGTACACTCTCTGGACTCACTGCACTGCATCACCAGTGGTGCCAGTGCACTCTCTGGACTAACGGCACTGCATCCCCAGTGCTCCTAGTGCACTCTCTGGAGTCACTGCACTGCATCCCCAGTGGTGCCAGTGCACTCTCTGGACTCACTGCACTGCATCCCCAGTGGTGCCAGTGCAATCTCTGGACTTACTACAGTACAGGTCCAGTGGTGCCAGTGCACTCTCTGGACTCACTGCACTGCATCCCCAGTGGTGCCAGTGCACTCTGTGCACTCACTGCAGTGCATCCCTAGTGGTGCCAGTGCACTCTCTGGACTCACTGCAGTGTATTCCCAGTGGTGCCAGTGCACTCTTTAGCGTCACTGCACTGCATCCCCAGTGGTGCCAGTGCACTCACTGCAGTGCATCCCCACTGGTGCCAGTGCACTTACTGGACTCACTGCACTGCATCCCCAGTGGTGCCAGTGCACTCTCTGGACACACTGCACTGCATCCCCAGTGGTGCCAGTTCACTCTATGGACTCACAGCACTGCATCCCCAGTGGTGTCACTGCACTCTCTGGACTCACTGCACTGCATTCCCAGTGGTGCCAGTGCACTCTATGGACTCACTGCACTGCATCCCCAGTGGTGCCAGTGCTCACACTGGACTCCCTGCAGTGCATCCCCAGTGGTGCCAGTGCACTCTCTGGACTCACTGCACTGCATCCCCAGTGGCGCCAGTGCACTCTCTGGACTCACTGCACTGCATCCCCAGTGGTGCCAGAGCACTCTCTGGACTCACGGCACTGCATCACCAGTGGTGCCAGTGCGCTCTGTTTACTCACTGCACTGCATCCCCAGTGGTGCCAGTGCGCTCTCTGGACTCACTGCACTGCATTCCCAGTTGTGCCAGGGCACTCTCTGGAGTCACTGCAGTGCATTCCCAGTGGTGCCAGTGCACTCTCTGGACTCACTGCACTGCATTACCAGTGGTGCCAGTGCACTCTCTGGACTCACTGCAGTGCATCGCCAGTGTTGCCAGGGCACTCTCTGGACTCACAGCACTGCATTCCCAGTGGTGCCAGTGCACTCTCTGGACTCACGGCACTGCATCCCCAGTGCTCCTAGTGCACTCTCTGGAGTCACTGCACTGCATCCCCTGTGGGGCCAGTGCACTCTCTGGACTCACTGCACTGCATCCCCAGTGGTGCCAGTGCACTCTCTGGACTCACGGCAGTGCATCCCCAGTGGTGCCAGTACACTCTCTGGACTCACTGCACTGCATCCCCAGTGGTGCCAGTGCGCTCTCTGGACTCACTGCAGTGCATCCCCAGTGGTGCCAGTGCAATCTCTGGACTCACTACAGTACAGCTCCAATGGTGCCAGTGCACTCTCTGGAGTCACTGCACTGCATCCCCAGTGGTGCCAGTGCACTCTATGGACTCACTGCACTGCACCACCAGTGGTGCCACTGCACTCTCTGGACTCACTGCACTGCATTCCCAGTGGTGCCAGTGCACTCTCTGGACTCACTGCACTGCATCCCCAGTGGTGCCAGTGCACTCTCTGGACTCACTGCAGTGCATCCCCAGTGGTGCCACTGCACTCTCTGGACTCACTGCAGTGCATCCCCAGTGGTGCCAGTACACTCTCTGGACTCACTGCACTGCATCCCCAGTGGTGCCAGTGCACTCTCTGGACTCACTGCAGTGCATCCCCAGTGGTGCCAGTGCAATCTCTGGACTCACTACAGTACAGCTCCAATGGTGCCAGTGCACTCTCTGGAGTCACTGCACTGCATCCCCAGTGGTGCCAGTGCACTCTATGGACTCACTGCACTGCATCACCAGTGGTGCCACTGCACTCTCTGGATTCACTGCACTGCATTCCCAGTGGTGCCAGTGCACTCTCTAGACTCACTGCACTGCATCCCCAGTGGTGCCAGTGCTCACACTGGACTCCCTGCAGTGCATCCCCAGTGGTGCCAGTGCACTCTCTGGACTCACTGCACTGCATCCCCAGTGGTGCAGGAGCACTCTCTGGACTCTCGGCACTGCATCACCAGTGGTGCCAGTGCACTCTGTTTACTCACTGCACTGCATCCCCAGTGGTGCCAGTGCGCTCTCTGGACTCACTGCACTGCATTCCCAGTTGTGCCAGGGCACTCTCTGGAGTCACTGCAGTGCATTCCCAGTGGTGCCAGTGTACTCTCTGGACTCACTGCACTGCATTACCAGTGGTGCCAGTGCACTCTCTGGACTCACTGCACTGCATCCCCAGTGGTGCCACTGCACTCTCTGGACTCACTGCAGTGTATTCCCAGTGGTGCCAGTGCACTCTTTAGCGTCACTGCAGTGCATCCCCAGTGGTGCCAGTGCACTCACTGCAGTGCATCCCCACTGGTACCAGAGCACGTACTAGACTCACTACACTGCATCCCCAGTGGTGCCAGTGCACTCTCTGGACTCACTGCACTGCATCCCCACTGGTGCCAGTGCACTCTCTGGACTCACTGCACTGCATCCCCAGTGGTGCCAGTGCACTCTCTGGACTCACTGCACTGCATCCCCAGTGGTGCCAGTGCACTCTCTGGACTCACTGCAGTGTATTCCCAGTGGTGCCAGTGCACTCTTTAGCGTCACTGCAGTGCATCCCCAGTGGTGCCAGTGCACTCACTGCAGTGCATCCCCACTGGTGCCAGTGCACTCTCTGGACTCACTGCAGTGCATCCCCAGTGGTGCCAGTGCACTCTCTGGACTCACGGCACTGCATCCGCAGTGGTGCCAGTACACTCTGTTTACTCACTGCACTGCATCACCAGTGGTGCCAGTGCATTCTCTGGACTCACTGCACTGCATTCCCAGAGGTGCCAGTGCACTCTCTGGACTCACTATAGTACAGCTCCAGTGGTGCCAGTGCACTCTCTGGACTCACTGCACTGCATCCCCAGTGGTGCCAGTGCACTCTCTGGACTCACTGCACTGCATCCCCACTGGTGCCAGTGCACTCTCTGGACTCACTGCAGTGTATTCCCTGTGGTGCCAGTGCACTCTTTAGCGTCACTGCAGTGCATCCCCAGTGGTGCCAGTGCACTCACTGCAGTGCATCCCCACTGGTGCCAGTGCACTTACTGGACTCACTGCACTGCATCCCCAGTGGTGCCAGTGCACTCTCTGGACTCACTGCAC
This sequence comes from Anser brachyrhynchus, assembly GCF_964034855.1. Classification (NCBI taxonomy): domain Eukaryota; kingdom Metazoa; phylum Chordata; class Aves; order Anseriformes; family Anatidae; genus Anser; species Anser brachyrhynchus. The sequence continues at coordinate 211,977 of NW_027664036.1, forward strand.
TGCATCCCCAGTGGTGCCAGTGCACTCTATGGACTCACTGCACTGCATCCCCAGTGGTGTCACTGCACTCTCTGGACTCACTGCACTGCATTCCCAGTGGTACCAGTGCACTCTATGGACTCACTGCACTGCATCCCCAGTGGTGCCAGTGCTCACACTGGACTCACTGCAGTGCATCCCCAGTGGTGCCAGTGCACTCTCTGGACTCACTGCACTGCATCCCCAGTGGCGCCAGTACACTCTCTGGACTCACTGCACTGCATCACCAGTGGTGCCAGTGCACTCTCTGGACTCACGGCACTGCATCACCAGTGGTGCCAGTGCACTCTGTTTACTCACTGCACTGCATCCCCAGTGGTGCCAGTGCGCTCTCTGGACTCACTGCACTGCATTCCCAGTTGTGCCAGGGCACTCTCTGGAGTCACTGCAGTGCATTCCCAGTGGTGCCAGTGCACTCTCAGGACTCACTGCACTGCATTACCAGTGGTGCCAGTGCACTCTCTGGACTCACTGCAGTGCATCCCCAATGTTGCCTGGGCACTCTCTGGACACACAGCACTGCATTCCCAGTGGTGCCAGTGCACTCTCTGGACTCACGGCACTGCATCCCCAGTGCTCCTAGTGCACTCTCTGGAGTCACTGCACTGCATCCCCAGTGGTGCCAGTGCACTCTCTGGACTCACTGCACTGCATCCCCAGTGGTGCCAGTGCAATCTCTGGACTTACTACAGTACAGGTCCAGTGGTGCCAGTGCACTCTGTGCACTCACTGCAGTGCATCCCCAGTGGTGCCAGTGCACTCTCTGGACTCACTGCAGTGTATTCCCAGTGGTGCCAGTGAACTCTTTAGCGTCACTGCAGTGCATCCCCAGTGGTGCCAGTGCACTCACTGCAGTGCATCCCCACTGGTGCCAGTGCACTTACTGGACTCACTGCACTGCATCCCCAGTGGTGCCAGTGCACTCTCTGGACACACTGCACTGCATCCCCAGTGGTGCCAGTTCACTCTATGGACTCACAGCACTGCATCCCCAGTGGTGTCACTGCACTCTCTGGACTCACTGCACTGCATTCCCAGTGGTGCCAGTGCACTCTATGGACTCACTGCACTGCATCCCCAGTGGTGCCAGTGCTCACACTGGACTCCCTGCAGTGCATCCCCAATGGTGCCAGTGCACTCTCTGGACTCACTGCACTGCATCTCCAGTGGCGCCAGTGCACTCTCTGGACTCACTGCACTGCATCCCCAGTGGTGCCAGAGCACTCTCTGGACTCACGGCACTGCATCACCAGTGGTGCCAGTGCGCTCTGTTTACTCACTGCACTGCATCCCCAGTGGTGCCAGTGCACTCTCTGGACTCACTGCACTGCATTCCCAGTTGTGCCAGGGCACTCTCTGGAGTCACTGCAGTGCATTCCCAGTGGTGCCAGTGCACTCTCTGGACTCACTGCACTGCATTACCAGTGGTGCCAGTGCACTCTCTGGACTCACTGCAGTGCATCGCCAGTGTTGCCAGGGCACTCTCTGGACTCACAGCACTGCATTCCCAGTGGTGCCAGTGCACTCTCTGGACTCACGGCACTGCATCCCCAGTGCTCCTAGTGCACTCTCTGGAGTCACTGCACGGCATCCCGAGTGGTGCCAGTGCACTCTCTGGACTCACTGCACTGCATCCCCAGTGGTGCCATTGAACTCTGTGGACTCACTGCACTGCATCCCCAGTGGTGCCAGTGCACTCTCTGGACTCACTGCAGTGCATCCCCAGTGGTGCCAGTACACTCTCTGGACTCACTGCACTGCATCCCCAGTGGTGCCAGTGCACTCTCTGGACTCACTGCACTGCATCCCCAGTGGTGCCAGTGCAATCTCTGGACTCACTACAGTACAGCTCCAATGGTGCCAGTGCACTCTCTGGAGTCACTGCACTGCATCCCCAGTGGTGCCAGTGCACTCTATGGACTCACTGCACTGCATCACCAGTGGTGCCACTGCACTCTCTGGACTCACTGCACTGCATCCCCAGTGGTGCCAGTGCACTCTCTGGACTCACTGCACTGCATCCCCACTGGTGCCAGTGCACTCTCTGGACTCACTGCAGTGTATTCCCAGTGGTGCCAGTGCACTCTTTAGCGTCACTGCAGTGCATCCCCAGTGGTGCCAGTGCACTCACTGCAGTGCATCCCCACTGGTGCCAGTGCACTCTCTGGACTCACAGCACTGCATCCCCAGTGGTGCCAGTGCACTCTATGGACTCACTGCACTGCATCCCCAGTGGTGCCAGTGCACTCTCTGGACTCACTGCACTGCATCCTCAGTGGTGCCAGTGCACACACTGGACTCCCTGCACTGCATCCCCAGTGGTGCCAGTGCACTCTCTGGACTCACTGCACTGCATTCCCAGTGGTGCCAGTGCACTCTCTGGACTCACTACAGTACAGCTCCAGTGGTGCCAGTGCACTCTGTTTACTCACTGCACTGCATCCCCAGTGGTGCCAGTGCACTCTCTGGACTCACTGCACTGCATCTTCAATGGTGCCAGTGCACTCTCTGGACTCACTGCACTGCATCCCCAGTGGTGCCAGGGCACTCTCTGCACTCACTGCACTGCATCCCCAGTGGTGCCAGTGCACTCTCTGGACTCACTGCACTGCATCCCCAGTGGTGCCAGTGCACTCTCTGGACTCACTGCAGTGCATTCCCACTGGTCCCAGGGCACTCTCTGGACTCACTGCAGTGCATCCCCAGTGGTGCCAGTGCACTCTCTGGACTCCCTGCACTGCATCCCGAGTGGTGCCAGTGCACTCTCTGGACTCACTGCACTGCATCCCCAGTGGTACCAGTGCACTCTCTGGACTCACTGCACTGCATCCCCAGTGGTGCCAGTGCATTCTCTGGACTCACTGCACTGCATTCCCAGAGGTGCCAGTGCACTCTCTGGACTCACTAAAGTACAGCTCCAGTGGTGCCAGTGCACTCTCTGGACTCACTGCACTGCATCCCCAGTGGTGCCAGTGCACTCTCTGGACTCACAGCACTGCATCCCCAGTGGTGCCAGTGCACTCTATGGACTCACTGCACTGCATCCCCAGTGGTGCCAGTGCACTCTCTGAACTCACTGCACTGCATCCTCAGTGGTGCCAGTGCACACACTGGACTCCCTGCTCTGCATCCCCAGTGGTGCCAGTGCACTCTCTGGACTGACTGCATTGCATTCCCAGTGGTGCCAGTGCACTCTCTGGACTCACTACAGTACAGCTCCAGTGGTGCCAGTGCACTCTCTGGACTCACTGCACTGCATCCCCAGTGGTGCCAGTGCACTCTCTGGACTCACTGCACTGCATCTTCAATGGTGCCAGTGCACTCTTTGGACTCACTGCACTGCATCCCCAGTGGTGCCAGGGCACTCTCTGGACTCACTGCACTGCATCCCCAGTGGTGCCAGTGCACTCTCTGGACTCACTGCACTGCATCCCCAGTGGTGCCAGTGCACTCTCTGGACTCACTGCACTGCATCCCCAGTGGTGCCAGTGCACTCTCTAGAGTCACTGCAGTGCATCCCCAGTGGTGCCAGTGCACTCTTTGGACTCACTGCAGTGCATCCCCACTGGTGCCCGTGCACTCTCTGGACTCACTGCACTGCATCCCCAGTGGTGCCAGTGCACTCTCTGGACTCACTGCACTGCATCCCCAATGGTGCCAGTGCACTCTATGGACTCACTGCACTGCATCCCCAGTGGTGCCAGTGCACTCTCTGGACTCACTGCACTGCATTCCCATTGTTGCTAGTGCACTCTGTGGACTCACTGCACTGCATCCCCAGTGGTGCCAGGGCACTCTCTGGGCTCACTGCAGTGCATCCCCAGTGGTGCCAGTGCACTCTCTGGACTCACTGCAGTGCATTCCCACTGGTCCCAGGGCACTCTCTGGACTCACTGCAGTGCATCCCCAGTGGTGCCAGTGCACTCTCTGGACTCCCTGCACTGCATCCCGAGTGGTGCCAGTGCACGCTCTGGACTCACTGCTCTGCATCCCCAAGGTGACAGTGCACGCTCTGGAATCACTTCACTGCATCACCAGTGTTGCCAGTGCACTCTCTGGACGCACTGCACTGCATCCCCAGTGGTGCCAGTGCACTCTTTGGACTCACTGCACTGCATCCCCAGTGGAGCCAGTGCACTCTCTGGACTCACTGCACTGCATCCCAATGGTGCCAGGGCAACCTCTGCACTCACTGCACTGCATTCCCAGTGGTGGCAGGGCACTCTCTGCACTCACTGCACTGCATCCCCAGTGGTGCCAGTGCACTCTCTGGACTCACTGCACTGCTTCCCCAGTGGTGCCAGTGCACTCTCTGGAATCACTGCAGTGCATCCGCAGTGGTGACAGTGCACTCTCTGGATTCACTGCACTACATCCCCAGTGGTGCCAGTGCACTCTCTGGACTCTCGGCACTGCATCACCAGTGGTGCCAGTGCACTCTGTTTACTCACTGCACTGCATCCCCAGTGGTGCCAGTGCGCTCTCTGGACTCACTGAACTGCATTCCCAGTTGTGCCAGGGCACTCTCTGGAGTCACTGCAGTGCATTCCCACTGGTCCCAGGGCACTCTCTGGACTCACTGCACTGCATCCCCAGTGGTGCCAGTGCACTCTCTGCACTCACTGCACTGGATCCCCAGTCGTGCCAGTGCACTCTCTGGACTCACTGCTCTGCATCCCCAAGGTGCCAGTGCACGCTCTGGAATTACTTCACTGCATCCCCAGTGTTGCCAGTGCACTCTCTGGACTCACTGCACTGCATCCCCAGTGGTGCCAGTGCACTCTTTGGACTCACTGCACTGCATCCCCAGTGGTGCCAGTGCACTCTCTGGACTCTCGGCACTGCATCACCAGTGGTGCCAGTGCACTCTGTATACTCACTGCACTGCATCCCCAGTGGTGCCAGTGCGCTCTCTGGACTCACTGCACTACATTCCCAGTTGTGCCAGGGCACTCTCTGGAGTCACTGCAGTGCATTCCCAGTGGTGCGAGTGCACTCTCTGGACTCACTGCACTGCATTACCAGTGGTGCCAGTGCACTCTCTGGACTCACTGCAGTGCATCCCCAGTGTTGCCAAGGCACTCTCTGGACTTACAGGACTGCATTCCCAGTGGTGCCAGTGCACTCTCTGGACTCACGGCACTGCATCCCTTAGTGCTGCTAGTGCACTCTCTGGAGTCACTGCACTGCATCCCCAGTGGGGCCAGTGCACTCTCTGGACTCACGGCACTGCTACCCAGTGGTGCCATTGAACTCTGTGGACTCACTGCACTGCATCCCCAGTGGTGCCAGGGCACTCTCTGCACTCACTGCACTGCATCCCCAGTGGTGCCAGTGCACTCTCTGGACTCACTGCAGTGTATTCCCAGTGGTGCCAGTGCACTCTTTAGCATCACTGCAGTGCATCCCCAGTGGTGCCAGTGCACTCACTGCAGTGCATCCCCACTGGTGCCAGTGCACTCTCTGGACTCACTGCAGTGCATCCCCAGTGGTGCCAGTACACTCTCTGGACTCACTGCACTGCATCCCCAGTGGTGCCAGTGCACTCTATGGACTCACTGCACTGCATCCCCAGTGGTGCCAGTGCACTCTCTGGACTCACTGCACTGCATCCTCAGTGGTGCCAGTGCACACACTGGACTCCCTGCACTGCATCCCCAGTGGTGCCAGTGCACTCTCTGGACTCACTGCACTGCATTCCCAGTGGTGCCAGTGCACTCTCTGGACTCACTACAGTACAGCTCCAGTGGTGCCAGTGCACTCTCTGGACTCACTGCACTGCATCCCCAGTGGTGCCAGTGCACTCTCTGGACTCACTGCACTGCATGTTCAATGGTGCCAGTGCACTCTTTGGACTCACTGCACTGCATCCCCAGTGGTGCCAGGGCACTCTCTGCACTCACTGCACTGCATCCCCAGTGGTGCCACTGCACTCTCTGGACTCACTGCACTGCATCCCCAGTGGTGCCAGTGCACTCTGTGGACTCACTGCAGTGCATCCCCAGTGGTGCCAGTGCACTCTCTAGAGTCACTGCAGTGCATCCCCAGTGGTGCCAGTGCACTCTCTGGACTCACTGCACTGCATCCCCAGTGGTGCCAGTGCACTCTCTGGACTCACTGCACTGCATCCCCAATGGTGCCCCTGCACTCTCTGGACTCACTGCACTGCATTCCCATTGCTGCCAGTGCACTCTCTGGACTCACTGCACTGCATCCCCAGTGGTGCCAGGGCACTCTCTGGACTCACTGCAGTGCATCCCCAGTGGTGCCAGTGCACTCTCTGGACTCACTGCACTGCATCCCCAATGGTGCCAGGGCACTCTCTGCACTCACTACACTGCATCCCCGTGGTGCCAGGGCACTCTCTGCTCTCACTGCACTGCATCCCCAGTGGTGCCAGTGCACTCTCTGGACTCACTGCACTGCTTCCCCAGTGGTGCCAGTGCACTCTCTGGAATCACTGCAGTGCATCCGCAGTGGTGACAGTGCACTCTCTGGATTCACTGCACTACATCCCCAGTGGTGCCAGTGCACTCTCTGGACTCTCGGCACTGCATCACCAGTGGTGCCAGTGCACTCTGTTTACTCACGGCACTGCATCCCCAGTGGTGCCAGTGCGCTCTCTGGACTCACTGCACTGCATTCCCAGTTGTGCCAGGGCACTCTCTGGAGTCACTGCAGTGCATTCCCACTGGTCCCAGGGCACTCTCTGGACTCACTGCACTGCATCCCCAGTGGTGCCAGTGCACTCTCTGGACTCACTGCACTGCATCCCGAGTGGTGCCAGTGCACTCTCTGGACTCACTGCTCTGCATCCCCAAGGTGCCAGTGCACGCTCTGGAATCACTTCACTGCATCCCGAGTGTTGCCAGTGCACTCTCTGGACTCACTGCACTGCATCCCCAGTGGTGCCAGTGCACTCTCTTGGACTCACTGCACTGCATCCCCAGTGGTGCCAGGGCACTCTCTGGACTCACCGCACTGCATCCCCAGTGGTGCCAGTGCACTCTCTGGACTCACTGCACTGCATCCCCAGTGGTGCCAATGCACTCTCTGGACTCACTGCAGTGTATTCACAGTGGTGCCAGTGCACTCTTTAGCGTCACTGCAGTGCATCCCCAGTGGTGCCAGTGCACTCACTGCAGTGCATCCCCACTGGTGCCAGTGCACTTACTGGACTCACTGCACTGCATCCCCAGTGGTGCCAGTGCACTCTCTGGACTCACTGCACTGCATCCCCAGTGGTGCCAGTGCACTCTATGGACTCACTGCACTGCATCCCCAGTGGTGTCACTGCACTCTCTGGACTCACTGCACTGCATTCCCAGTGGTACCAGTGCACTCTATGGACTCACTGCACTGCATCCCCAGTGGTGCCAGTGCTCACACTGGACTCACTGCAGTGCATCCCCAGTGGTGCCAGTGCACTCTCTGGACTCACTGCACTGCATCCCCAGTGGCGCCAGTACACTCTCTGGACTCACTGCACTGCATCACCAGTGGTGCCAGTGCACTCTCTGGACTCACGGCACTGCATCACCAGTGGTGCCAGTGCACTCTGTTTACTCACTGCACTGCATCCCCAGTGGTGCCAGTGCACTCTCTGGACTCACTGCACTGCATTCCCAGTTGTGCCAGGGCACTCTCTGGAGTCACTGCAGTGCATTCCCAGTGGTGCCATTGCACTCTCAGGACTCACTGCACTGCATTACCAGTGGTGCCAGTGCACTCTCTGGACTCACTGCAGTGCATCCCCAATGTTGCCAGGGCACTCTCTGACACACAGCACTGCATTCCCAGTGGTGCCAGTGCACTCTCTGGACTCACGGCACTGCATCCCCAGTGCTCCTAGTGCACTCTCTGGAGTCACTGCACTGCATCCCCAGTGGTGTGAGTGCACTCTCTGGACTCACTGCACTGCATCCCCAGTGGTGCCAGTGCAATCTCTGGACTTACTACAGTACAGGTCCAGTGGTGCCAGTGCACTCTCTGGACTCACTGCACTGCATCCCCAGTGGTGCCAGTGCACTCTGTGCACTCACTGCAGTGCATCCCCAGTGGTGCCAGTGCACTCTCTGGAATCACTGCAGTGTATTCCCAGTGGTGCCAGTGCACTCTTTAGCGTCACTGCAGTGCATCCCCAGTGGTGCCAGTGCACTCACTGCAGTGCATCCCCAGTGGTGCCAGTGCACTTACTGGACTCACTGCACTGCATCTCCAGTGGTGCCAGTGCACTCTCTGGACACACTGCACTGCATCCCCAGTGGTGCCAGTTCACTCTATGGACTCACAGCACTGCATCCCCAGTGGTGTCACTGCACTCTCTGGACTCACTGCACTGCATTCCCAGTGGTGCCAGTGCACTCTATGGACTCACTGCACTGCATCCCCAGTGGTGCCAGTGCTCACACTGGACTCCCTGCAGTGCATCCCCAGTGGTGCCAGTGCACTCTCTGGACTCTCGGCACTGCATCACCAGTGGTGCCAGTGCACTCTGTTTACTCACTGCACTGCATCACCAGTGGTGCCAGTGCACTCTGTTTACTCACTGCACTGCATCCCCAGTGGTGCCAGTGCACTCTCTGGACTCACTGCACTGCATCCCCAGTGGTGCCAATGCACTCTCTGGACTCACTGCAGTGTATTCACAGTGGTGCCAGTGCACTCTTTAGCGTCACTGCAGTGCATCCCCACTGGTGCCAGTGCACTCACTGCAGTGCATCCCCACTGGTGCCAGTGCACTTACTGGACTCACTGCACTGCATCCCCAGTGGTGCCAGTGCACTCTCTGGACTCACTGCACTTCATCCCCAGTGGTGCCAGTGCACTCTATGGACTCACTGCACTGCATCCCCAGTGGTGTCACTGCACTCTCTGGACTCACTGCACTGCATTCCCAGTGGTACCAGTGCACTCTATGGACTCACTGCACTGCATCCCCAGTGGTGCCAGTGCTCACACTGGACTCACTGCAGTGCATCCCCAGTGGTGCCAGTGCACTCTCTGGACTCACTGCACTGCATCCCCAGTGGCGCCAGTACACTCTCTGGACTCACTGCACTGCATCACCAGTGGTGCCAGTGCACTCTCTGGACTCACGGCACTGCATCACCAGTGGTGCCAGTGCACTCTGTTTACTCACTGCACTGCATCCCCAGTGGTGCCAGTGCACTCTCTGGACTCACTGCACTGCATTCCCAGTTGTGCCAGGGCACTCTCTGGAGTCACTGCAGTGCATTCCCAGTGGTGCCATTGCACTCTCAGGACTCACTGCACTGCATTACCAGTGGTGCCAGTGCACTCTCTGGACTCACTGCAGTGCATCCCCAATGTTGCCAGGGCACTCTCTGACACACAGCACTGCATTCCCAGTGGTGCCAGTGCACTCTCTGGACTCACGGCACTGCATCCCCAGTGCTCCTAGTGCACTCTCTGGACTCACTGCACTGCATCCCCAGTGGTGTGAGTGCACTCTCTGGACTCACTGCACTGCATCCCCAGTGGTGCCAGTGCAATCTCTGGACTTACTACAGTACAGGTCCAGTGGTGCCAGTGCACTCTCTGGACTCACTGCAGTGCATCCCCAGTGGTGCCAGTGCACTCTGTGCACTCACTGCAGTGCATCCCCATTGGTGCCAGTGCACTCTCTGGACTCACTGCAGTGTATTCCCAGTGGTGCCAGTGCACTCTTTAGCGTCACTGCAGTGCATCCCCAGTGGTGCCAGTGCACTCACTGCAGTGCATCCCCAGTGGTGCCAGTGCACTTACTGGACTCACTGCACTGCATCCCCAGTGGTGCCAGTGCACTCTCTGGACACACTGCACTGCATCCCCAGTGGTGCCAGTTCACTCTATGGACTCACAGCACTGCATCCCCAGTGGTGTCACTGCACTCTCTGGACTCACTGCACTGCATTCCCAGTGGTGCCAGTGCACTCTATGGACTCACTGCACTGCATCCCCAGTGGTGCCAGTGCTCACACTGGACTCCCTGCAGTGCATCCCCAGTGTTGCCAGTGCACTCTCTGGACTCACTGCACTGCATCCCCAGTGGTGCAGGAGCACTCTCTGGACTCTCGGCACTGCATCACCAGTGGTGCCAGTGCACTCTGTTTACTGACTGCACTGCATCCCCAGTGGTGCCAGTGCGCTCTCTGGACTCACTGCACTGCATTCCCAGTTGTGCCAGGGCACTCTCTGGAGTCACTGCAGTGCATTCCCAGTGGTGCCAGTGCACTCTTTAGCGTCACTGCAGTGCATCCCCAGTGGTGCCAGTGCACTCACTGCAGTGCATCCCCACTGGTACCAGAGCACTTACTAGACTCACTACACTGCATCCCCAGTGGTGCCAGTGCACTCTCTGGACTCACTGCACTGCATCCCCAGTGGTGCCAGGGCACTCTCTGCACTCACTGCACTGCATCCCCAGTGGTGCCAGTGCACTCTCTGGACTCACTGCACTGCATCCCCAGTGCTGACAGTGCACTCTCTGGACTCACTGCACTGCATCCCCAGTGGTGCCAGTGCACTCTCTGGACTCACTGCACTGCATCCCCAGTGGTGCCAGTGCACTCTATGGACTCACTGCACTGCATCACCAGTGGTGTCACTGCACTCTCTGGACTCACTGCGCTGCATTCCCAGTGGTGCCAGTGCACTCTCTGGACTCACTGCAGTGCATCCCCATTGGTGCCAGTACACTCTCTGGACTCACTGCACTGCATCCCCAGTGGTGCGAGTGCACTCTCTGGACTCACTGCACTGCATCCCCAGTGGTGCCAGAGCACTCTCTGCACTCACTGCACTGCATCCCCAGTGGTGCCAGTGCACTCTCTGGACTCACGGTACTGCATCCGCAGTGGTGCCAGTGCACTCTTTAGCGTCACTGCAGTGCATCCCCAGTGGTGCCAGTGCACTCTCTGCAGTGCATCCCCACTGGTGCCAGTGCACTCTCTGCACTCACTGCACTGCATCCCCAGTGGTGCCAGTGCACTCTCTGGACTCACTGCACTGCATCCCCAGTGGTGCCACTGCACTCTATGGACTCACTGCACTGCATCCCCAGTGGTGCCAGTGCACTCTCTGGACTCACTGCACTGCATCCACAGTGGTGCCAGTGCACTCTCTGGACTCACTGCACTGCATCCCCAGTGCTGACAGTGCACTCCCTGGACTCACAGCACTGCATCCGCAGTGGTGCCAGTGCACTCTGTTTACTCACTGCACTGCATCCCCAGTGGTGCCAGTGCACTCTCTGGACTCACTGCAGTGCATTCCCACTGGTCCCAGGGCACTCTCTGGACTCACTGCACTGCATCCCCAGTGGTGCCAGTGCACGCTCTGGAATCACTTCACTGCATCCCCAGTGTTGCCAGTGCACTCTCTGGACTCACTGCACTGCATCCCGAGTGGTGCCAGTGCACTCTCTGGACTCACTGCTCTGCATCCCCAAGGTGCAGTGCACGCTCTGGAATCACTTCACTGCATCCCCAGTGTTGCCAGTGCACTCTCTGGACTCACTGCAGTGCATCCCCAGTGGTGCCAGTGCACTCTCTGGACTCACTGCACTGCATCCCAAGTCGTGCCAGTGCACTGTCTATACTCACTGCAGAGCATCCCCAGTGGTGCCAGTGCACTCTCTGGACTCACTGCAGTGCATCCCCAGTGTTGCCAGTGCACTCTGTGGACTCACGGCACTGCATTCCCAGTGGTGCCAGTGCACTCTCTGGACTCACTGCACTGCATTACCAGTGCTGCCAGAGCACTCTCTGGACTAACTGCAGTGCATCCCCAGTGTTGCCAGGGCACTCTCTGGACTCACAGCACTGCATTCCCAGTGGTGCCAGTGCACTCTCTGGACTCACAGCACTGCATCCCCAGTGCTGCTAGTGCACTCTCTGGACTCACTGCACTGCATCCCCAGTGGGGCAAGTGCACTCTCTGGACTCACGGCACTGCATCCCCAGTGGTGCCATTGAACTCTGTGGACTCACAGCACTGCATCCCCAGTGGTGCCAGTGCACTCTCTGGACTCACTGCACTGCATCACCAGTGGTGCCAGTACACTCTCTGGACTCACTGCACTGCATCCCCAGTGGTGCCAGTGCACTCTCTGGACTCACTGCACTGCATCCCCAGAGGTGCCAGTGCAATCTCTGGACTCACTACAGTACAGCTCCTGTGGTGCCAGTGCACTCTCTGGACTCACTGCACTGCATCCCCAGTGGTGCCAGTGCACTCTCTGGACTCACTGCACTGCATCCCCAGTGGTGCCAGTGCACTCTCTGGACTCACTGCAGTGTATTCACAGTGGTGCCAGTGCACTCTTTAGCGTCACTGCAGTGCATCCCCAGTGGTGCCAGTGCACTCACTGCAGTGCATCCCCACTGGTGCCAGTGCACTTACTGGACTCACTGCACTGCATCCCCAGTGGTGCCAGTGCACTCTCTGGACTCACTGCACTGCATCCCCAGTGGTGCCAGTGCACTCTATGGACTCACTGCACTGCATCCCCAGTGGTGTCACTGCACTCTCTGGACTCACTGCACTGCATTCCCAGTGGTACCAGTGCACTCTATGGACTCACTGCACTGCATCCCCAGTGGTGCCAGTGCTCACACTGGACTCACTGCAGTGCATCCCCAGTGGTGCCAGTGCACTCTCTGGACTCACTGCACTGCATCCCCAGTGGCGCCAGTACACTCTCTGGACTCACTGCACTGCATCACCAGTGGTGCCAGTGCACTCTCTGGACTCACGGCACTGCATCACCAGTGGTGCCAGTGCACTCTGTTTACTCACTGCACTGCATCCCCAGTGGTGCCAGTGCGCTCTCTGGACTCACTGCACTGCATTCCCAGTTGTGCCAGGGCACTCTCTGGAGTCACTGCAGTGCATTCCCAGTGGTGCCAGTGCACTCTCAGGACTCACTGCACTGCATTACCAGTGGTGCCAGTGCACTCTCTGGACTCACTGCAGTGCATCCCCAATGTTGCCAGGGCACTCTCTGGACACAGAGCACTGCATTCCCAGTGCTGACAGTGCACTCTCTGGACTCACGGCACTGCATCCCCAGTGCTCATAGTGCACTCTCTGGAGTCACTGCACTGCATCCCCAGTGGTGCCAGTGCACTCTCTGGACTCACTGCACTGCATCCCCAGTGGTGCCAGTGCAATCTCTGGACTTACTACAGTACAGGTCCAGTGGTGCCAGTGCACTCTCTGGACTCACTGCACTGCATCCCCAGTGGTGCCAGTGCACTCTGTGCACTCACTGCAGTGCATCCCCATTGGTGCCAGTGCACTCTCTGGACTCACTGCAGTGTATTCCCAGTGGTGCCAGTGCACTCTTTAGCGTCACTGCACTGCATCCCCAGTGGTGCCAGTGCACTCACTGCAGTGCATCCCCACTGGTGCCAGTGCACTTACTGGACTCACTGCACTGCATCCCCAGTGGTGCCAGTGCACTCTCTGGACACACTGCACTGCATCCCCAGTGGTGCCAGTTTACTCTATGGACTCACAGCACTGCATCCCCAGTGGTGTCACTGCACTCTCTGGACTCACTGCACTGCATTCCCAGTGGTGCCAGTGCACTCTATGGACTCACTGCACTGCATCCCCAGTGGTGCCAGTGCTCACACTGGACTCCCTGCAGTGCATCCCCAGTGGTGCCAGTGCACTCTCTGGACTCACTGCACTGCATCCCCAGTGGCGCCAGTGCACTCTCTGTACTCACTGCACTGCATCCCCAGTGGTGCCAGAGCACTCTCTGGACTCACGGCACTGCATCCCCAGTAGTGCCAGTGCGCTCTGTTTACTCACTGCACTGCATCCCCAGTGGTGCCAGTGCACTCTCTGGACTCACTGCACTGCATTCCCAGTTGTGCCAGGGCACTCTCTGGAGTCACTGCAGTGCATTCCCAGTGGTGCCAGTGCACTCTCTGGACTCACTGCACTGCATTACCAGCGGTGCCAGTGCACTCTCTGGACTCACTGCAGTGCATCGCCAGTGTTGCCAGGGCACTCTCTGGACTCACAGCACTGCATTCCCAGTGGTGCCAGTGCACTCTCTGGACTCACGGCACTGCATCCCCAGTGCTCCTAGTGCACTCTCTGGAGTCACTGCACTGCATCCCCTGTGGGGCCAGTGCACTCTCTGGACTCACTGCACTGCATCCCCAGTGGTGCCAGTGCACTCTCTGGACTCACTGCAGTGCATCCCCAGTGGTGCCAGTACACTCTCTGGACTCACTGCACTGCATCCCCAGTGGTGCCAGTGCACTCTCTGGACTCACTGCACTGCATCCCCAGTGGTGCCAGTGCAATCTCTGGACTCACTACAGTACAGCTCCAATGGTGCCAGTGCACTCTCTGGAGTCACTGCACTGCATCCCCAGTGGTGCCAGTGCACTCTATGGACTCACTGCACTGCATCACCAGTGGTGCCACTGCACTCTCTGGACTCACTGCACTGCATTCCCAGTGGTGCCAGTGCACTCTCTGGACTCACTGCACTGCATCCCCAGTGGTGCCAGTGCTCACACTGGACTCACTGCACTGCATCCCCAGTGGTGCGAGTGCACTCTCTGGACTCACTGCACTGCATCCCCAGTGGTGCCAGTGCACTCTCTGCACTCACTGCACTGCATCCCCAGTGGTGCCAGTGCACTCTCTGGACTCACGGTACTGCATCCGCAGTGGTGCCAGTGCACTCTTTAGCGTCACTGCAGTGCATCCCCAGTGGTGCCAGTGCACTCTCTGCAGTGCATCCCCACTGGTGCCAGTGCACTCTCTGCACTCACTGCACTGCATCCCCAGTGGGGCCAGTGCACTCTCTGGACTCACTGCACTGCATCCCCAGTGGTGCCACTGCACTCTATGGACTCACTGCACTGCATCCCCAGTGGTGCCAGTGCACTCTCTGGACTCACTGCACTGCATCCACAGTGGTGCCAGTGCACTCTCTGGACTCACTGCACTGCATCCCCAGTGCTGACAGTGCACTCCCTGGACTCACAGCACTGCATCCGCAGTGGTGCCAGTGCACTCTGTTTACTCACTGCACTGCATCCCCAGTGGTGCCAGGGCACTCTCTGGACTCACTGCAGTGCATTCCCACTGGTCCCAGGGCACTCTCTGGACTCACTGCACTGCATCCCCAGTGGTGCCAGTGCACGCTCTGGAATCACTTCACTGCATCCCCAGTGTTGCCAGTGCACTCTCTGGACTCACTGCACTGCATCCCCAGTGCTGACAGTGCACTCTCTGGACTCACTGCACTGCATCCCCAAGGTGCAGTGCACGCTCTGGAATCACTTCACTGCATCCCCAGTGTTGTCAGTGCACTCTCTGGACTCTCTGCAGTGCATCCCCAGTGGTGCCACTGCACTCTCTGGACTCACTGCACTGCATCCCAAGTCGTGCCAGTGCACTGTCTATACTCACTGCAGAGCATCCCCAGTGGTGCCAGTGCACTCTCTGGACTCACTGCAGTGCATCCCCAGTGTTGCCAGTGCACTCTGTGGACTCACGGCACTGCATTCCCAGTGGTGCCAGTGCACTCTCTGGACTCACTGCACTGCATTACCAGTGCTGCCAGAGCACTCTCTGGACTAACTGCAGTGCATCCCCAGTGTTGCCAGGGCACTCTCTGGACTCACTGCAGTGCATCCCCAGTGGTGCCAGTGCACTCTCTGGACTCACTGCACTGCATCCCCAATGGTGCCAGGGCACTCTCTGCACTCACTACACTGCATCCCCGTGGTGCCAGGGCACTCTCTGCTCTCACTGCACTGCATCCCCAGTGGTGCCAGTGCACTCTCTGGACTCACTGCACTGCTTCCCCAGTGGTGCCAGTGCACTCTCTGGAATCACTGCAGTGCATCCGCAGTGGTGACAGTGCACTCTCTGGATTCACTGCACTACATCCCCAGTGGTGCCAGTGCACTCTCTGGACTCTCGGCACTGCATCACCAGTGGTGCCAGTGCACTCTGTTTACTCACGGCACTGCATCCCCAGTGGTGCCAGTGCGCTCTCTGGACTCACTGCACTGCATTCCCAGTTGTGCCAGGGCACTCTCTGGAGTCACTGCAGTGCATTCCCACTGGTCCCAGGGCACTCTCTGGACTCACTGCACTGCATCCCCAGTGGTGCCAGTGCACTCTCTGGACTCACTGCACTGCATCCCGAGTGGTGCCAGTGCACTCTCTGGACTCACTGCTCTGCATCCCCAAGGTGCCAGTGCACGCTCTGGAATCACTTCACTGCATCCCGAGTGTTGCCAGTGCACTCTCTGGACTCACTGCACTGCATCCCCAGTGGTGCCAGTGCACTCTCTTGGACTCACTGCACTGCATCCCCAGTGGTGCCAGGGCACTCTCTGGACTCACCGCACTGCATCCCCAGTGGTGCCAGTGCACTCTCTGGACTCACTGCACTGCATCCCCAGTGGTGCCAATGCACTCTCTGGACTCACTGCAGTGTATTCACAGTGGTGCCAGTGCACTCTTTAGCGTCACTGCAGTGCATCCCCAGTGGTGCCAGTGCACTCACTGCAGTGCATCCCCACTGGTGCCAGTGCACTTACTGGACTCACTGCACTGCATCCCCAGTGGTGCCAGTGCACTCTCTGGACTCACTGCACTGCATCCCCAGTGGTGCCAGTGCACTCTATGGACTCACTGCACTGCATCCCCAGTGGTGTCACTGCACTCTCTGGACTCACTGCACTGCATTCCCAGTGGTACCAGTGCACTCTATGGACTCACTGCACTGCATCCCCAGTGGTGCCAGTGCTCACACTGGACTCACTGCAGTGCATCCCCAGTGGTGCCAGTGCACTCTCTGGACTCACTGCACTGCATCCCCAGTGGCGCCAGTACACTCTCTGGACTCACTGCACTGCATCACCAGTGGTGCCAGTGCACTCTCTGGACTCACGGCACTGCATCACCAGTGGTGCCAGTGCACTCTGTTTACTCACTGCACTGCATCCCCAGTGGTGCCAGTGCACTCTCTGGACTCACTGCACTGCATTCCCAGTTGTGCCAGGGCACTCTCTGGAGTCACTGCAGTGCATTCCCAGTGGTGCCATTGCACTCTCAGGACTCACTGCACTGCATTACCAGTGGTGCCAGTGCACTCTCTGGACTCACTGCAGTGCATCCCCAATGTTGCCAGGGCACTCTCTGACACACAGCACTGCATTCCCAGTGGTGCCAGTGCACTCTCTGGACTCACGGCACTGCATCCCCAGTGCTCCTAGTGCACTCTCTGGAGTCACTGCACTGCATCCCCAGTGGTGTGAGTGCACTCTCTGGACTCACTGCACTGCATCCCCAGTGGTGCCAGTGCAATCTCTGGACTTACTACAGTACAGGTCCAGTGGTGCCAGTGCACTCTCTGGACTCACTGCACTGCATCCCCAGTGGTGCCAGTGCACTCTGTGCACTCACTGCAGTGCATCCCCAGTGGTGCCAGTGCACTCTCTGGAATCACTGCAGTGTATTCCCAGTGGTGCCAGTGCACTCTTTAGCGTCACTGCAGTGCATCCCCAGTGGTGCCAGTGCACTCACTGCAGTGCATCCCCAGTGGTGCCAGTGCACTTACTGGACTCACTGCACTGCATCTCCAGTGGTGCCAGTGCACTCTCTGGACACACTGCACTGCATCCCCAGTGGTGCCAGTTCACTCTATGGACTCACAGCACTGCATCCCCAGTGGTGTCACTGCACTCTCTGGACTCACTGCACTGCATTCCCAGTGGTGCCAGTGCACTCTATGGACTCACTGCACTGCATCCCCAGTGGTGCCAGTGCTCACACTGGACTCCCTGCAGTGCATCCCCAGTGGTGCCAGTGCACTCTCTGGACTCTCGGCACTGCATCACCAGTGGTGCCAGTGCACTCTGTTTACTCACTGCACTGCATCACCAGTGGTGCCAGTGCACTCTGTTTACTCACTGCACTGCATCCCCAGTGGTGCCAGTGCACTCTCTGGACTCACTGCACTGCATCCCCAGTGGTGCCAATGCACTCTCTGGACTCACTGCAGTGTATTCACAGTGGTGCCAGTGCACTCTTTAGCGTCACTGCAGTGCATCCCCACTGGTGCCAGTGCACTCACTGCAGTGCATCCCCACTGGTGCCAGTGCACTTACTGGACTCACTGCACTGCATCCCCAGTGGTGCCAGTGCACTCTCTGGACTCACTGCACTTCATCCCCAGTGGTGCCAGTGCACTCTATGGACTCACTGCACTGCATCCCCAGTGGTGTCACTGCACTCTCTGGACTCACTGCACTGCATTCCCAGTGGTACCAGTGCACTCTATGGACTCACTGCACTGCATCCCCAGTGGTGCCAGTGCTCACACTGGACTCACTGCAGTGCATCCCCAGTGGTGCCAGTGCACTCTCTGGACTCACTGCACTGCATCCCCAGTGGCGCCAGTACACTCTCTGGACTCACTGCACTGCATCACCAGTGGTGCCAGTGCACTCTCTGGACTCACGGCACTGCATCACCAGTGGTGCCAGTGCACTCTGTTTACTCACTGCACTGCATCCCCAGTGGTGCCAGTGCACTCTCTGGACTCACTGCACTGCATTCCCAGTTGTGCCAGGGCACTCTCTGGAGTCACTGCAGTGCATTCCCAGTGGTGCCATTGCACTCTCAGGACTCACTGCACTGCATTACCAGTGGTGCCAGTGCACTCTCTGGACTCACTGCAGTGCATCCCCAATGTTGCCAGGGCACTCTCTGACACACAGCACTGCATTCCCAGTGGTGCCAGTGCACTCTCTGGACTCACGGCACTGCATCCCCAGTGCTCCTAGTGCACTCTCTGGACTCACTGCACTGCATCCCCAGTGGTGTGAGTGCACTCTCTGGACTCACTGCACTGCATCCCCAGTGGTGCCAGTGCAATCTCTGGACTTACTACAGTACAGGTCCAGTGGTGCCAGTGCACTCTCTGGACTCACTGCAGTGCATCCCCAGTGGTGCCAGTGCACTCTGTGCACTCACTGCAGTGCATCCCCATTGGTGCCAGTGCACTCTCTGGACTCACTGCAGTGTATTCCCAGTGGTGCCAGTGCACTCTTTAGCGTCACTGCAGTGCATCCCCAGTGGTGCCAGTGCACTCACTGCAGTGCATCCCCAGTGGTGCCAGTGCACTTACTGGACTCACTGCACTGCATCCCCAGTGGTGCCAGTGCACTCTCTGGACACACTGCACTGCATCCCCAGTGGTGCCAGTTCACTCTATGGACTCACAGCACTGCATCCCCAGTGGTGTCACTGCACTCTCTGGACTCACTGCACTGCATTCCCAGTGGTGCCAGTGCACTCTATGGACTCACTGCACTGCATCCCCAGTGGTGCCAGTGCTCACACTGGACTCCCTGCAGTGCATCCCCAGTGTTGCCAGTGCACTCTCTGGACTCACTGCACTGCATCCCCAGTGGTGCAGGAGCACTCTCTGGACTCTCGGCACTGCATCACCAGTGGTGCCAGTGCACTCTGTTTACTGACTGCACTGCATCCCCAGTGGTGCCAGTGCGCTCTCTGGACTCACTGCACTGCATTCCCAGTTGTGCCAGGGCACTCTCTGGAGTCACTGCAGTGCATTCCCAGTGGTGCCAGTGCACTCTTTAGCGTCACTGCAGTGCATCCCCAGTGGTGCCAGTGCACTCACTGCAGTGCATCCCCACTGGTACCAGAGCACTTACTAGACTCACTACACTGCATCCCCAGTGGTGCCAGTGCACTCTCTGGACTCACTGCACTGCATCCCCAGTGGTGCCAGGGCACTCTCTGCACTCACTGCACTGCATCCCCAGTGGTGCCAGTGCACTCTCTGGACTCACTGCACTGCATCCCCAGTGCTGACAGTGCACTCTCTGGACTCACTGCACTGCATCCCCAGTGGTGCCAGTGCACTCTCTGGACTCACTGCACTGCATCCCCAGTGGTGCCAGTGCACTCTATGGACTCACTGCACTGCATCACCAGTGGTGTCACTGCACTCTCTGGACTCACTGCGCTGCATTCCCAGTGGTGCCAGTGCACTCTCTGGACTCACTGCAGTGCATCCCCATTGGTGCCAGTACACTCTCTGGACTCACTGCACTGCATCCCCAGTGGTGCGAGTGCACTCTCTGGACTCACTGCACTGCATCCCCAGTGGTGCCAGAGCACTCTCTGCACTCACTGCACTGCATCCCCAGTGGTGCCAGTGCACTCTCTGGACTCACGGTACTGCATCCGCAGTGGTGCCAGTGCACTCTTTAGCGTCACTGCAGTGCATCCCCAGTGGTGCCAGTGCACTCTCTGCAGTGCATCCCCACTGGTGCCAGTGCACTCTCTGCACTCACTGCACTGCATCCCCAGTGGTGCCAGTGCACTCTCTGGACTCACTGCACTGCATCCCCAGTGGTGCCACTGCACTCTATGGACTCACTGCACTGCATCCCCAGTGGTGCCAGTGCACTCTCTGGACTCACTGCACTGCATCCACAGTGGTGCCAGTGCACTCTCTGGACTCACTGCACTGCATCCCCAGTGCTGACAGTGCACTCCCTGGACTCACAGCACTGCATCCGCAGTGGTGCCAGTGCACTCTGTTTACTCACTGCACTGCATCCCCAGTGGTGCCAGTGCACTCTCTGGACTCACTGCAGTGCATTCCCACTGGTCCCAGGGCACTCTCTGGACTCACTGCACTGCATCCCCAGTGGTGCCAGTGCACGCTCTGGAATCACTTCACTGCATCCCCAGTGTTGCCAGTGCACTCTCTGGACTCACTGCACTGCATCCCGAGTGGTGCCAGTGCACTCTCTGGACTCACTGCTCTGCATCCCCAAGGTGCAGTGCACGCTCTGGAATCACTTCACTGCATCCCCAGTGTTGCCAGTGCACTCTCTGGACTCACTGCAGTGCATCCCCAGTGGTGCCAGTGCACTCTCTGGACTCACTGCACTGCATCCCAAGTCGTGCCAGTGCACTGTCTATACTCACTGCAGAGCATCCCCAGTGGTGCCAGTGCACTCTCTGGACTCACTGCAGTGCATCCCCAGTGTTGCCAGTGCACTCTGTGGACTCACGGCACTGCATTCCCAGTGGTGCCAGTGCACTCTCTGGACTCACTGCACTGCATTACCAGTGCTGCCAGAGCACTCTCTGGACTAACTGCAGTGCATCCCCAGTGTTGCCAGGGCACTCTCTGGACTCACAGCACTGCATTCCCAGTGGTGCCAGTGCACTCTCTGGACTCACAGCACTGCATCCCCAGTGCTGCTAGTGCACTCTCTGGACTCACTGCACTGCATCCCCAGTGGGGCAAGTGCACTCTCTGGACTCACGGCACTGCATCCCCAGTGGTGCCATTGAACTCTGTGGACTCACAGCACTGCATCCCCAGTGGTGCCAGTGCACTCTCTGGACTCACTGCACTGCATCACCAGTGGTGCCAGTACACTCTCTGGACTCACTGCACTGCATCCCCAGTGGTGCCAGTGCACTCTCTGGACTCACTGCACTGCATCCCCAGAGGTGCCAGTGCAATCTCTGGACTCACTACAGTACAGCTCCTGTGGTGCCAGTGCACTCTCTGGACTCACTGCACTGCATCCCCAGTGGTGCCAGTGCACTCTCTGGACTCACTGCACTGCATCCCCAGTGGTGCCAGTGCACTCTCTGGACTCACTGCAGTGTATTCACAGTGGTGCCAGTGCACTCTTTAGCGTCACTGCAGTGCATCCCCAGTGGTGCCAGTGCACTCACTGCAGTGCATCCCCACTGGTGCCAGTGCACTTACTGGACTCACTGCACTGCATCCCCAGTGGTGCCAGTGCACTCTCTGGACTCACTGCACTGCATCCCCAGTGGTGCCAGTGCACTCTATGGACTCACTGCACTGCATCCCCAGTGGTGTCACTGCACTCTCTGGACTCACTGCACTGCATTCCCAGTGGTACCAGTGCACTCTATGGACTCACTGCACTGCATCCCCAGTGGTGCCAGTGCTCACACTGGACTCACTGCAGTGCATCCCCAGTGGTGCCAGTGCACTCTCTGGACTCACTGCACTGCATCCCCAGTGGCGCCAGTACACTCTCTGGACTCACTGCACTGCATCACCAGTGGTGCCAGTGCACTCTCTGGACTCACGGCACTGCATCACCAGTGGTGCCAGTGCACTCTGTTTACTCACTGCACTGCATCCCCAGTGGTGCCAGTGCGCTCTCTGGACTCACTGCACTGCATTCCCAGTTGTGCCAGGGCACTCTCTGGAGTCACTGCAGTGCATTCCCAGTGGTGCCAGTGCACTCTCAGGACTCACTGCACTGCATTACCAGTGGTGCCAGTGCACTCTCTGGACTCACTGCAGTGCATCCCCAATGTTGCCAGGGCACTCTCTGGACACAGAGCACTGCATTCCCAGTGCTGACAGTGCACTCTCTGGACTCACGGCACTGCATCCCCAGTGCTCATAGTGCACTCTCTGGAGTCACTGCACTGCATCCCCAGTGGTGCCAGTGCACTCTCTGGACTCACTGCACTGCATCCCCAGTGGTGCCAGTGCAATCTCTGGACTTACTACAGTACAGGTCCAGTGGTGCCAGTGCACTCTCTGGACTCACTGCACTGCATCCCCAGTGGTGCCAGTGCACTCTGTGCACTCACTGCAGTGCATCCCCATTGGTGCCAGTGCACTCTCTGGACTCACTGCAGTGTATTCCCAGTGGTGCCAGTGCACTCTTTAGCGTCACTGCACTGCATCCCCAGTGGTGCCAGTGCACTCACTGCAGTGCATCCCCACTGGTGCCAGTGCACTTACTGGACTCACTGCACTGCATCCCCAGTGGTGCCAGTGCACTCTCTGGACACACTGCACTGCATCCCCAGTGGTGCCAGTTTACTCTATGGACTCACAGCACTGCATCCCCAGTGGTGTCACTGCACTCTCTGGACTCACTGCACTGCATTCCCAGTGGTGCCAGTGCACTCTATGGACTCACTGCACTGCATCCCCAGTGGTGCCAGTGCTCACACTGGACTCCCTGCAGTGCATCCCCAGTGGTGCCAGTGCACTCTCTGGACTCACTGCACTGCATCCCCAGTGGCGCCAGTGCACTCTCTGTACTCACTGCACTGCATCCCCAGTGGTGCCAGAGCACTCTCTGGACTCACGGCACTGCATCCCCAGTAGTGCCAGTGCGCTCTGTTTACTCACTGCACTGCATCCCCAGTGGTGCCAGTGCACTCTCTGGACTCACTGCACTGCATTCCCAGTTGTGCCAGGGCACTCTCTGGAGTCACTGCAGTGCATTCCCAGTGGTGCCAGTGCACTCTCTGGACTCACTGCACTGCATTACCAGCGGTGCCAGTGCACTCTCTGGACTCACTGCAGTGCATCGCCAGTGTTGCCAGGGCACTCTCTGGACTCACAGCACTGCATTCCCAGTGGTGCCAGTGCACTCTCTGGACTCACGGCACTGCATCCCCAGTGCTCCTAGTGCACTCTCTGGAGTCACTGCACTGCATCCCCTGTGGGGCCAGTGCACTCTCTGGACTCACTGCACTGCATCCCCAGTGGTGCCAGTGCACTCTCTGGACTCACTGCAGTGCATCCCCAGTGGTGCCAGTACACTCTCTGGACTCACTGCACTGCATCCCCAGTGGTGCCAGTGCACTCTCTGGACTCACTGCACTGCATCCCCAGTGGTGCCAGTGCAATCTCTGGACTCACTACAGTACAGCTCCAATGGTGCCAGTGCACTCTCTGGAGTCACTGCACTGCATCCCCAGTGGTGCCAGTGCACTCTATGGACTCACTGCACTGCATCACCAGTGGTGCCACTGCACTCTCTGGACTCACTGCACTGCATTCCCAGTGGTGCCAGTGCACTCTCTGGACTCACTGCACTGCATCCCCAGTGGTGCCAGTGCTCACACTGGACTCACTGCACTGCATCCCCAGTGGTGCGAGTGCACTCTCTGGACTCACTGCACTGCATCCCCAGTGGTGCCAGTGCACTCTCTGCACTCACTGCACTGCATCCCCAGTGGTGCCAGTGCACTCTCTGGACTCACGGTACTGCATCCGCAGTGGTGCCAGTGCACTCTTTAGCGTCACTGCAGTGCATCCCCAGTGGTGCCAGTGCACTCTCTGCAGTGCATCCCCACTGGTGCCAGTGCACTCTCTGCACTCACTGCACTGCATCCCCAGTGGGGCCAGTGCACTCTCTGGACTCACTGCACTGCATCCCCAGTGGTGCCACTGCACTCTATGGACTCACTGCACTGCATCCCCAGTGGTGCCAGTGCACTCTCTGGACTCACTGCACTGCATCCACAGTGGTGCCAGTGCACTCTCTGGACTCACTGCACTGCATCCCCAGTGCTGACAGTGCACTCCCTGGACTCACAGCACTGCATCCGCAGTGGTGCCAGTGCACTCTGTTTACTCACTGCACTGCATCCCCAGTGGTGCCAGGGCACTCTCTGGACTCACTGCAGTGCATTCCCACTGGTCCCAGGGCACTCTCTGGACTCACTGCACTGCATCCCCAGTGGTGCCAGTGCACGCTCTGGAATCACTTCACTGCATCCCCAGTGTTGCCAGTGCACTCTCTGGACTCACTGCACTGCATCCCCAGTGCTGACAGTGCACTCTCTGGACTCACTGCACTGCATCCCCAAGGTGCAGTGCACGCTCTGGAATCACTTCACTGCATCCCCAGTGTTGTCAGTGCACTCTCTGGACTCTCTGCAGTGCATCCCCAGTGGTGCCACTGCACTCTCTGGACTCACTGCACTGCATCCCAAGTCGTGCCAGTGCACTGTCTATACTCACTGCAGAGCATCCCCAGTGGTGCCAGTGCACTCTCTGGACTCACTGCAGTGCATCCCCAGTGTTGCCAGTGCACTCTGTGGACTCACGGCACTGCATTCCCAGTGGTGCCAGTGCACTCTCTGGACTCACTGCACTGCATTACCAGTGCTGCCAGAGCACTCTCTGGACTAACTGCAGTGCATCCCCAGTGTTGCCAGGGCACTCTCTGGACTCACAGCACTGCATTCCCAGTGGTGCCAGTGCACTCTCTGGACTCACAGCACTGCATCCCCAGTGCTGCTAGTGCACTCTCTGGACTCACTGCACTGCATCCCCAGTGGGGCAAGTGCACTCTCTGGACTCACGGCACTGCATCCCCAGTGGTGCCATTGAACTCTGTGGACTCACAGCACTGCATCCCCAGTGGTGCCAGTGCACTCTCTGGACTCACTGCACTGCATCACCAGTGGTGCCAGTACACTCTCTGGACTCACTGCACTGCATCCCCAGTGGTGCCAGTGCACTCTCTGGACTCACTGCACTGCATCCCCAGAGGTGCCAGTGCAATCTCTGGACTCACTACAGTACAGCTCCTGTGGTGCCAGTGCACTCTCTGGACTCACTGCACTGCATCCCCAGTGGTGCCAGTGCACTCTCTGGACTCACTGCACTGCATCCCCAGTGGTGCCAGTTCAATCTCTGGACTTACTACAGTACAGGTCCAGTGGTGCCAGTGCACTCTCTGGACTCACTGCACTGCATCCCCAGTGGTGCCAGTGCACTCTGTGCACTCACTGCAGTGCATCCCCAGTGGTGCCAGTGCACTCTCTGGACTCACTGCAGTGTATTCCCAGTGGTGCCAGTGCACTCTTTAGCGTCACTGCACTGCATCCCCAGTGGTGCCAGTGCACTCACTGCAGTGCATCCCCACTGGTGCCAGTGCACTTACTGGACTCACTGCACTGCATCCCCAGTGGTGCCAGTGCACTCTCTGGACACACTGCACTGCATCCCCAGTGGTGCCAGTTTACTCTATGGACTCACAGCACTGCATCCCCAGTGGTGTCACTGCACTCTCTGGACTCACTGCACTGCATTCCCAGTGGTGCCAGTGCACTCTATGGACTCACTGCACTGCATCCCCAGTGGTGCCAGTGCTCACACTGGACTCCCTGCAGTGCATCCCCAGTGGTGCCAGTGCACTCTCTGGACTCACTGCACTGCATCGCCAGTGGTGCCAGTGCACTCTCTGGACTCACTGCACTGCATCCCCAGTGGTGCCAGTGCACTCTCTGGACTCACGGCACTGCATCCCCAGTAGTGCCAGTGCGCTCTGTTTACTCACTGCACTGCATCCCCAGTGGTGCCAGTGCGCTCTCTGGACTCACTGCACTGCATTCCCAGTTGTGCCAGGGCACTCTCTGGAGTCACTGCAGTGCATTCCCAGTGGTGCCAGTGCACTCTCTGGACTCACTGCACTGCATTACCAGCGGTGCCAGTGCACTCTCTGGACTCACTGCAGTGCATCGCCAGTGTTGCCAGGGCACTCTCTGGACTCACAGCACTGCATTCCCAGTGGTGCCAGTGCACTCTCTGGACTCACGGCACTGCATCCCCAGTGCTCCTAGTGCACTCTCTGGAGTCACTGCACTGCATCCCCTGTGGGGCCAGTGCACTCTCTGGACTCACTGCACTGCATCCCCAGTGGTGCCAGTGCACTCTCTGGACTCACTGCAGTGCATCCCCAGTGGTGCCAGTACACTCTCTGGACTCACTGCACTGCATCCCCAGTGGTGCCAGTGCACTCTCTGGACTCACTGCACTGCATCCCCAGTGGTGCCAGTGCAATCTCTGGACTCACTACAGTACAGCTCCAATGGTGCCAGTGCACTCTCTGGAGTCAATGCACTGCATCCCCAGTGGTGCCAGTGCACTCTCTGGACTCACTGCACTGCATCTTCAATGGTGCCAGTGCACTCTTTGGACTCACTGCAGTGCATCCCCAGTGGTGCCAGGGCACTCTCTGGAGTCACTGCAGTGCATTCCCAGTGGTGCCAGTGCACTCTCTGGACTCACTGCACTGCATTACCAGTGGTGCCAGTGCACTCTCTGGACTCACTGCACTGCATCCCCAGTGCTGACAGTGCACTCTCTGGACTCACTGCACTGCATCCCCAGTGCTGACAGTGCACTCTCTGGACTCACGGCACTTCATCCGCAGTGGTGCCAGTGCACTCTCTGGACTCACTGCACTGCATTCCCAGTGGTGCCAGTGCACTCTCTGGACTCACTGCACTGCATCCCCACTGGTGCCAGTGCACTCTCTGGACTCACTGCACTGCATCCCCAGTGGTGCCAGTGCACTCTCTGGACTCACTGCACTGCATCCCCAGTGGTGCCAGTGCACTCTCTGGACTCACTGCAGTGTATTCCCAGTGGTGCCAGTGCACTCTTTAGCGTCACTGCAGTGCATCCCCAGTGGTGCCAGTGCACTCACTGCACTGCATCCCCACTGGTGCCAGTGCACTCTCTGGACTCACTGCAGTGCATCCCCAGTGGTGCCAGTGCGCTCTATGGACTCACTGCACTGCATTCCCAGTTGTGCCAGGGCACTCTCTGGAGTCACTGCAGTGCATTCCCAGTGGTGCCAGTGCACTCTCAGGACTCACTGCACTGCATTACCAGTGGTGCCAGTGCACTCTCTGGACTCACTGCAGTGCATCCCCAATGTTGCCAGGGCACTCTCTGGACACAGAGCACTGCATTCCCAGTGGTGCCAGTGCACTCTCTGGACTCACGGCACTGCATCCCCAGTGCTCCTAGTGCACTCTCTGGAGTCACTGCACTGCATCCCCAGTGGTGCCAGTGCACTCTCTGGACTCACTGCACTGCATCCCCAGTGGTGCCAGTGCAATCTCTGGACTTACTACAGTACAGGTCCAGTGGTGCCAGTGCACTCTCTGGACTCACTGCACTGCATCCCCAGTGGTGCCAGTGCACTCTGTGCACTCACTGCAGTGCATCCCCAGTGGTGCCAGTGCACTCTCTGGACTCACTGCAGTGTATTCCCAGTGGTGCCAGTGCACTCTTTAGCGTCACTGCACTGCATCCCCAGTGGTGCCAGTGCACTCACTGCAGTGCATCCCCACTGGTGCCAGTGCACTCTCTGGACTCACTGCACTGCATCCCCAGTGGTGCCACTGCACTCTATGGACTCACTGCACTGCATCCCCAGTGGTGCCAGTTTACTCTATGGACTCACAGCACTGCATCCCCAGTGGTGCCAGTGCTCACACTGGACTCCCTGCAGTGCATCCCCAGTGGTGCCAGTGCACTCTCTGGACTCACTGCACTGCATCCCCAGTGGCGCCAGTGCACTCTCTGTACTCACTGCACTGCATCCCCAGTGGTGCCAGAGCACTCTCTGGACTCACGGCACTGCATCCCCAGTAGTGCCAGTGCGCTCTGTTTACTCACTGCACTGCATCCCCAGTGGTGCCAGTGCGCTCTCTGGACTCACTGCACTGCATTCCCAGTTGTGCCAGGGCACTCTCTGGAGTCACTGCAGTGCATTCCCAGTGGTGCCAGTGCACTCTCTGGACTCACTGCACTGCATTACCAGCGGTGCCAGTGCACTCTCTGGACTCACTGCAGTGCATCGCCAGTGTTGCCAGGGCACTCTCTGGACTCACAGCACTGCATTCCCAGTGGTGCCAGTGCACTCTCTGGACTCACGGCACTGCATCCCCAGTGCTCCTAGTGCACTCTCTGGAGTCACTGCACTGCATCCCCTGTGGGGCCAGTGCACTCTCTGGACTCACTGCACTGCATCCCCAGTGGTGCCAGTGCACTCTCTGGACTCACTGCAGTGCATCCCCAGTGGTGCCAGTGCACTCTCTGGACTCACTGCACTGCATTCCCAGTGGTGCCAGTGCACTCTCTGGACTCACTACAGTACAGCTCCAGTGGTGCCAGTGCACTCTCTGGACTCACTGCACTGCATCCCCAGTGGTGCCAGTGCACTCTCTGGACTCACTGCACTGCATCTTCAATGGTGCCAGTGCACTCTTTGGACTCACTGCACTGCATCCCCAGTGGTGCCAGGGCACTCTCTGCACTCACTGCACTGCATCCCCAGTGGTGCCAGTGCACTCTCTGGACTCACTGCACTGCATCCCCAGTGGTGCCAGTGCACTCTCTGGACTCACTGCAGTGCATCCCCAGTGGTGCCAGTGCACTCTCTGGACTCACTGCACTGCATCCCCAGTGGTGCAGGAGCACTCTCTGGACTCTAGGCACTGCATCACCAGTGGTGCCAGTGCACTCTGTTTACTCACTGCACTGCATCCCCAGTGGTGCCAGTGCGCTCTCTGGACTCACTGCACTGCATTCCCAGTTGTGCCAGGGCACTCTCTGGAGTCACTGCAGTGCATTCCCAGTGGTGCCAGTGTACTCTCTGGACTCACTGCACTGCATCCCGAGTGGTGCCAGTGCACTCTCTGGACTCACTGCACTGCATCCCCAGTGGTGCCACTGCACTCTCTGGACTCACTGCAGTGTATTCCCAGTGGTGCCAGTGCACTCTTTAGCGTCACTGCAGTGCATCCCCAGTGGTGCCAGTGCACTCACTGCAGTGCATCCCCACTGGTACCAGAGCACTTACTAGACTCACTACACTGCATCCCCAGTGGTGCCAGTGCACTCTCTGGACTCACTGCACTGCATCTTCAATGGTGCCAGTGCACTCTTTGGACTCACTGCAGTGCATCCCCAGTGGTGCCAGGGCACTCTCTGGAGTCACTGCAGTGCATTCCCAGTGGTGCCAGTGCACTCTCTGGACTCACTGCACTGCATTACCAGTGGTGCCAGTGCACTCTCTGGACTCACTGCACTGCATCCCCAGTGCTGACAGTGCACTCTCTGGACTCACTGCACTGCATCCCCAGTGCTGACAGTGCACTCTCTGGACTCACGGCACTTCATCCGCAGTGGTGCCAGTGCACTCTCTGGACTCACTGCACTGCATTCCCAGTGGTGCCAGTGCACTCTCTGGACTCACTGCACTGCATCCCCACTGGTGCCAGTGCACTCTCTGGACTCACTGCACTGCATCCCCAGTGGTGCCAGTGCACTCTCTGGACTCACTGCACTGCATCCCCAGTGGTGCCAGTGCACTCTCTGGACTCACTGCAGTGTATTCCCAGTGGTGCCAGTGCACTCTTTAGCGTCACTGCAGTGCATCCCCAGTGGTGCCAGTGCACTCACTGCACTGCATCCCCACTGGTGCCAGTGCACTCTCTGGACTCACTGCAGTGCATCCCCAGTGGTGCCAGTGCACTCTCTGGACTCACTGCACTGCATCCCCAAGGTGCCAGTGCACTCTATGGACTCACTGCACTGCATCCCCAGTGGTGCCAGTGCACTCTCTGGACTCACTGCACTGCATCCTCAGTGGTGCCAGTGCACACACTGGACTCACTGCACTGCATCCCCAGTGGTGCCAGTGCACTCTCTGGACTCACTGCAGTGTATTCCCAGTGGTGCCAGTGCACTCTTTAGCGTCACTGCAGTGCATCCCCAGTGGTGCCAGTGCACTCACTGCAGTGCATCCCCACTGGTACCTTTGCACTTACTGGACTCACTACACTGAATCCCCAGTGGTGCCAGTGCACTCTATGGACTCACTGCACTGCATCCCCAGTGGTGCCAGTGCACTCTCTGGACTCACTGCACTGCATCCCCAGTGGTGCCAGTGCACTCTCTGGACTCACTGCACTGCATCCCCAGTGCTGACAGTGCACTCTCTGGACTCACGGCACTGCATCCGCAGTGGTGCCAGTACACTCTGTTTACTCACTGCACTGCATCACCAGTGGTGCCAGTGCATTCTCTGGACTCACTGCACTGCATTCCCAGAGGTGCCAGTGTACTCTCTGGACTCACTATAGTACAGCTCCAGTGGTGCCAGTGCACTCTCTGGACTCACTGCACTGCATCCCCAGTGGTGCCAGTGCACTCTCTGGACTCACTGCACTGCATCCCCAGTGGTGCCAGTGCACTCTCTGGACTCACTGCAGTGTATTCCCAGTGGTGCCAGTGCACTCTTTAGCGTCACTGCAGTGCATCCCCAGTGGTGCCAGTGCACTCACTGCAGTGCATCCCCACTGGTGCCAGTGCACTCTCTGGACTCACTGCACTGCATCCCCATTGGTGCCAGTGCACTCTCTGGACTCACAGCACTGCATCCCCAGTGGTGCCAGTGCACTCTATGGACTCACTGCACTGCATCCCCAGTGGTGCCAGTGCACTCTCTGGACTCACTGCACTGCATCCTCAGTGGTGCCAGTGCACACACTGGACTCCCTGCACTGCATCCCCAGTGGTGCCAGTGCACTCTCTGGACTCACTGCACTGCATTCCCAGTGGTGCCAGTGCACTCTCTGGACTCACTACAGTACAGCTCCAGTGGTGCCAGTGCACTCTCTGGACTCACTGCACTGCATCCCCAGTGGTGCCAGTGCACTCTCTGGACTCACTGCACTGCATCTTCAATGGTGCCAGTGCACTCTTTGGACTCACTGCACTGCATCCCCAGTGGTGCCAGGGCACTCTCTGCACTCACTGCACTGCATCCCCAGTGGTGCCAGTGCACTCTCTGGACTCACTGCACTGCATCCCCAGTGGTGCCAGTGCACTCTCTGGACTCACTGCACTGCATCCCCAGTGGTGCCAGTGCACTCTCTAGAGTCACTGCAGTGCATCCCCAGTGGTGCCAGTGCACTCTTTGGACTCACTGCAGTGCATCCCCACTGGTGCCCGTGCACTCTCTGGACTCACTGCACTGCATCCCCAGTGGTGCCAGTGCACTCTCTGGACTCACTGCACTGCATCCCCAATGGTGCCAGTGCACTCTATGGACTCACTGCACTGCATCCCCAGTGGTGCCACTGAACTCTCTGGACTCACTGCACTGCATTCCCATTGCTGCCAGTGCACTCTTTGGACTCACTGCACTGCATCCCCAGTGGTGCCAGGGCACTCTCTGGGCTCACTGCAGTGCATCCCCAGTGGTGCCAGTGCACTCTCTGGACTCACTGCAGTGCATTCCCACTGGTCCCAGGGCACTCTCTGGACTCACTGCAGTGCATCCCGAGTGGTGCCAGTGCACTCTCTGGACTCACTGCACTGCATCCCCAGTGGTGCCACTGCACTCTATGGACTCACTGCACTGCATCCCCAGTGGTGCCAGTGTACTCTCTGGAGTCACTGCACTGCATCCCCAGTGGTGCCAGTGCACTCTTTGGACTCACTGCAGTGCATCCCCACTGGTGCCCGTGCACTCTCTGGACTCACTGCACTGCATCCCCAGTGGTGCCAGTGCACTCTCTGGACTCACTGCACTGCATCCCCAATGGTGCCAGTGCACTCTATGGACTCACTGCACTGCATCCCCAGTGGTGCCACTGAACTCTCTGGACTCACTGCACTGCATTCCCATTGCTGCCAGTGCACTCTTTGGACTCACTGCACTGCATCCCCAGTGGTGCCAGGGCACTCTCTGGGCTCACTGCAGTGCATCCCCAGTGGTGCCAGTGCACTCTCTGGACTCACTGCAGTGCATTCCCACTGGTCCCAGGGCACTCTCTGGACTCCCTGCACTGCATCCCGAGTGGTGCCAGTGCACTCTCTGGACTCACTGCACTGCATCCCCAGTGGTGCCACTGCACTCTATGGACTCACTGCACTGCATCCCCAGTGGTGCCAGTGTACTCTCTGGAGTCACTGCACTGCATCCCCAGTGGTGCCAGTGCACTCTTTGGACTCACTGCACTGCATCCCCAGTGGAGCCAGTGCACTCTCTGGACTCACTGCACTGCATCCCAATGGTGCCAGGGCAACCTCTGCACTCACTGCACTGCATCCCCAGTGGTGCCAGGGCACTCTCTGCACTCACTGCACTGCATCCCCAGTGGTGCAGTGCACTCTCTGGACTCACTGCACTGCTTCCCCAGTGGTGCCAGTGCACTCTCTGGAATCACTGCAGTGCATCCGCAGTGGTGACAGTGCACTCTCTGGATTCACTGCACTACATCCCCAGTGGTGCCAGTGCACTCTCTGGACTCTCGGCACTGCATCACCAGTGGTGCCAGTGCACTCTGTTTACTCACTGCACTGCATCCCCAGTGGTGCCAGTGCGCTCTCTGGACTCACTGCACTGCATTCCCAGTTGTGCCAGGGCACTCTCTGGAGTCACTGCAGTGCATTCCCACTGGTCCCAGGGCACTCTCTGGACTCACTGCACTGCATCCCCAGTGGTGCCAGTGCACTCTCTGCACTCACTGCACTGCATTCCCAGTGGTGCCAGTGCACTCTCTGGACTCACTGCTCTGCATCCCCAAGGTGCCAGTGCACGCTCTGGAATCACTTCACTGCATCCCCAGTGTTGCCAGTGCACTCTCTGGACTCACTGCACTGCATCCCCAGTGGTGCCAGTGCACTCTTTGGACTCACTGCACTGCATCCCCAGTGGTGCCAGTGCACTCTCTGGACTCTCGGCACTGCATCACCAGTGGTGCCAGTGCACTCTGTATACTCACTGCACTGCATCCCCAGTGGTGCCAGTGCACTCTCTGGACTCACTGCACTGCATTCCCAGTTGTGCCAGGGCACTCTCTGGAGTCACTGCAGTGCATTCCCAGTGGTGCCAGTGCACTCTCTGGACTCACTGCACTGCATTACCAGTGGTGCCAGTGCACTCTCTGGACTCACTGCAGTGCATCCCCAGTGTTGCCAAGGCACTCTCTGGACTTACAGGACTGCATTCCCAGTGGTGCCAGTGCACTCTCTGGACTCACGGCACTGCATCCCTTAGTGCTGCTAGTGCACTCTCTGAAGTCACTGCAGTGCATCCCCAGTGGGGCCAGTTCACTCTCTGGACTCACGGCACTGCTACCCAGTGGTGCCATTGAACTCTGTGGACTCACTGCACTGCATCCCCAGTGGTGCCAGGGTACTCTCTGCACTCACTGCACTGCATCCCCAGTGGTGCCAGTGCACTCTCTGGACTCACTGCACTGCATTCCCAGTGGTGTCAGTGCACTCTCTGGACTCACTACAGTACAGCTCCAGTGGTGCCAGTGCACTCACTGCAGTGCATCCCCACTGGTACCTTTGCACTTACTGGACTCACTACACTGAATCCCCAGTGGTGCCAGTGCACTCTATGGACTCACTGCACTGCATCCCCAGTGGTGCCAGTGCACTCTCTGCACTCACTGCACTGCATCCCCAGTGGTGCCAGTGCACTCTCTGGACTCACTGCACTGCATCCCCAGTGCTGACAGTGCACTCTCTGGACTCACGGCACTGCATCCGCAGTGGTGCCAGTACACTCTGTTTACTCACTGCACTGCATCACCAGTGGTGCCAGTGCATTCTCTGGACTCACTGCACTGCATTCCCAGAGGTGCCAGTGCACTCTCTGGACTCACTAAAGTACAGCTCCAGTGGTGCCAGTGCACTCTCTGGACTCACTGCACTGCATCCCCAGTGGTGCCAGTGCACTCTCTGGACTCACTGCACTGCATCCCCACTGGTGCCAGTGCACTCTCTGGACTCACTGCAGTGTATTCCCAGTGGTGCCAGTGCACTCTTTAGCGTCACTGCAGTGCATCCCCAGTGGTGCCAGTGCACTCACTGCAGTGCATCTCCACTGGTGCCAGTGCACTCTCTGGACTCACAGCACTGCATCCCCAGTGGTGCCAGTGCACTCTCTGGACTCACAGCACTGCATCCCCAGTGGTGCCAGTGCACTCTATGGACTCACTGCACTGCATCCCCAGTGGTGCCAGTGCACTCTCTGGACTCACTGCACTGCATCCTCAGTGGTGCCAGTGCACACACTGGACTCCCTGCTCTGCATCCCCAGTGGTGCCAGTGCACTCTCTGGACTCACTGCACTGCATTCCCAGTGGTGCCAGTGCACTCTCTGGACTCACTACAGTACAGCTCCAGTGGTGCCAGTGCACTCTCTGGACTCACTGCACTGCATCCCCAGTGGTGCCAGTGCACTCTCTGGACTCACTGCACTGCATCTTCAATGGTGCCAGTGCACTCTTTGGACTCACTGCACTGCATCCCCAGTGGTGCCAGGGCACTCTCTGCACTCACTGCACTGCATCCCCAGTGGTGCCAGTGCACTCTCTGGACTCACTGCACTGCATCCCCAGTGGTGCCAGTGCACTCTCTGGACTCACTGCACTGCATCCCCAGTGGTGCCAGTGCACTCTCTAGAGTCACTGCAGTGCATCCCCAGTGGTGCCAGTGCACTCTTTGGACTCACTGCAGTGCATCCCCACTGGTGCCCGTGCACTCTCTGGACTCACTGCACTGCATCCCCAGTGGTGCCAGTGCACTCTCTGGACTCACTGCACTGCATCCCCAATGGTGCCAGTGCACTCTATGGACTCACTGCACTGCATCCCCAGTGGTGCCACTGCACTCTCTGGACTCACTGCACTGCATTCCCATTGCTGCCAGTGCACTCTGTGGACTCACTGCACTGCATCCCCAGTGGTGCCAGGGCACTCTCTGGGCTCACTGCAGTGCATCCCCAGTGGTGCCAGTGCACTCTCTGGACTCACTGCAGTGCATTCCCACTGGTCCCAGGGCACTCTCTGGACTCACTGCAGTGCATCCCCAGTGGTGCCAGTGCACTCTCTGGACTCCCTGCACTGCATCCCGAGTGGTGCCAGTGCACGCTCTGGACTCACTGCTCTGCATCCCCAAGGTGACAGTGCACGCTCTGGAATCACTTCACTGCATCACCAGTGTTGCCAGTGCACTCTCTGGACGCACTGCACTGCATCCCCAGTGGTGCCAGTGCACTCTTTGGACTCACTGCACTGCATCCCCAGTGGAGCCAGTGCACTCTCTGGACTCACTGCACTGCATCCCAATGGAGCCAGGGCAACCTCTGCACTCACTGCACTGCATCCCCAGTGGTGCCAGGGCACTCTCTGCACTCACTGCACTGCATCCCCAGTGGTGCCAGTGCACTCTCTGGACTCACTGCACTGCATTCCCAGTGGTGTCAGTGCACTCTCTGGACTCACTACAGTACAGCTCCAGTGGTGCCAGTGCACTCACTGCAGTGCATCCCCACTGGTACCTTTGCACTTACTGGACTCACTACACTGAATCCCCAGTGGTGCCAGTGCACTCTATGGACTCACTGCACTGCATCCCCAGTGGTGCCAGTGCACTCTCTGCACTCACTGCACTGCATCCCCAGTGGTGCCAGTGCACTCTCTGGACTCACTGCACTGCATCCCCAGTGCTGACAGTGCACTCTCTGGACTCACGGCACTGCATCCGCAGTGGTGCCAGTACACTCTGTTTACTCACTGCACTGCATCACCAGTGGTGCCAGTGCATTCTCTGGACTCACTGCACTGCATTCCCAGAGGTGCCAGTGCACTCTCTGGACTCACTAAAGTACAGCTCCAGTGGTGCCAGTGCACTCTCTGGACTCACTGCACTGCATCCCCAGTGGTGCCAGTGCACTCTCTGGACTCACTGCACTGCATCCCCACTGGTGCCAGTGCACTCTCTGGACTCACTGCAGTGTATTCCCAGTGGTGCCAGTGCACTCTTTAGCGTCACTGCAGTGCATCCCCAGTGGTGCCAGTGCACTCACTGCAGTGCATCTCCACTGGTGCCAGTGCACTCTCTGGACTCACAGCACTGCATCCCCAGTGGTGCCAGTGCACTCTCTGGACTCACAGCACTGCATCCCCAGTGGTGCCAGTGCACTCTATGGACTCACTGCACTGCATCCCCAGTGGTGCCAGTGCACTCTCTGGACTCACTGCACTGCATCCTCAGTGGTGCCAGTGCACACACTGGACTCCCTGCTCTGCATCCCCAGTGGTGCCAGTGCACTCTCTGGACTCACTGCACTGCATTCCCAGTGGTGCCAGTGCACTCTCTGGACTCACTACAGTACAGCTCCAGTGGTGCCAGTGCACTCTCTGGACTCACTGCACTGCATCCCCAGTGGTGCCAGTGCACTCTCTGGACTCACTGCACTGCATCTTCAATGGTGCCAGTGCACTCTTTGGACTCACTGCACTGCATCCCCAGTGGTGCCAGGGCACTCTCTGCACTCACTGCACTGCATCCCCAGTGGTGCCAGTGCACTCTCTGGACTCACTGCACTGCATCCCCAGTGGTGCCAGTGCACTCTCTGGACTCACTGCACTGCATCCCCAGTGGTGCCAGTGCACTCTCTAGAGTCACTGCAGTGCATCCCCAGTGGTGCCAGTGCACTCTTTGGACTCACTGCAGTGCATCCCCACTGGTGCCCGTGCACTCTCTGGACTCACTGCACTGCATCCCCAGTGGTGCCAGTGCACTCTCTGGACTCACTGCACTGCATCCCCAATGGTGCCAGTGCACTCTATGGACTCACTGCACTGCATCCCCAGTGGTGCCACTGCACTCTCTGGACTCACTGCACTGCATTCCCATTGCTGCCAGTGCACTCTGTGGACTCACTGCACTGCATCCCCAGTGGTGCCAGGGCACTCTCTGGGCTCACTGCAGTGCATCCCCAGTGGTGCCAGTGCACTCTCTGGACTCACTGCAGTGCATTCCCACTGGTCCCAGGGCACTCTCTGGACTCACTGCAGTGCATCCCCAGTGGTGCCAGTGCACTCTCTGGACTCCCTGCACTGCATCCCGAGTGGTGCCAGTGCACGCTCTGGACTCACTGCTCTGCATCCCCAAGGTGACAGTGCACGCTCTGGAATCACTTCACTGCATCACCAGTGTTGCCAGTGCACTCT
Source organism: Anser brachyrhynchus (assembly GCF_964034855.1). Lineage (NCBI taxonomy): Eukaryota > Metazoa > Chordata > Aves > Anseriformes > Anatidae > Anser > Anser brachyrhynchus. Next base: position 249,705 of record NW_027664036.1, read on the forward strand.
CTGGACGCACTGCACTGCATCCCCAGTGGTGCCAGTGCACTCTTTGGACTCACTGCACTGCATCCCCAGTGGAGCCAGTGCACTCTCTGGACTCACTGCACTGCATCCCAATGGAGCCAGGGCAACCTCTGCACTCACTGCACTGCATCCCCAGTGGTGCCAGGGCACTCTCTGCACTCACTGCACTGCATCCCCAGTGGTGCCAGTGCACTCTCTGGACTCACTGCACTGCTTCCCCAGTGGTGCCAGTGCACTCTCTGGAATCACTGCAGTGCATCCGCAGTGGTGACAGTGCACTCTCTGGATTCACTGCACTACATCCCCAGTGGTGCCAGTGCACTCTCTGGACTCTCGGCACTGCATCACCAGTGGTGCCAGTGCACTCTGTTTACTCACTGCACTGCATCCCCAGTGGTGCCAGTGCGCTCTCTGGACTCACTGCACTGCATTCCCAGTTGTGCCAGGGCACTCTCTGGAGTCACTGCAGTGCATTCCCACTGGTCCCAGGGCACTCTCTGGACTCACTGCACTGCATCCCCAGTGGTGCCAGTGCACTCTCTGGACTCACTGCACTGCATCCCCAGTCGTGCCAGTGCACTCTCTGGACTCACTGCTCTGCATCCCCAAGGTGCCAGTGCACGCTCTGGAATCACTTCACTGCATCCCCAGTGTTGCCAGTGCACTCTCTGGACTCACTGCACTGCATCCCCAGTGGTGCCAGTGCACTCTTTGGACTCACTGCACTGCATCCCCAGTGGTGCCAGTGCACTCTCCTGACTCTCGGCACTGCATCACCAGTGGTGCCAGTGCACTCTGTATACTCACTGCACTGCATCCCCAGTGGTGCCAGTGCGCTCTCTGGACTCACTGCACTGCATTCCCAGTTGTGCCAGGGCACTCTCTGGAGTCACTGCAGTGCATTCCCAGTGGTGCCAGTGCACTCTCTGGACTCACTGCACTGCATTACCAGTGGTGCCAGTGCACTCTCTGGACTCACTGCAGTGCATCCCCAGTGTTGCCAAGGCACTCTCTGGACTTACAGGACTGCATTCCCAGTGGTGCCCGTGCACTCTCTGGACTCACGGCACTGCATCCCTTAGTGCTGCTAGTGCACTCTCTGGAGTCACTGCACTGCATCCCCAGTGGGGCCAGTGCACTCTCTGGACTCACGGCACTGCTACCCAGTGGTGCCATTGAACTCTGTGGACTCACTGCACTGCATCCCCAGTGGTGCCAGGGCACTCTCTGCACTCACTACAGTACAGCTCCAGTGGTGCCAGTGCACTCACTGCAGTGCATCCCCACTGGTACCTTTGCACTTACTGGACTCACTACACTGAATCCCCAGTGGTGCCAGTGCACTCTATGGACTCACTGCACTGCATCCCCAGTGGTGCCAGTGCACTCTCTGCACTCACTGCACTGCATCCCCAGTGGTGCCAGTGCACTCTCTGGACTCACTGCACTGCATCCCCAGTGCTGACAGTGCACTCTCTGGACTCACGGCACTGCATCCGCAGTGGTGCCAGTACACTCTGTTTACTCACTGCACTGCATCACCAGTGGTGCCAGTGCATTCTCTGGACTCACTGCACTGCATTCCCAGAGGTGCCAGTGCACTCTCTGGACTCACTAAAGTACAGCTCCAGTGGTGCCAGTGCACTCTCTGGACTCACTGCACTGCATCCCCAGTGGTGCCAGTGCACTCTCTGGACTCACTGCACTGCATCCCCACTGGTGCCAGTGCACTCTCTGGACTCACTGCAGTGTATTCCCAGTGGTGCCAGTGCACTCTTTAGCGTCACTGCAGTGCATCCCCAGTGGTGCCAGTGCACTCACTGCAGTGCATCTCCACTGGTGCCAGTGCACTCTCTGGACTCACAGCACTGCATCCCCAGTGGTGCCAGTGCACTCTCTGGACTCACAGCACTGCATCCCCAGTGGTGCCAGTGCACTCTATGGACTCACTGCACTGCATCCCCAGTGGTGCCAGTGCACTCTCTGGACTCACTGCACTGCATCCTCAGTGGTGCCAGTGCACACACTGGACTCCCTGCTCTGCATCCCCAGTGGTGCCAGTGCACTCTCTGGACTCACTGCACTGCATTCCCAGTGGTGCCAGTGCACTCTCTGGACTCACTACAGTACAGCTCCAGTGGTGCCAGTGCACTCTCTGGACTCACTGCACTGCATCCCCAGTGGTGCCAGTGCACTCTCTGGACTCACTGCACTGCATCTTCAATGGTGCCAGTGCACTCTTTGGACTCACTGCACTGCATCCCCAGTGGTGCCAGGGCACTCTCTGCACTCACTGCACTGCATCCCCAGTGGTGCCAGTGCACTCTCTGGACTCACTGCAGTGCATCCCCAGTGGTGCCAGTGCACTCTCTGGACTCACTGCACTGCATTCCCAGTGGTGCCAGTGCACTCTCTGGACTCACTACAGTACAGCTCCAGTGGTGCCAGTGCACTCTCTGGACTCACTGCACTGCATCCCCAGTGGTGCCAGTGCACTCTCTGGACTCACTGCACTGCATCTTCAATGGTGCCAGTGCACTCTTTGGACTCACTGCACTGCATCCCCAGTGGTGCCAGGGCACTCTCTGCACTCACTGCACTGCATCCCCAGTGGTGCCAGTGCACTCTCTGGACTCACTGCACTGCATCCCCAGTGGTGCCAGTGCACTCTCTGGACTCACTGCAGTGCATCCCCAGTGGTGCCAGTGCACTCTCTGGACTCACTGCACTGCATCCCCAGTGGTGCAGGAGCACTCTCTGGACTCTCGGCACTGCATCACCAGTGGTGCCAGTGCACTCTGTTTACTCACTGCACTGCATCCCCAGTGGTGCCAGTGCGCTCTCTGGACTCACTGCACTGCATTCCCAGTTGTGCCAGGGCACTCTCTGGAGTCACTGCAGTGCATTCCCAGTGGTGCCAGTGTACTCTCTGGACTCACTGCACTGCATCCCGAGTGGTGCCAGTGCACTCTCTGGACTCACTGCACTGCATCCCCAGTGGTGCCACTGCACTCTCTGGACTCACTGCAGTGTATTCCCAGTGGTGCCAGTGCACTCTTTAGCGTCACTGCAGTGCATCCCCAGTGGTGCCAGTGCACTCACTGCAGTGCATCCCCACTGGTACCAGAGCACTTACTAGACTCACTACACTGCATCCCCAGTGGTGCCAGTGCACTCTCTGGACTCACTGCACTGCATCTTCAATGGTGCCAGTGCACTCTTTGGACTCACTGCAGTGCATCCCCAGTGGTGCCAGGGCACTCTCTGGAGTCACTGCAGTGCATTCCCAGTGGTGCCAGTGCACTCTCTGGACTCACTGCACTGCATTACCAGTGGTGCCAGTGCACTCTCTGGACTCACTGCACTGCATCCCAAGTGCTGACAGTGCACTCTCTGGACTCACTGCACTGCATCCCCAGTGCTGACAGTGCACTCTCTGGACTCACGGCACTTCATCCGCAGTGGTGCCAGTGCACTCTCTGGACTCACTGCACTGCATTCCCAGTGGTGCCAGTGCACTCTCTGGACTCACTGCACTGCATCCCCAGTGGTGCCAGTGCACTCTCTGGACTCACTGCACTGCATCACCAGTGGTGCCAGTGCACTCTCTGGACTCACTGCACTGCATCCCCAGTGCTGACAGTGCACTCTCTGGACTCACGGCACTGCATCCGCAGTGGTGCCAGTACACTCTGTTTACTCACTGCACTGCATCACCAGTGGTGCCAGTGCATTCTCTGGACTCACTGCACTGCATTCCCAGAGGTGCCAGTGTACTCTCTGGACTCACTATAGTACAGCTCCAGTGGTGCCAGTGCACTCTCTGGACTCACTGCACTGCATCCCCAGTGGTGCCAGTGCACTCTCTGGACTCACTGCACTGCATCCCCAGTGGTGCCAGTGCACTCTCTGGACTCACTGCAGTGTATTCCCAGTGGTGCCAGTGCACTCTTTAGCGTCACTGCAGTGCATCCCCACTGGTGCCAGTGCACTCACTGCAGTGCATCCCCACTGGTGCCAGTGCACTCTCTGGACTCACTGCACTGCATCCCCATTGGTGCCAGTGCACTCTCTGGACTCACAGCACTGCATCCCCAGTGGTGCCAGTGCACTCTATGGACTCACTGCACTGCATCCCCAGTGGTGCCAGTGCACTCTCTGGACTCACTGCACTGCATCCTCAGTGGTGCCAGTGCACACACTGGACTCCCTGCACTGCATCCCCAGTGGTGCCAGTGCACTCTCTGGACTCACTGCACTGCATTCCCAGTGGTGCCAGTGCACTCTCTGGACTCACTACAGTACAGCTCCAGTGGTGCCAGTGCACTCTCTGGACTCACTGCACTGCATCCCCAGTGGTGCCAGTGCACTCTCTGGACTCACTGCACTGCATCTTCAATGGTGCCAGTGCACTCTTTGGACTCACTGCACTGCATCCCCAGTGGTGCCAGGGCACTCTCTGCACTCACTGCACTGCATCCCCAGTGGTGCCAGTGCACTCTCTGGACTCACTGCACTGCATCCCCAGTGGTGCCAGTGCACTCTCTGGACTCACTGCACTGCATCCCCAGTGGTGCCAGTGCACTCTCTAGAGTCACTGCAGTGCATCCCCAGTGGTGCCAGTGCACTCTTTGGACTCACTGCAGTGCATCCCCACTGGTGCCCGTGCACTCTCTGGACTCACTGCACTGCATCCCCAGTGGTGCCAGTGCACTCTCTGGACTCACTGCACTGCATCCCCAATGGTGCCAGTGCACTCTATGGACTCACTGCACTGCATCCCCAGTGGTGCCACTGAACTCTCTGGACTCACTGCACTGCATTCCCATTGCTGCCAGTGCACTCTTTGGACTCACTGCACTGCATCCCCAGTGGTGCCAGGGCACTCTCTGGGCTCACTGCAGTGCATCCCCAGTGGTGCCAGTGCACTCTCTGGACTCACTGCAGTGCATTCCCACTGGTCCCAGGGCACTCTCTGGACTCACTGCAGTGCATCCCCAGTGGTGCCAGTGCACTCTCTGGACTCCCTGCACTGCATCCCGAGTGGTGCCAGTGCACTCTCTGGACTCACTGCACTGCATCCCCAGTGGTACCAGTGCACTCTCTGGACTCACTGCACTGCATCCCCAGTGGTGCCAGTGTACTCTCTGGAGTCACTGCACTGCATCCCCAGTGGTGCCAGTGCACTCTTTGGACTCACTGCACTGCATCCCCAGTGGAGCCAGTGCACTCTCTGGACTCACTGCACTGCATCCCAATGGTGCCAGGGCAACCTCTGCACTCACTGCACTGCATCCCCAGTGGTGCCAGGGCACTCTCTGCACTCACTGCACTGCATCCCCAGTGGTGCAGTGCACTCTCTGGACTCACTGCACTGCTTCCCCAGTGGTGCCAGTGCACTCTCTGGAATCACTGCAGTGCATCCGCAGTGGTGACAGTGCACTCTCTGGATTCACTGCACTACATCCCCAGTGGTGCCAGTGCACTCTCTGGACTCTCGGCACTGCATCACCAGTGGTGCCAGTGCACTCTGTTTACTCACTGCACTGCATCCCCAGTGGTGCCAGTGCGCTCTCTGGACTCACTGCACTGCATTCCCAGTTGTGCCAGGGCACTCTCTGGAGTCACTGCAGTGCATTCCCACTGGTCCCAGGGCACTCTCTGGACTCACTGCACTGCATCCCCAGTGGTGCCAGTGCACTCTCTGGACTCACTGCACTGCATCCCCAGTGGTGCCAGTGCACTCTTTGGACTCACTGCACTGCATCCCCAGTGGTGCCAGTGCACTCTCTGGACTCTCGGCACTGCATCACCAGTGGTGCCAGTGCACTCTGTATACTCACTGCACTGCATCCCCAGTGGTGCCAGTGCACTCTCTGGACTCACTGCACTGCATTCCCAGTTGTGCCAGGGCACTCTCTGGAGTCACTGCAGTGCATTCCCAGTGGTGCCAGTGCACTCTCTGGACTCACTGCACTGCATTACTAGTGGTGCCAGTGCACTCTCTGGACTCACTGCAGTGCATCCCCAGTGTTGCCAAGGCACTCTCTGGACTTACAGGACTGCATTCCCAGTGGTGCCAGTGCACTCTCTGGACTCACGGCACTGCATCCCTTAGTGCTGCTAGTGCACTCTCTGAAGTCACTGCAGTGCATCCCCAGTGGGGCCAGTTCACTCTCTGGACTCACGGCACTGCTACCCAGTGGTGCCATTGAACTCTGTGGACTCACTGCACTGCATCCCCAGTGGTGCCAGGGCACTCTCTGCACTCACTGCACTGCATCCCCAGTGGTGCCAGTGCACTCTCTGGACTCACTGCACTGCATTCCCAGTGGTGTCAGTGCACTCTCTGGACTCACTACAGTACAGCTCCAGTGGTGCCAGTGCACTCACTGCAGTGCATCCCCACTGGTACCTTTGCACTTACTGGACTCACTACACTGAATCCCCAGTGGTGCCAGTGCACTCTATGGACTCACTGCACTGCATCCCCAGTGGTGCCAGTGCACTCTCTGCACTCACTGCACTGCATCCCCAGTGGTGCCAGTGCACTCTCTGGACTCACTGCACTGCATCCCCAGTGCTGACAGTGCACTCTCTGGACTCACGGCACTGCATCCGCAGTGGTGCCAGTACACTCTGTTTACTCACTGCACTGCATCACCAGTGGTGCCAGTGCATTCTCTGGACTCACTGCACTGCATTCCCAGAGGTGCCAGTGCACTCTCTGGACTCACTAAAGTACAGCTCCAGTGGTGCCAGTGCACTCTCTGGACTCACTGCACTGCATCCCCAGTGGTGCCAGTGCACTCTCTGGACTCACTGCACTGCATCCCCACTGGTGCCAGTGCACTCTCTGGACTCACTGCAGTGTATTCCCAGTGGTGCCAGTGCACTCTTTAGCGTCACTGCAGTGCATCCCCAGTGGTGCCAGTGCACTCACTGCAGTGCATCTCCACTGGTGCCAGTGCACTCTCTGGACTCACAGCACTGCATCCCCAGTGGTGCCAGTGCACTCTCTGGACTCACAGCACTGCATCCCCAGTGGTGCCAGTGCACTCTATGGACTCACTGCACTGCATCCCCAGTGGTGCCAGTGCACTCTCTGGACTCACTGCACTGCATCCTCAGTGGTGCCAGTGCACACACTGGACTCCCTGCTCTGCATCCCCAGTGGTGCCAGTGCACTCTCTGGACTCACTGCACTGCATTCCCAGTGGTGCCAGTGCACTCTCTGGACTCACTACAGTACAGCTCCAGTGGTGCCAGTGCACTCTCTGGACTCACTGCACTGCATCCCCAGTGGTGCCAGTGCACTCTCTGGACTCACTGCACTGCATCTTCAATGGTGCCAGTGCACTCTTTGGACTCACTGCACTGCATCCCCAGTGGTGCCAGGGCACTCTCTGCACTCACTGCACTGCATCCCCAGTGGTGCCAGTGCACTCTCTGGACTCACTGCACTGCATCCCCAGTGGTGCCAGTGCACTCTCTGGACTCACTGCACTGCATCCCCAGTGGTGCCAGTGCACTCTCTAGAGTCACTGCAGTGCATCCCCAGTGGTGCCAGTGCACTCTTTGGACTCACTGCAGTGCATCCCCACTGGTGCCCGTGCACTCTCTGGACTCACTGCACTGCATCCCCAGTGGTGCCAGTGCACTCTCTGGACTCACTGCACTGCATCCCCAATGGTGCCAGTGCACTCTATGGACTCACTGCACTGCATCCCCAGTGGTGCCACTGCACTCTCTGGACTCACTGCACTGCATTCCCATTGCTGCCAGTGCACTCTGTGGACTCACTGCACTGCATCCCCAGTGGTGCCAGGGCACTCTCTGGGCTCACTGCAGTGCATCCCCAGTGGTGCCAGTGCACTCTCTGGACTCACTGCAGTGCATTCCCACTGGTCCCAGGGCACTCTCTGGACTCACTGCAGTGCATCCCCAGTGGTGCCAGTGCACTCTCTGGACTCCCTGCACTGCATCCCGAGTGGTGCCAGTGCACGCTCTGGACTCACTGCTCTGCATCCCCAAGGTGACAGTGCACGCTCTGGAATCACTTCACTGCATCACCAGTGTTGCCAGTGCACTCTCTGGACGCACTGCACTGCATCCCCAGTGGTGCCAGTGCACTCTTTGGACTCACTGCACTGCATCCCCAGTGGAGCCAGTGCACTCTCTGGACTCACTGCACTGCATCCCAATGGAGCCAGGGCAACCTCTGCACTCACTGCACTGCATCCCCAGTGGTGCCAGGGCACTCTCTGCACTCACTGCACTGCATCCCCAGTGGTGCCAGTGCACTCTCTGGACTCACTGCACTGCTTCCCCAGTGGTGCCAGTGCACTCTCTGGAATCACTGCAGTGCATCCGCAGTGGTGACAGTGCACTCTCTGGATTCACTGCACTACATCCCCAGTGGTGCCAGTGCACTCTCTGGACTCTCGGCACTGCATCACCAGTGGTGCCAGTGCACTCTGTTTACTCACTGCACTGCATCCCCAGTGGTGCCAGTGCGCTCTCTGGACTCACTGCACTGCATTCCCAGTTGTGCCAGGGCACTCTCTGGAGTCACTGCAGTGCATTCCCACTGGTCCCAGGGCACTCTCTGGACTCACTGCACTGCATCCCCAGTGGTGCCAGTGCACTCTCTGCACTCACTGCACTGCATCCCCAGTCGTGCCAGTGCACTCTCTGGACTCACTGCTCTGCATCCCCAAGGTGCCAGTGCACGCTCTGGAATCACTTCACTGCATCCCCAGTGTTGCCAGTGCACTCTCTGGACTCACTGCACTGCATCCCCAGTGGTGCCAGTGCACTCTTTGGACTCACTGCACTGCATCCCCAGTGGTGCCAGTGCACTCTCCTGACTCTCGGCACTGCATCACCAGTGGTGCCAGTGCACTCTGTATACTCACTGCACTGCATCCCCAGTGGTGCCAGTGCGCTCTCTGGACTCACTGCACTGCATTCCCAGTTGTGCCAGGGCACTCTCTGGAGTCACTGCAGTGCATTCCCAGTGGTGCCAGTGCACTCTCTGGACTCACTGCACTGCATTACCAGTGGTGCCAGTGCACTCTCTGGACTCACTGCAGTGCATCCCCAGTGTTGCCAAGGCACTCTCTGGACTTACAGGACTGCATTCCCAGTGGTGCCCGTGCACTCTCTGGACTCACGGCACTGCATCCCTTAGTGCTGCTAGTGCACTCTCTGGAGTCACTGCACTGCATCCCCAGTGGGGCCAGTGCACTCTCTGGACTCACGGCACTGCTACCCAGTGGTGCCATTGAACTCTGTGGACTCACTGCACTGCATCCCCAGTGGTGCCAGGGCACTCTCTGCACTCACTGCACTGCATTCCCAGTGGTGTCAGTGCACTCTCTGGACTCACTACAGTACAGCTCCAGTGGTGCCAGTGCACTCACTGCAGTGCATCCCCACTGGTACCTTTGCACTTACTGGACTCACTACACTGAACTAACTGCAGTGCATCCCCACTGGTGCCAAAGCACTCTCTGGACTCACTGCAGTGCATCCCCAGTGGTGCCACTGCACTCTCTGGACTCACTGCAGTGCATCCCCAGTGGTGCCAGTGCACTCTCTGGACTCATTGAAGTGCATTCTCAGTGGTGCCAGTGCACTCTCTGGACTCACTGCAGTGCATCCCAGGTGGTGCCAGTACACTCACTGGACTCACTGCACTACATCCCCAGTGGTGCCAGTGCACTCTCTGGACTCACTAAACTGCATCACCAGTGGTGCCACTGCACTCTCTGGACTCACTGCACTGCTTCCCCAGTGGTGGCAGTGCACTCACTGGACTCACTGCAGTGCATCCCCACTGGTGCCAGTGCACTCTCTGGGCTCACTGCAGTGCATCCCCAGTGGTGCCAGTGCACTCTCTGGACTCACTGCACTGCATCACCAGTGGTGCCAGTGCGCTCTCTGGAGTCACAGCACTGCATCCCCAGTGGTGCCAGTGCAAATCTCTGGACTCACTGCACTGCATCCCCAGTGGTGCCAGTGCACTCTCTGGACTCACTGCACTGCATCCCCGGTGGTGCCAGTGCAGTCTCTGGAGTAACTGCACTGCATCCCCACTGGTGCCAAAGCACTCTCTGGACTCCCAGCACCGCATCCCCAGTGGTGCCAGTGCACTCTCTGTACTCACTGCACTGCATGCCCAGTGGTGCCAGTGCACTCTCTGGACTCACTGTACTGCATACCCACTGGTGCCAGTGCACTCTGTGGACTCACTGTACTGCATTCCCAGTGGTGACAGTGCACTCTCTGGACTCACTGCAGTGCATCCCCAGTGGTGCCAGTGCACTCTCTGGACTCACTGCAGTGCATCCCCAGTGGTGCCAGTGCACTCTCTTGACTCACTGCACTGAAGACCCAGTGGTGCCAGTGCACTCTCTGGACTCACTGCAGTGCATCCCCAGTGGTGCCAGTGCACTCTCTGGACTCACTGCACTGCATCCCCAGTGGTGCCAGTGCACTCTCTGGACTCACTGCAGGGCATCCCCAGTGGTGCCAGTGCACTCTCTGGACTCACTGCAGTGCATCCCCAGTGGTGCCAGTGCACTCTCTGGACTCACTGTACTGCACCCCCAGTGGTGCCAGTGCACTCACTGGACTGACTGCACTGCATCCCCAGTGGTGCCAGTGCACTCTCTGGACTCACTGCACTGCATCCCCACTGGTGCCAGTGTACTCTCTGGACACACTGCACTGCATCCCCAGTGGTTCCAGTGCACTCACTGGACTCACTGGACACATCCCCAGTGGTGCCAGTGCACTCTCTGGACTCACTGCACTGCATCCCCACTGGTGCCAGTGCACTCTCTGGACTCACTGAAGTGCATCCCCAGTGGTGCCAGTGCACTCTCTGGACTCACTGCAGTGCATCCCCAGTGGAGCCAGTGCACTCTCTGGACTCACTGCAGTGCATCCCAAGTGGTGCCATTGCACTCTCTGGACTCACTGCACTGCATCTCCAGTGGTGCCAGTGCACTCTCTGGACTCACTGCACTGCATCCCCAGTGCTGCCAGTGCACTCTCTTGAGTCACTGCACTGCATCCCCTGTGGTGCAAGAGCACTCTCTGGACTCATAGCAGTGCATCACCAGTGGTGCCAGTGCACTCTCTGGACTCATTGCACTGCATCACCAGTGGTGCCAGTGCACTCTCTGGACTCACTGCACTGCATCCCCAGTGGTGCTAGTGCACTGTGTGGACTCACTGTACTGCATCCCCAGTGGTGCCAGTGCAATCTCTGGACTCACTGCAGTGCATCCCCAGTGGTGCCAGTGCACTCTCAGGACTCACTGCACTGCATCCTCAGTGGTGCCAGTGCACTCTCTGGACTCACTGCACTGCATCCCCAGTAGTGACAGTGCACTCTCTGGACTCACTGCAGTGCATCCCCACTGGTGCCAGTGCACTCTCTGGACTTACTGCACTGCATCCCCAGTAGTGCCAGTGCACTCTCTGGACTCACTGCACTGCATCCCCAGTGGTGCCAGTGCACTCACTGGATTCACTACACTGCATCCCCAGTGGTGCCAGTGCACTCTCTGGACTCACTGCACTGCATCCCCAGTGGTGCCAGTGCGCTCTCTGGAGTCACAGCACTGCATCCCCAGTGGTGCCAGTGCACTCTCAGGACTCACTGCACTGCATCCCCAGTGGTGCCAGTGCACTCTCTGGACTCACTGCACTGCATCCCCGGTGGTGCCAGTGCACTCTCTGGACTCACTGCACTGCATCCCCAGTGGTGCCAGTGCACTCTGTGGACTCACTGTACTGCATCCCCAGTGGTGACAGTGCACTCTCTGGACTCACTGCAGTGCATCCCCAGTGGTGCCAGTGCACTCTCTGGACTCACTGCAGTGCATCCCCACTGGTGCCAGTGCACTCTCTGGACTCACTGCACTGCATCCCCAGTGGTGCCAGTGCAGTCTCTGGAGTAACTGCAGTGCATCCCCACTGGTGCCAAAGCACTCTCTGGACTCACTGCAGTGCATCCCCAGTGGTGCCACTGCACTCTCTGGTCTCACTGCAGTGCATCCCCAGTGGTGCCAGTGCACTCTCTGGACTCATTGAAGTGCATTCTCAGTGGTGCCAGTGCACTCTCTGGACTCACTGCAGTGCATCCCCAGTGGTGCCAGTACACTCACTGGACTCACTGCACTGCATCCCCAGTGGTGCCAGTGCACTCTCTGGACTCACTAAACTGCATCACCAGTGGTGCCACTGAACTCTCTGCACTCACTGCACTGCTTCCCCAGTGGTGCCAGTGCACTCACTGGACTCACTGCAGTGCATCCCCGCTGGTGCCAGTGCACTCTCTGGGCTCACTGCAGTGCATCCCCAGTGGTGCCAGTGCACTCTCTGGACTCACTGCACTGCATCCCCAGTGGTGCCAGTGCGCTCTCTGGAGTCACAGCACTGCATCCCCAGTGGTGCCAGTGCAAATCTCTGGACTCACTGCACTGCATCCCCACTGGTGCCAAAGCACTCTCTGGACTCCCAGCACCGCATCCCCCGTGGTGCCAGTGCACTCTCTGGACTCACTGCACTGCATGCCCAGTGGTGCCAGTGCACTCTCTGGACTCACTGTACTGCATACCCACTGGTGCCAGTGCACTCTGTGGACTCACTGTACTGCATCCCCAGTGGTGACAGTGCACTCTCTGGACTCACTGCAGTGCATCCCCAGTGGTGCCAGTGCACTCTCTTGACTCACTGCACTGAAGCCCCAGTGGTGCCAGTGCACTCTCTGGACTCACTGCAGTGCATCCCCAGTGGTGCCAGTGCACTCTCTGGACTCACTGCACTGCATCCCCAGTGGTGCCAGTGCACTCTCTGGACTCACTGCAGGGCATCCCCAGTGGTGCCAGTGCACTGTCTGGACTCACTGCAGTGTATCCCCAGTGGTGCCAGTGCACTCTCTGGACTCACTGTACTGCACCCCCAGTGGTGCCAGTGCACTCACTGGACTGACTGCACTGCATCCCCAGTGGTGCCAGTGCACTCTCTGGACTCACTGCACTGCATCCCCACTGGTGCCAGTGTACTCTCTGGACTCACTGCACTGCATCCCCAGTGGTGCCAGTGCACTCACTGGACTCACTGGACACATCCCCAGTGGTGCCAGTGCACTCTCTGGACTCACTGCAGTGCATCCCCAGTGGTGCCAGTGCACTCTCTGGACTCACTGCACTGCATCCCCACTGGTGCCAGTGTACTCTCAGGACTCACTGCAGTGCATCCCCAGTGGTGCCAGTGCACTCTCTGGACTCACTGCACTGCATCCCCACTGGTGCCAGTGCACTCTCTGGACTCACTGAAGTGCATCCCCAGTTGTGCCAGTGCACTCTCTGGACTCAATGCACTGCATCCCCAGTGGTGCCAGTGCACTCTCTGGACTCACTGCACTGCATCCCCAGTGGTGCCAGTGCAATCTCTGGATTCACTGTAGTGCATCCCCAGTGGTGCCAGTGCACTCTCTGGACTCACTGCAGTGCATCCCCAGTGGTGCCAGTGTACTCTCTGGACTCACTGCAGTGCATTCCCAGTGGTGCCAGTGCACTCTTTGGACTCACTGCACTGCAGCCCCATTGGTGCCAGTGCATTCTCTGGACTCACTGCACTGCATCACAGGTGGTGCCAGTGCACTCTCTGGACTCACTGCACTGCATCCCCAATGGTGCCAGTGCACTCTCTGGACTCACTGCACTGCATCCCCAGTGGTGCCAGTGCACTCTCTGCACTCACTTCTCTGCATTCCCAGTGGTGCCAGTGAAGTCTCTGGACTCACTGCACTGCATCCACAGTGGTGCCAGTGCAATCTCTGGACTCACTGCAGTGCATCACCAGTGGTGCCAGTGCACTCTCTGGACTCACTGCACTGCATCCCCAGTGGTGCCAGTGCACTCTCTGGACTCACTGCACTGCATCCCCAGTGGTGCCAGTGCACTCTCTGGACTCACTGCACTGTATCCCCAGTGGTGCCAGTGCACTCACTGGATTCACTGCAGTGCATCCCCAGTGGTGCCAGTGCACTCTCTGGACTCACTGCACTGCATCCCCAGTGGTGCCAGTGCACTCTGTGGACTCACTGCACTGCATCCCCAGTGGTGACAGTGCACTCTCTGGACTCACTGCAGTGCATCCCCAGTGGTGACAGTGCACTCTCTGGACTCACTGCAGTGCATCCCCAGTGGTGCCAGTGCACTCTCTGGACTCACTGCACTGCATCCCCAGTGATGCCAGTGCAGTCTCTGGAGTAACTGCAGTGCATCCCCACTGGTGCCAAAGCACTCTCTGGACTCCCGGCACCGCATCCCCAGTGGTGCCAGTGCACTCTCTGGACTCACTGCACTGCATCCCCAGTGGTGCCAGTGCACTCTCTGGAGTCACAGCACTGCATCCCCAGTGGTGCCAGTGCACTCTCTGGACTCACTGAAGTGCATTCTCAGTGGTGCCAGTGCACTCTCCGGAGTCACAGCACTGCATCCCCAGTGGTGCCAGTGCACTCTCTGGACTCACTGCACTGCATCCCCAGTGGTGACAGTGCACTCTCTGGACTCACTGCAGTGCATCCCCAGTGGTGACAGTGCACTCTCTGGACTCACTGCAGTGCATCCCCAGTGGTGCCAGTGCACTCTCTGAACTCACTGCACTGCATCCCCAGTGGTGCCAGTGCACTCTTTCAAGTCACTGCACTGCATCCCCATTAGTGCCAGTGCAGTCTCTGGACTCACTGCAGTACATCCCCAGTGGTGCCAGTGCACTCTCTGGACTCACTAAACTGCATCCCCACTGGTGCCAGTGCACTCTCTGGAGTCACAGCACTGCATCCCCAGTGGTGCCAGTGCACTCTCTAGACTCACTGCACTGCATCCCCAGTGGTGCCAGTGCACTCTGTGGACTCACTGCACTGCATCCCCAGTGGTGCCAGTGCACTCTCTGGACTCACTGCAGTGCATCCCCACTGGTGCCAGTGCACTCTCTGGACTCACTGCACTGCATCCCCAGTGGTGCCAGTGCAGTCTCTGGAGTAACTGCAGTGCATCCCCACTGGTGCCAAAGCACTCTCTGGACTCACTGCAGTGCATCCCCAGTGGTGCCACTGCACTCTCTGGACTCACTGCAGTGCATCCCCAGTGGTGCCAGTGCACTCTCTGGACTCATTGAAGTGCATTCTCAGTGGTGCCAGTGCACTCTCTGGACTCACTGCAGTGCATCCCCAGTGGTGCCAGTACACTTACTGGACTCACTGCACTGCATCCCCAGTGGTGCCAGTGCACTCTCTGGACTCACTAAACTGCATCACCAGTGGTGCCACTGCACTCTCTGGACTCACTGCACTGCTTCCCCAGTGGTGCCAGTGCACTCACTGGACTCACTGCAGTGCATTCCCACTGGTGCCAGTGCACTCTCTGGGCTCACTGCAGTGCATCCCCAGTGGTGCCAGTGCACTCTCTGGAGTCACAGCACTGCATCCCCAGTGGTACCAGTGCAAATCTCTGGACTCACTGCACTGCATCCCCAGTGGTGCCAGTGCACTCTCTGGACTCACTGCACTGCATCCCCAGTGGTGCCAGTGCAGTCTCTGGAGTAACTGCACTGCATCCCCACTGGTGCCAAAGCACTCTCTGGACTCCCAGCACCGCATCCCCAGTGGTGCCAGTGCACTCTCTGGACTCACTGCACTGCATGCCCAGTGGTGCCAGTGCACTCTCTGGACTCACTGTACTGCATACCCACTGGTGCCAGTGCACTCTGTGGACTCACTGTACTGCATCCCCAGTGGTGACAGTGCACTCTCTGGACTCACTGCAGTGCATCCCCAGTGGTGCCAGTGCACTCTCTGGACTCACTGCACTGCATCCCCAGTGGTGCCAGTGCACTCTCTTGACTCACTGCACTGAAGACCCAGTGGTGCCAGTGCACTCTCTGGACTCACTGCAGTGCATCCCCAGTGGTGCCAGTGCACTCTCTGGACTCACTGCACTGCATCCCCAGTGGTGCCAGTGCACTCTCTGGACTCACTGCAGGGCATCCCCAGTGGTGCCAGTGCACTGTCTGGACTCACTGCAGTGTATCCCCAGTGGTGCCAGTGCACTCTCTGGACTCACTGTACTGCACCCCCTGTGGTGCCAGTGCACTCACTGGACTGACTGCACTGCATCCCCAGTGGTGCCAGTGCACTCTCTGGACTCACTGCACTGCATCCCCACTGGTGCCAGTGTACTCTCTGGACTCACTGCACTGCATCCCCAGTGGTGCCAGTGCACTCACTGGACTCACTGGACACATCCCCAGTGGTGCCAGTGCACTCTCTGGACTCACTGCAGTGCATCCCCAGTGGTGCCAGTGCACTCTCTGGACTCACTGCACTGCATCCCCAGTGGTGCCAGTGTACTCTCTGGACTCACTGCAGTGCATCCCCAGTGGTGCCAGTGCACTCTCTGGACTTACTGCACTGCATCCCCAGTAGTGCCAGTGCACTCTCTGGACTCACTGCACTGCATCCCCAGTGGTGCCAGTGCACTCACTGGATTCACTGCACTGCATCCCCAGTGGTGCCAGTGCACTCTCTGGACTCACTGCACTGCATCCCCAGTGGTGCCAGTGCAGTCTGTGGACTCACTGTACTGCATCCCCAGTGGTGACAGTGCACTCTCTGAACTCACTGCAGTGCATCCCCAGTGGTGCCAGTGCACTCTCTGGACTCACTGCAGTGCATCCCCACTGGTGCCAGTGCACTCTCTGGACTCACTGCACTGCATCCCCAGTGGTGCCAGTGCACTCTCTTGAGTCACTGCACTGCATCCCCTGTGGTGCAAGAGCACTCTCTGGACTCACTGCAGTGCATCCCCAGTGGTGCCACTGCACTCTCTGGACTCACTGCAGTGCATCCCCAGTGGTGCCAGTGCACTCTCTGGACTCATTGAAGTGCATTCTCAGTGGTGCCAGTGCACTCTCTGGACTCACTGCACTGCATCCCCAGTGGTGCCAGTACACTCACTGGACTCACTGCACTGCATCCCCAGTGGTGCCAGTGCACTCTCTGGACTCACTAAACTGCATCACCAGTGGTGCCACTGCACTCTCTGGACTCACTGCAGTGCATCACCAGTGGTGCCAGTGCACTCACTGGACTCACTGCAGTGCATCCCCGCTGGTGCCAGTGCACTCTCTGGGCTCACTGCACTGCATCCCCAGTGGTGCCAGTGCACTCTCTGGACTCACTGCACTGCATCCCCAGTGGTGCCAGTGCGCTCTCTGGAGTCACAGCACTGCATCCCCAGTGGTGCCAGTGCACTCTCAGGACTCACTGCACTGCATCCCCAGTGGTGCCAGTGCACTCTCTGGACTCACTGCACTGCATCCCCGGTGGTGCCAGTGCACTCTCTGGACTCACTGCACTGCATCCCCAGTGGTGCCAGTGCACTCTGTGGACTCACTGTACTGCATCCCCAGTGGTGACAGTGCACTCTCTGGACTCACTGCAGTGCATCCCCAGTGGTGCCAGTGCACTCTCTGGACTCACTGCAGTGCATCCCCACTGGTGCCAGTGCACTCTCTGGACTCACTGCACTGCATCCCCAGTGGTGCCAGTGCAGTCTCTGGAGTAACTGCAGTGCATCCCCACTGGTGCCAAAGCACTCTCTGGACTCACTGCAGTGCATCCCCAGTGGTGCCACTGCACTCTCTGGTCTCACTGCAGTGCATCCCCAGTGGTGCCAGTGCACTCTCTGGACTCATTGAAGTGCATTCTCAGTGGTGCCAGTGCACTCTCTGGACTCACTGCAGTGCATCCCCAGTGGTGCCAGTACACTCACTGGACTCACTGCACTGCATCCCCAGTGGTGCCAGTGCACTCACTGGACTCACTGCAGTGCATCCCCGCTGGTGCCAGTGCACTCTCTGGGCTCACTGCAGTGCATCCCCAGTGGTGCCAGTGCACTCTCTGGACTCACTGCACTGCATCCCCAGTGGTGCCAGTGCGCTCTCTGGAGTCACAGCACTGCATCCCCAGTGGTGCCAGTGCAAATCTCTGGACTCACTGCACTGCATCCCCAGTGGTGCCAGTGCACTCTCTGGACTCACTGCACTGCATCCCCAGTGGTGCCAGTGCAGTCTCTGGAGTAACTGCACTGCATCCCCACTGGTGCCAAAGCACTCTCTGGACTCCCAGCACCGCATCCCCCGTGGTGCCAGTGCACTCTCTGGACTCACTGCACTGCATGCCCAGTGGTGCCAGTGCACTCTCTGGACTCACTGTACTGCATACCCACTGGTGCCAGTGCACTCTGTGGACTCACTGTACTGCATCCCCAGTGGTGCCAGTGCACTCTCTGGACTCACTGAAGTGCATCCCCAGTGGTGCCAGTGCACTCTCTGGACTCACTGCAGTGCATCCCCAGTGGTGCCAGTGCACTCTCTTGACTCACTGCACTGAAGCCCCAGTGGTGCCAGTGCACTCTCTGGACTCACTGCAGTGCATCCCCAGTGGTGCCAGTGCACTCTCTGGACTCACTGCACTGCATCCCCAGTGGTGCCAGTGCACTCTCTGGACTCACTGCAGGGCATCCCCAGTGGTGCCAGTGCACTGTCTGGACTCACTGCAGTGCATCCCCAGTGGTGCCAGTGCACTCTCTGGACTCACTGTACTGCACCCCCAGTGGTGCCAGTGCACTCACTGGACTGACTGCACTGCATCCCCAGTGGTGCCAGTGCACTCTCTGGACTCACTGCACTGCATCCCCACTGGTGCCAGTGTACTCTCTGGACTCACTGCACTGCATCCCCAGTGGTGCCAGTGCACTCACTGGACTCACTGGACACATCCCCAGTGGTGCCAGTGCACTCTCTGGACTCACTGCAGTGCATCCCCAGTGGTGCCAGTGCACTCTCTGGACTCACTGCACTGCATCCCCAGTGGTGCCAGTGTACTCTCAGGACTCACTGCAGTGCATCCCCAGTGGTGCCAGTGCACTCTCTGGACTCACTGCACTGCATCCCCACTGGTGCCAGTGCACTCTCTGGACTCACTGAAGTGCATCCCCAGTTGTGCCAGTGCACTCTCTGGACTCAATGCACTGCATCCCCAGTGGTGCCAGTGCACTCTCTGGACTCACTGCACTGCATCCCCAGTGGTGCCAGTGCAATCTCTGGATTCACTGTAGTGCATCCCCAGTGGTG
Source organism: Anser brachyrhynchus (assembly GCF_964034855.1). Lineage (NCBI taxonomy): Eukaryota > Metazoa > Chordata > Aves > Anseriformes > Anatidae > Anser > Anser brachyrhynchus. The sequence continues at coordinate 268,944 of NW_027664036.1, forward strand.
CCAGTGCACTCTCTGGACTCACTGCAGTGCATCCCCAGTGGTGCCAGTGTACTCTCTGGACTCACTGCAGTGCATTCCCAGTGGTGCCAGTGCACTCTTTGGACTCACTGCACTGCAGCCCCATTGGTGCCAGTGCATTCTCTGGACTCACTGCACTGCATCACAGGTGGTGCCAGTGCACTCTCTGGACTCACTGCACTGCATCCCCAATGGTGCCAGTGCACTCTCTGGACTCACTGCACTGCATCCCCAGTGGTGCCAGTGCACTCTCTGCACTCACTTCTCTGCATTCCCAGTGGTGCCAGTGAAGTCTCTGGACTCACTGCACTGCATCCACAGTGGTGCCAGTGCAATCTCTGGACTCACTGCAGTGCATCACCAGTGGTGCCAGTGCACTCTCTGGACTCACTGCACTGCATCCCCAGTGGTGCCAGTGCACTCTCTGGACTCACTGCACTGCATCCCCAGTGGTGCCAGTGCACTCTCTGGACTCACTGCACTGTATCCCCAGTGGTGCCAGTGCACTCACTGGATTCACTGCAGTGCATCCCCAGTGGTGCCAGTGCACTCTCTGGACTCACTGCACTGCATCCCCAGTGGTGCCAGTGCACTCTGTGGACTCACTGCACTGCATCCCCAGTGGTGACAGTGCACTCTCTGGACTCACTGCAGTGCATCCCCAGTGGTGCCAGTGCACTCTCTGGACTCACTGCACTGCATCCCCAGTGGTGCCAGTGCAGTCTCTGGAGTAACTGCAGTGCATCCCCACTGGTGCCAAAGCACTCTCTGGACTCCCGGCACCGCATCCCCAGTGGTGCCAGTGCACTCTCTGGACTCACTGCACTGCATCCCCAGTGGTGCCAGTGCACTCTCTGGAGTCACAGCACTGCATCCCCAGTGGTGCCAGTGCACTCTCTGGACTCACTGAAGTGCATCCCCAGTGGTGCCAGTGCACTCTCTGGACTCACTGAAGTGCATTCTCAGTGGTGCCAGTGCACTCTCCGGAGTCACAGCACTGCATCCCCAGTGGTGCCAGTGCACTCTCTGGACTCACTGCACTGCATCCCCAGTGGTGACAGTGCACTCTCTGGACTCACTGCAGTGCATCCCCAGTGGTGACAGTGCACTCTCTGGACTCACTGCAGTGCATCCCCAGTGGTGCCAGTGCACTCTCTGAACTCACTGCACTGCATCCCCAGTGGTGCCAGTGCAGTCTCTGGAGTAACTGCAGTGCATCCCCACTGGTGCCAAAGCACTCTCTGGACTCCCGGCACCGCATCCCCAGTGGTGCCAGTGCACTCTCTGGACTCACTAAACTGCATCCCCAGTGGTGCCAGTGCACTCTCTGGAGTCACAGCACTGCATCCCCAGTGGTGCCAGTGCACTCTCTGGACTCACTGCACTGCATCCCCAGTGGTGCCAGTGCACTCTGTGGACTCACTGCACTGCATCCCCAGTGGTGCCAGTGCACTCTCTGGACTCACTGTAGTGCATCCCCAGTGGTGCCACTGCACTCTCTGGACTCACTGCAGTGCATCCCCAGTGGTGCCAGTGCACTCTCTGGACTCATTGAAGTGCATTCTCAGTGGTGCCAGTGCACTCTCTGGACTCACTGCAGTGCATCCCCAGTGGTGCCAGTACACTCACTGGACTCACTGCACTGCATCCCCAGTGGTGCCAGTGCACTCTCTGGACTCACTAAACTGCATCACCAGTGGTGCCACTGCACTCTCTGGACTCACTGCACTGCTTCCCCAGTGGTGCCAGTGCACTCACTGGACTCACTGCAGTGCATTCCCACTGGTGCCAGTGCACTCTCTGGGCTCACTGCAGTGCATCCCCAGTGGTGCCAGTGCACTCTCTGGAGTCACAGCACTGCATCCCCAGTGGTACCAGTGCAAATCTCTGGACTCACTGCACTGCATCCCCAGTGGTGCCAGTGCACTCTCTGGACTCACTGCACTGCATCCCCGGTGGTGCCAGTGCAGTCTCTGGAGTAACTGCACTGCATCCCCAGTGGTGCCAGTGCAGTCTGTGGACTCACTGTACTGCATCCCCAGTGGTGCCAGTGCACTCACTGGACTCACTGGACACATCCCCAGTGGTGCCAGTGCACTCTCTGGACTCACTGCAGTGCATCCCCAGTGGTGCCAGTGCACTCTCTGGACTCACTGCAGTGCATCCCCAGTGGTGCCAGTGTACTCTCTGGACTCACTGCAGTGCATCCCCAGTGGTGCCAGTGCACTCTCTGGACTCACTGCACTGCATCCCCACTGGTGCCAGTGCACTCTCTGGACTCACTGCACTGCATCCCCACTGGTGCCAGTGCACTCTCTGGACTCACTGAAGTGCATCCCCAGTGGTGCCAGTGCACTCTCTGGACTCACTGCAGTGCATCCCCAGTGGAGCCAGTGCACTCTCTGGACTCACTGCAGTGCATCCGCAGTGGTGCCATTGCACTCTCTGGACTCACTGCACTGCATCTCCAGTGGTGCCAGTGCACTCTCTGGACTCACTGCACTGCATCCCCAGTGCTGCCAGTGCACTCTCTTGAGTCACTGCACTGCATCCCCTGTGGTGCAAGAGCACTCTCTGGACTCATAGCAGTGCATCACCAGTGGTGCCAGTGCACTCTCTGGACTCACTGCACTGCATCACCAGTGGTGCCAGTGCACTCTCTGGACTCACTGCACTGCATCCCCAGTGGCGCTAGTGCACTGTGTGGACTCACTGTACTGCAACCCCAGTGGTGCCAGAGCACTCTCTGGACTCACTGCAGTGCATCCCCAGTGGTGCCAGTGCACTCTCAGGACTCACTGCACTGCATCCTCAGTGGTGCCAGTGCACTCTCTGGACTCACTGCACTGCATCCCCAGTAGTGACAGTGCACTCTCTGGACTCACTGCAGTGCATCCCCAGTGGTGCCAGTGCACTCTCTGGACTTACTGCACTGCATCCCCAGTGGTGCCAGTGCACTCTCTGGACTCACTGCACTGCATCCCCAGTGGTGCCAGTGCACTCACTGGATTCACTGCACTGCATCCCCAGTGGTGCCAGTGCACTCTCTGGACTCACTGCACTGCATCCCCAGTGGTGCCAGTGCAGTCTGTGGACTCACTGTACTGCATCCCCAGTGGTGACAGTGCACTCTCTGAACTCACTGCACTGCATCCCCAGTGGTGCCAGTGCACTCTCTGGACTCACTGCAGTGCATCCCCACTGGTGCCAGTGCACTCTCTGGACTCACTGCACTGCATCCCCAGTGGTGCCAGTGCAGTCTCTGGAGTAACTGCAGTGCATCCCCACTGGTGCCAAAGCACTCTCTGGACTCACTGCAGTGCATCCCCAGTGGTGCCACTGCACTCTCTGGACTCACTGCAGTGCATCCCCAGTGGTGCCAGTGCACTCTCTGGACTCATTGAAGTGCATTCTCAGTGGTGCCAGTGCACTCTCTGGACTCACTGCAGTGCATCCCCAGTGGTGCCAGTGCACTCTCTGGACTCACTAAACTGCATCACCAGTGGTGCCACTGCACTCTCTGGACTCACTGCACTGCATCCCCACTGGTGCCAGTGTACTCACTGGACTCACTGCACTGCATCCCCAGTGGTGCCAGTGCACTCTCTGGACTCACTAAACTGCATCACCAGTGGTGCCACTGCACTCTCTGGACTCACTGCAGTGCATCACCAGTGGTGCCAGTGCACTCACTGGACTCACTGCAGTGCATCCCCGCTGGTGCCAGTGCACTCTCTGGGCTCACTGCACTGCATCCCCAGTGGTGCCAGTGCACTCTCTGGACTCACTGCACTGCATCCCCAGTGGTGCCAGTGCGCTCTCTGGAGTCACAGCACTGCATCCCCAGTGGTGCCAGTGCAAATATCTGGACTCACTGCACTGCATCCCCAGTGGTGCCAGTGCACTCTCTGGACTCACTGCACTGCATCCCCGGTGGTGCCAGTGCACTCTCTGGACTCACGGCACTGCATCCCCAGTGGTGCCAGTGCACTCTGTGGACTCACTGTACTGCATCCCCAGTGGTGACAGTGCACTCTCTGGACTCACTGCAGTGCATCCCCAGTGGTGCCAGTGCACTCTCTGGACTCACTGCACTGCATCCCCACTGGTGCCAGTGCACTCTCTGGACTCACTGCACTGCATCCCCAGTGGTGCCAGTGCAGTCTCTGGAGTAACTGCAGTGCATCCCCACTGGTGCCAAAGCACTCTCTGGACTCACTGCAGTGCATCCCCAGTGGTGCCACTGCACTCTCTGGACTCACTGCAGTGCATCCCCAGTGGTGCCAGTGCACTCTCTAGACTCATTGAAGTGCATTCTCAGTGGTGCCAGTGCACTCTCTGGACTCACAGCAGTGCATCCCCAGTGGTGCCAGTACACTCACTGGACTCACTGCACTGCATCCCCCGTGGTGCCAGTGCACTCTCTGGACTCACTAAACTGCATCACCAGTGGTGCCTCTGAACTCTCTGGACTCACTGCACTGCTTCTCCAGTGGTGCCAGTGCACTCACTGGACTCACTGCAGTGCATCCCCGCTGGTGCCAGTGCACTCTCTGGGCTCACTGCAGTGCATCCCCAGTGGTGCCAGTGCACTCTCTGGACTCACTGCACTGCATCCCCAGTGGTGCCAGTGCGCTCTCTGGAGTCACAGCACTGCATCCCCAGTGGTGCCAGTGCAAATCTCTGGACTCACTGCACTGCATCCCCAGTGGTGCCAGTGCACTCTCTGGACTCACTGCACTGCATCCCCAGTGGTGCCAGTGCAGTCTCTGGAGTAACTGCACTGCATCCCCACTGGTGCCAAAGCACTCTCTGGACTCCCAGCACCGCATCCCCCGTGGTGCCAGTGCACTCTCTGGACTCACTGCACTGCATGCCCCAGTGGTGCCAGTGCACTCTCTGGACTCACTGTACTGCATACCCACTGGTGCCAGTGCACTCTGTGGACTCACTGTACTGCATCCCCAGTGGTGACAGTGCACTCTCTGGACTCACTGCAGTGCATCCCCAGTGGTGCCAGTGCACTCTCTGGACTCACTGCAGTGCATCCCCAGTGGTGCCAGTGCACTCTCTTGACTCACTGCACTGAAGCCCCAGTGTTGCCAGTGCACTCTCTGGACTCACTGCAGTGCATCCCCAGTGGTGCCAGTGCACTCTCTGAACTCACTGCACTGCATCCCCAGTGGTGCCAGTGCACTCTCTGGACTCACTGCAGGGCATCCCCAGTGGTGCCAGTGCACTGTCTGGACTCACAGCACTGCATCCCCAGTGGTGCCAGTGCACTCACTGGACTCACTGGACACATCCCCAGTGGTGCCAGTGCACTCTCTGGACTCACTGCAGTGCATCCCCAGTGGTGACAGTGCACTCTCTGGACTCACTGCAGTGCATCCCCAGTGGTGACAGTGCACTCTCTGGACTCACTGCAGTGCATCCCCAGTGGTGCCAGTGCACTCTCTGGACTCACTGCACTGCATCCCCAGTGGTGCCAGTGCAGTCTCTGGAGTAACTGCAGTGCATCCCCACTGGTGCCAAAGCACTCTCTGGACTCCCGGCACCGCATCCCCAGTGGTGCCAGTGCACTCTCTGGACTCACTAAACTGCATCCCCAGTGGTGCCAGTGCACTCTCTGGAGTCACAGCACTGCATCCCCAGTGGTGCCAGTGCACTCTCTGGACTCACTGAAGTGCATCCCCAGTGGTGCCAGTGCACTCTCTGGACTCACTGAAGTGCATTCTCAGTGGTGCTAGTGCACTCTCCGGAGTCACAGCACTGCATCCCCAGTGGTGCCAGTGCACTCTCTGGACTCACTGCACTGCATCCCCAGTGGTGACAGTGCACTCTCTGGACTCACTGCAGTGCATCCCCAGTGGTGACAGTGCACTCTCTGGACTCACTGCAGTGCATCCCCAGTGGTGCCAGTGCACTCTCTGAACTCACTGCACTGCATCCCCAGTGGTGCCAGGGCAGTCTCTGGAGTAACTGCAGTGCATCCCCACTGGTGCCAAAGCACTCTCTGGACTCCCGGCACCGCATCCCCAGTGGTGCCAGTGCACTCTCTGGACTCACTGCACTGCATCCCCAGTGGTGCCAGTGCACTCTCTGGAGTCACAGCACTGCATCCCCAGTGGTGCCAGTGCACTCTCTGGACTCACTGAAGTGCATCCCCAGTGGTGCCAGTGCACTCTCTGGACTCACTGAAGTGCATTCTCAGTGGTGCCAGTGCACTCTCTGGACTCACTTCAGTGCATCCCCAGTGGTGCCAGTACACTCTCTGGACTCACTGCAGTGCATCACCAGTGGTGCCAGTGCACTCTCTGGACTCACTGCAGTGCATCCCCAGTGGAGCCAGTGCACTCTCTGGACTCACTGCAGTGCATCCGCAGTGGTGCCATTGCACTCTCTGGACTCACTGCACTGCATCTCAAGTGGTGCCAGTGCACTCTCTACACTCACTGCACTGCATCCCCAGTGCTGCCAGTGCACTCTCTTGAGTCACTGCACTGCATCCCCTGTGGTGCAAGAGCACTCTCTGGACTCACAGCAGTGCATCACCAGTGGTGCCAGTGCACTCTCTGGACTCACTGCACTGCATCCCCAGTGGTGCCAGTGCACTCTCTGGACTCACTGCAGTGCATCCCCAGTGGTGCCAGTGCACTCTCTTGACTCACTGCACTGAAGCCCCAGTGGTGCCAGTGCACTCTCTGGACTCACTGCAGTGCATCCCCAGTGGTGCCAGTGCACTCTCTGGACTCACTGCACTGCATCCCCAGTGGTGCCAGTGCACTCTCTGGACTCACTGCAGGGCATCCCCAGTGGTGCCAGTGCACTGTCTGGACTCACTGCAGTGCATCCCCAGTGGTGCCAGTGCACTCTCTGGACTCACTGTACTGCACCCCCAGTGGTGCCAGTGCACTCACTGGACTGACTGCACTGCATCCCCAGTGGTGCCAGTGCACTCTCTGGACTCACTGCACTGCATCCCCACTGGTGCCAGTGTACTCTCTGGACTCACTGCACTGCATCCCCAGTGGTGCCAGTGCACTCACTGGACTCACTGGACACATCCCCAGTGGTGCCAGTGCACTCTCTGGACTCACTGCAGTGCATCCCCAGTGGTGCCAGTGCACTCTCTGGACTCACTGCACTGCATCCCCAGTGGTGCCAGTGTACTCTCAGGACTCACTGCAGTGCATCCCCAGTGGTGCCAGTGCACTCTCTGGACTCACTGCACTGCATCCCCACTGGTGCCAGTGCACTCTCTGGACTCACTGAAGTGCATCCCCAGTTGTGCCAGTGCACTCTCTGGACTCAATGCACTGCATCCCCAGTGGTGCCAGTGCACTCTCTGGACTCACTGCACTGCATCCCCAGTGGTGCCAGTGCAATCTCTGGATTCACTGTAGTGCATCCCCAGTGGTGCCAGTGCACTCTCTGGACTCACTGCAGTGCATCCCCAGTGGTGCCAGTGTACTCTCTGGACTCACTGCAGTGCATTCCCAGTGGTGCCAGTGCACTCTTTGGACTCACTGCACTGCAGCCCCATTGGTGCCAGTGCATTCTCTGGACTCACTGCACTGCATCACAGGTGGTGCCAGTGCACTCTCTGGACTCACTGCACTGCATCCCCAATGGTGCCAGTGCACTCTCTGGACTCACTGCACTGCATCCCCAGTGGTGCCAGTGCACTCTCTGCACTCACTTCTCTGCATTCCCAGTGGTGCCAGTGAAGTCTCTGGACTCACTGCACTGCATCCACAGTGGTGCCAGTGCAATCTCTGGACTCACTGCAGTGCATCACCAGTGGTGCCAGTGCACTCTCTGGACTCACTGCACTGCATCCCCAGTGGTGCCAGTGCACTCTCTGGACTCACTGCACTGCATCCCCAGTGGTGCCAGTGCACTCTCTGGACTCACTGCACTGTATCCCCAGTGGTGCCAGTGCACTCACTGGATTCACTGCAGTGCATCCCCAGTGGTGCCAGTGCACTCTCTGGACTCACTGCACTGCATCCCCAGTGGTGCCAGTGCACTCTGTGGACTCACTGCACTGCATCCCCAGTGGTGACAGTGCACTCTCTGGACTCACTGCAGTGCATCCCCAGTGGTGCCAGTGCACTCTCTGGACTCACTGCACTGCATCCCCAGTGGTGCCAGTGCAGTCTCTGGAGTAACTGCAGTGCATCCCCACTGGTGCCAAAGCACTCTCTGGACTCCCGGCACCGCATCCCCAGTGGTGCCAGTGCACTCTCTGGACTCACTGCACTGCATCCCCAGTGGTGCCAGTGCACTCTCTGGAGTCACAGCACTGCATCCCCAGTGGTGCCAGTGCACTCTCTGGACTCACTGAAGTGCATCCCCAGTGGTGCCAGTGCACTCTCTGGACTCACTGAAGTGCATTCTCAGTGGTGCCAGTGCACTCTCCGGAGTCACAGCACTGCATCCCCAGTGGTGCCAGTGCACTCTCTGGACTCACTGCACTGCATCCCCAGTGGTGACAGTGCACTCTCTGGACTCACTGCAGTGCATCCCCAGTGGTGACAGTGCACTCTCTGGACTCACTGCAGTGCATCCCCAGTGGTGCCAGTGCACTCTCTGAACTCACTGCACTGCATCCCCAGTGGTGCCAGTGCAGTCTCTGGAGTAACTGCAGTGCATCCCCACTGGTGCCAAAGCACTCTCTGGACTCCCGGCACCGCATCCCCAGTGGTGCCAGTGCACTCTCTGGACTCACTAAACTGCATCCCCAGTGGTGCCAGTGCACTCTCTGGAGTCACAGCACTGCATCCCCAGTGGTGCCAGTGCACTCTCTGGACTCACTGCACTGCATCCCCAGTGGTGCCAGTGCACTCTGTGGACTCACTGCACTGCATCCCCAGTGGTGCCAGTGCACTCTCTGGACTCACTGTAGTGCATCCCCAGTGGTGCCACTGCACTCTCTGGACTCACTGCAGTGCATCCCCAGTGGTGCCAGTGCACTCTCTGGACTCATTGAAGTGCATTCTCAGTGGTGCCAGTGCACTCTCTGGACTCACTGCAGTGCATCCCCAGTGGTGCCAGTACACTCACTGGACTCACTGCACTGCATCCCCAGTGGTGCCAGTGCACTCTCTGGACTCACTAAACTGCATCACCAGTGGTGCCACTGCACTCTCTGGACTCACTGCACTGCTTCCCCAGTGGTGCCAGTGCACTCACTGGACTCACTGCAGTGCATTCCCACTGGTGCCAGTGCACTCTCTGGGCTCACTGCAGTGCATCCCCAGTGGTGCCAGTGCACTCTCTGGAGTCACAGCACTGCATCCCCAGTGGTACCAGTGCAAATCTCTGGACTCACTGCACTGCATCCCCAGTGGTGCCAGTGCACTCTCTGGACTCACTGCACTGCATCCCCGGTGGTGCCAGTGCAGTCTCTGGAGTAACTGCACTGCATCCCCAGTGGTGCCAGTGCAGTCTGTGGACTCACTGTACTGCATCCCCAGTGGTGCCAGTGCACTCACTGGACTCACTGGACACATCCCCAGTGGTGCCAGTGCACTCTCTGGACTCACTGCAGTGCATCCCCAGTGGTGCCAGTGCACTCTCTGGACTCACTGCAGTGCATCCCCAGTGGTGCCAGTGTACTCTCTGGACTCACTGCAGTGCATCCCCAGTGGTGCCAGTGCACTCTCTGGACTCACTGCACTGCATCCCCACTGGTGCCAGTGCACTCTCTGGACTCACTGCACTGCATCCCCACTGGTGCCAGTGCACTCTCTGGACTCACTGAAGTGCATCCCCAGTGGTGCCAGTGCACTCTCTGGACTCACTGCAGTGCATCCCCAGTGGAGCCAGTGCACTCTCTGGACTCACTGCAGTGCATCCGCAGTGGTGCCATTGCACTCTCTGGACTCACTGCACTGCATCTCCAGTGGTGCCAGTGCACTCTCTGGACTCACTGCACTGCATCCCCAGTGCTGCCAGTGCACTCTCTTGAGTCACTGCACTGCATCCCCTGTGGTGCAAGAGCACTCTCTGGACTCATAGCAGTGCATCACCAGTGGTGCCAGTGCACTCTCTGGACTCACTGCACTGCATCACCAGTGGTGCCAGTGCACTCTCTGGACTCACTGCACTGCATCCCCAGTGGCGCTAGTGCACTGTGTGGACTCACTGTACTGCAACCCCAGTGGTGCCAGAGCACTCTCTGGACTCACTGCAGTGCATCCCCAGTGGTGCCAGTGCACTCTCAGGACTCACTGCACTGCATCCTCAGTGGTGCCAGTGCACTCTCTGGACTCACTGCACTGCATCCCCAGTAGTGACAGTGCACTCTCTGGACTCACTGCAGTGCATCCCCAGTGGTGCCAGTGCACTCTCTGGACTTACTGCACTGCATCCCCAGTGGTGCCAGTGCACTCTCTGGACTCACTGCACTGCATCCCCAGTGGTGCCAGTGCACTCACTGGATTCACTGCACTGCATCCCCAGTGGTGCCAGTGCACTCTCTGGACTCACTGCACTGCATCCCCAGTGGTGCCAGTGCAGTCTGTGGACTCACTGTACTGCATCCCCAGTGGTGACAGTGCACTCTCTGAACTCACTGCACTGCATCCCCAGTGGTGCCAGTGCACTCTCTGGACTCACTGCAGTGCATCCCCACTGGTGCCAGTGCACTCTCTGGACTCACTGCACTGCATCCCCAGTGGTGCCAGTGCAGTCTCTGGAGTAACTGCAGTGCATCCCCACTGGTGCCAAAGCACTCTCTGGACTCACTGCAGTGCATCCCCAGTGGTGCCACTGCACTCTCTGGACTCACTGCAGTGCATCCCCAGTGGTGCCAGTGCACTCTCTGGACTCATTGAAGTGCATTCTCAGTGGTGCCAGTGCACTCTCTGGACTCACTGCAGTGCATCCCCAGTGGTGCCAGTGCACTCTCTGGACTCACTAAACTGCATCACCAGTGGTGCCACTGCACTCTCTGGACTCACTGCACTGCATCCCCACTGGTGCCAGTGTACTCACTGGACTCACTGCACTGCATCCCCAGTGGTGCCAGTGCACTCTCTGGACTCACTAAACTGCATCACCAGTGGTGCCACTGCACTCTCTGGACTCACTGCAGTGCATCACCAGTGGTGCCAGTGCACTCACTGGACTCACTGCAGTGCATCCCCGCTGGTGCCAGTGCACTCTCTGGGCTCACTGCACTGCATCCCCAGTGGTGCCAGTGCACTCTCTGGACTCACTGCACTGCATCCCCAGTGGTGCCAGTGCGCTCTCTGGAGTCACAGCACTGCATCCCCAGTGGTGCCAGTGCAAATATCTGGACTCACTGCACTGCATCCCCAGTGGTGCCAGTGCACTCTCTAGACTCACTGCACTGCATCCCCGGTGGTGCCAGTGCACTCTCTGGACTCACGGCACTGCATCCCCAGTGGTGCCAGTGCACTCTGTGGACTCACTGTACTGCATCCCCAGTGGTGACAGTGCACTCTCTGGACTCACTGCACTGCATCCCCACTGGTGCCAGTGCACTCTCTGGACTCACTGCACTGCATCCCCAGTGGTGCCAGTGCAGTCTCTGGAGTAACTGCAGTGCATCCCCACTGGTGCCAAAGCACTCTCTGGACTCACTGCAGTGCATCCCCAGTGGTGCCACTGCACTCTCTGGACTCACTGCAGTGCATCCCCAGTGGTGCCAGTGCACTCTCTAGACTCATTGAAGTGCATTCTCAGTGGTGCCAGTGCACTCTCTGGACTCACAGCAGTGCATCCCCAGTGGTGCCAGTACACTCACTGGACTCACTGCACTGCATCCCCCGTGGTGCCAGTGCACTCTCTGGACTCACTAAACTGCATCACCAGTGGTGCCTCTGAACTCTCTGGACTCACTGCACTGCTTCTCCAGTGGTGCCAGTGCACTCACTGGACTCACTGCAGTGCATCCCCGCTGGTGCCAGTGCACTCTCTGGGCTCACTGCAGTGCATCCCCAGTGGTGCCAGTGCACTCTCTGGACTCACTGCACTGCATCCCCAGTGGTGCCAGTGCGCTCTCTGGAGTCACAGCACTGCATCCCCAGTGGTGCCAGTGCAAATCTCTGGACTCACTGCACTGCATCCCCAGTGGTGCCAGTGCACTCTCTGGACTCACTGCACTGCATCCCCAGTGGTGCCAGTGCAGTCTCTGGAGTAACTGCACTGCATCCCCACTGGTGCCAAAGCACTCTCTGGACTCCCAGCACCGCATCCCCCGTGGTGCCAGTGCACTCTCTGGACTCACTGCACTGCATGCCCCAGTGGTGCCAGTGCACTCTCTGGACTCACTGTACTGCATACCCACTGGTGCCAGTGCACTCTGTGGACTCACTGTACTGCATCCCCAGTGGTGACAGTGCACTCTCTGGACTCACTGCAGTGCATCCCCAGTGGTGCCAGTGCACTCTCTGGACTCACTGCAGTGCATCCCCAGTGGTGCCAGTGCACTCTCTTGACTCACTGCACTGAAGCCCCAGTGTTGCCAGTGCACTCTCTGGACTCACTGCAGTGCATCCCCAGTGGTGCCAGTGCACTCTCTGAACTCACTGCACTGCATCCCCAGTGGTGCCAGTGCACTCTCTGGACTCACTGCAGGGCATCCCCAGTGGTGCCAGTGCACTGTCTGGACTCACAGCACTGCATCCCCAGTGGTGCCAGTGCACTCACTGGACTCACTGGACACATCCCCAGTGGTGCCAGTGCACTCTCTGGACTCACTGCAGTGCATCCCCAGTGGTGACAGTGCACTCTCTGGACTCACTGCAGTGCATCCCCAGTGGTGACAGTGCACTCTCTGGACTCACTGCAGTGCATCCCCAGTGGTGCCAGTGCACTCTCTGGACTCACTGCACTGCATCCCCAGTGGTGCCAGTGCAGTCTCTGGAGTAACTGCAGTGCATCCCCACTGGTGCCAAAGCACTCTCTGGACTCCCGGCACCGCATCCCCAGTGGTGCCAGTGCACTCTCTGGACTCACTAAACTGCATCCCCAGTGGTGCCAGTGCACTCTCTGGAGTCACAGCACTGCATCCCCAGTGGTGCCAGTGCACTCTCTGGACTCACTGAAGTGCATCCCCAGTGGTGCCAGTGCACTCTCTGGACTCACTGAAGTGCATTCTCAGTGGTGCTAGTGCACTCTCCGGAGTCACAGCACTGCATCCCCAGTGGTGCCAGTGCACTCTCTGGACTCACTGCACTGCATCCCCAGTGGTGACAGTGCACTCTCTGGACTCACTGCAGTGCATCCCCAGTGGTGACAGTGCACTCTCTGGACTCACTGCAGTGCATCCCCAGTGGTGCCAGTGCACTCTCTGAACTCACTGCACTGCATCCCCAGTGGTGCCAGGGCAGTCTCTGGAGTAACTGCAGTGCATCCCCACTGGTGCCAAAGCACTCTCTGGACTCCCGGCACCGCATCCCCAGTGGTGCCAGTGCACTCTCTGGACTCACTGCACTGCATCCCCAGTGGTGCCAGTGCACTCTCTGGAGTCACAGCACTGCATCCCCAGTGGTGCCAGTGCACTCTCTGGACTCACTGAAGTGCATCCCCAGTGGTGCCAGTGCACTCTCTGGACTCACTGAAGTGCATTCTCAGTGGTGCCAGTGCACTCTCTGGACTCACTTCAGTGCATCCCCAGTGGTGCCAGTACACTCTCTGGACTCACTGCAGTGCATCCCCAGTGGTGCCAGTGCACTCTCTGGACTCACTGCAGTGCATCCCCAGTGGAGCCAGTGCACTCTCTGGACTCACTGCAGTGCATCCGCAGTGGTGCCATTGCACTCTCTGGACTCACCGCACTGCATCTCAAGTGGTGCCAGTGCACTCTCTACACTCACTGCACTGCATCCCCAGTGCTGCCAGTGCACTCTCTTGAGTCACTGCACTGCATCCCCTGTGGTGCAAGAGCACTCTCTGGACTCACAGCAGTGCATCACCAGTGGTGCCAGTGCACTCTCTGGACTCACTGCACTGCATCCCCAGTGGTGCCAGTGCACTCTCTGGACTCACTGCACTGCATCCCCAGTGGTGCTAGTGCACTGTGTGGACTCACTGTACTGCATCCCCAGTGGTGCCAGTGCAATCTCTGGACTCACTGCACTGCATCCCCAGTGCTGCCAGTGCACTCTCAGGACTCACTGCACTGCATCCCCAGTGGTGCCAGTGCACTCTCTGGACTCACTGCACTGCATCCCCAGTAGTGACAGTGCACTCTCTGGACTCACTGCAGTGCATCCCCAGTGGTGCCAGTGCAATCTCTGGACTCACTGCACTGCATCCCCAGTGGTGCCAGTGCACTCTCTGGACTCACTGCACTGCATCCCCGGTGGTGCCAGTGCAGTCTCTGGAGTAACTGCACTGCATCCCCACTGGTACCAAAGCACTCTCTGAACTCCCAGCACCGCATACCCAGTGGTGCCAGTGCACTCTCTGGACTCACTGCACTGCATCCCCAGTGGTGCCAGTGCACTCTCTGGACTCACTGCACTGCATCCCCAGTGTTGCCAGTGCACTCTCTGGACTCACTGCAGTGCATCCCCAGTGGTGCCAGTGCACTCTCTGGACTCACTGCAGTGCATCCCCAGTGGTGCCAGTGCACTCTCTGGACTCACTGAAGTGCATTCTCAGTGGTGCCAGTACACTCACTGGACCCACTGCACTGCATCCCCAGTGGTGCCAGTGCACTCACTGGACTTACTGCAGTGCATCCCCACTGGTGCCAGTGCACTCTCTGGGCTCACTGCAGTGCATCCCCAGTGGTGCCAGTGCACTCTCTGGACTCACTGAAGTGCATCCCCAGTGGTGCCAGTGCACTCTCTGGACTCACTGCACTGCATCCCCAGTGCTGCCAGTGCACTCTCTGGACTCACTGCACTGCATCCCCAGTAGTGCTAGTGCACTCTGTGGACTCACTGCAGTGCATCCCCAGTGGTGCCAGTGCACTCTCTGGACTCACTGCAGTGCATCCCCAGTGGTGCCAGTGCACTCTCTGGACTCACTGCAGTGCATCCCCAGTGGTGCCAGTACACTCTCTGGACTCACTGCAGTGCATCCCCAGTGGTGCCAGTGCACTCTCTGGACTCACTGCAGTGCATCCCCAGTGGTGCCAGTGCACTCTCTGGACTCACTGCACTGCATCCCCAGTGGTGCCAGTGCAGTCTCTGGAGTAACTGCAGTGCATCCCCACTGGTGCCAAAGCACTCTCTGGACTCCTGGCACCGCATCCCCAGTGGTGCCAGTACACTCTCTGGACTCACTGCGCTGCATCCCCAGTGGTGCCAGTGCACTCTCTGGAGTCACAGCACTGCATCCCCAGTGGTGCCAGTGCACTCTCTGGACTCACTGAAGTGCATCCCCAGTGGTGCCAGTGCACTCTCTGGACTCACTGAAGTGCATTCTCAGTGGTGCCAGTGCACTCTCTGGACTCACTTCAGTGCATCCCCAGTGGTGCCAGTGCAATCTCTGGACTCACTGCAGTGCATCCCCAGTGGTGCCAGTGCACTCTCTGGAGTCACTGCAGTGCATCCCCAGTGGAGCCAGTGCACTCTCTGGACTCACTGCAGTGCATCACCAGTGGTGCCAGTGCACTCTCTGGACTCACTGCACTGCATCCCCAGTGGTGCCAGTGCACTCTCTGGACTCACTGCACTGCATCCCCAGTGGTGCTAGTGCACTGTGTGGACTCACTGTACTGCATCCCCAGTGGTGCCAGTGCAATCTCTGGACTCACTGCACTGCATCCCCAGTGGTGCCAGTGCACTCTCAGGACTCACTGCACTGCATCCCCAGTGGTGCCAGTGCACTCTCTGGACTCACTGCACTGCATCCCCAGTAGTGACAGTGCACTCTCTGGACTCACTGCAGTGCATCCCCAGTGGTGCCAGTGCACTCTCTGGACTCACTGCAGTGCATCCCCAGTGGTGCCAGTGTACTCTCTGGACTCATTGAAATGCATTCTCAGTGGTGCCAGTGCACTCTCTGGACTCACTGCAGTGCATCCCCAGTGGTGCCAGTGCACTCTCTGGACTCACTGCACTGCATCCCCAGTGGTGCCAGTGCAATCTCTGGACTCACTGCAGTGCATCCCCAGTGGTGCCACTGCACTCTCTGGACTCACTGCACTGCTTCCCCAGTGGTGCCAGTGCACTCTCTGGACTCACTGCAGTGCATCCCCACTGGTGCCAGTGCACTCTCTGGGCTCACTGCAGTGCATCCCCAGTGGTGCCAGTGCACTCTCTGGACTCACTGCACTGCATCCCCAGTGGTGCCAGTTCGCTCTCTGGAGTCACAGCACTGCATCCCCAGTGGTGCCAGTGCACTCTCTGGACTCACTGCACTGCATCCCCAGTGGTGCCAGTGCACTCTCTGGACTCACTGCACTGCATCCCCGGTGGTGCCATTGCAATCTCTGGAGTAACTGCACTGCATCCCCAGTGCTGCCAGTGCACTCTCTGGACTCACTGCACTGCATCCCCAGTAGTGCTAGTGCACTCTGTGGACTCACTGCAGTGCATCCCCAGTGGTGCCAGTGCACTCTCTGGACTCACTGCAGTGCATCCCCAGTGGTGCCAGTGCACTCTCTGGACTCACTGCAGTGCATCCCCAGTGGAGCCAGTGCACTCTCTGGACTCACTGCAGTGCATCCGCAGTGGTGCCATTGCACTCTCTGGACTCACTGCACTGCATCCCCAGTGGTGCCAGTGCACTCTCTGGACTCACTGCACTGCATCCCCAGTGCTGCCAGTGCACTCTCTTTAGTCACTGCACTGCATCCCCTGTGGTGCAAGAGCACTCTCTGGACTCACAGCAGTGCATCACCAGTGGTGCCAGTGCACTCTCTGGACTCAATGCACTGCATCCCCAGTGGTGCCAGTGCACTCTCTGGACTCACTGCACTGCATCCCTAGTGGTGCCAGGGCACTCTCTGCAGACACTGCAGTGCATCCCCAACGGTGACAGTGCACTCTCTGGACTCACTGCAGTGCATCCCCAGTGGTGCCAGTGCACTCTCTGGACTCACTGCACTGCATCCCCAGTGCTGCCAGTGCACTCTCTGGACTCACTGCACTGCATCCCCAGTAGTGCTAGTGCACTCTGTGGACTCACTGCAGTGCATCCCCTGTGGTGCCAGTGCACTCTCTGGACTCACTGCAGTGCATCCCCAGTGGTGCCAGTGCACTCTCTGGACTCACTGCACTGCATCCCCAGTGGTGCCAGTGCACTCTCTGGACTCATTGCAGTGCATCCCCAGTGGTGCCAGTGCACTCTCTGGACTCACTGCAGTGCATCCCCAGTGGAGCCAGTGCACTCTCTGGACTCACTGCAGTGCATCCGCAGTGGTGCCATTGCACTCTCTGGACTCACTGCACTGCATCCCCAGTGGTGCCAGTGCAATCTCTGGACTCACTGCACTGCATCCCCAGTGCTGCCAGTGCACTCTCTTGAGTCACTGCACTGCATCCCCTGTGGTGCAAGAGCACTCTCTGGACTCACAGCAGTGCATCACCAGTGGTGCCAGTGCACTCTCTGGACTCACTGCACTGCATCCCCAGTGGTGCTAGTGCACTGTGTGGACTCACTGTACTGCATCCCCAGTGGTGCCAGTGCAATCTCTGGACTCACTGCAGTGCATCCCCAGTGGTGCCAGGGCACTCTCTGGACTCACTGAAGTGCATTCTCAGTGGTGCCAGTGCACTCTCTGGACTCACTGCACTGCATCCCCAGTAGTGACAGTGCACTCTCTGGACTCACTGCAGTGCATCCCCAGTGGTGCCAGTGCACTCTCTGGACTCACTGCACTGCTTCCCCAGTGGTGCCAGTGCACTCTTTCGAGTCACTGCAGTGCATCCCCAGTGGTGCCAGTGCACTCTCTGGACTCACTGGAGTGCATCACCTGTGGTGCCAGTGCACTCTCTGGACTCACTGCAGTGCATCCCCAGTTGTGCCAGTGCGCTCTCTGGAGTGACTGCACTGCATCCCCAGTGGTGCCAGTGCACTCTCTGGACTCGCGTCACTGCATCCCCAGTGGTGCCAGTGCACTCTCTGGACTCGCGTCACTGCATCCCCAGTGGTGCCAGTGCACTCTCTGGACTCACTGAAGTGCATCCCCAGTGGTGCTAGTGCACTCTGGACTCACTGCAGTGCATCCCCAGTGGTGCCAGTGCACTCCCTGGACTCACTGCAGTGCATTCCCGGTGGTGCCAGTGCACTCTCTGGACTCACTGCAGTGCATCCCCAGTGGTGCTAGTGCACTCTGGACTCACTGCAGTGCATCCCCAGTGGTGCCAGTGCACTCTCTGGACTCACTGCACTGCATACCCAGTGGTGCCAGTGCACTCTCTGGACTCACTGTACTGCATCCCCAGTGGTGCCAGTGCACTCTCTGGACTCACCGCACTGCACCCTGAGTGGTGCCAGTGCACTCTCTAGAGTCACTGCGCTGCATCCCCAGTGGTGCCAGTGCACTCTCTGGACTCACTGTACTGCATCCCCAGTGGTGCCAAAGCACTCTCTGGACTCCCGCCACCGCATCCCCAGTGGTTCCAGTGCACTCTCTGGACTCACTGCACTGCATCCCCTGTGGTGCCAGTGCACTCTCTGGACTCACTGCACCGCATCCCCAGTGGTGCCAGTGCACTCTCTGGAGTGACTGCAGTGCATCCCCAGTGGTGCCAGTGCACTCTCTGGACTCGCGTCAATGCATCCCCAGAGGAGCTAATGCACTCTGGACTCACTGCACTGCATCCCGAGTGGTGCCAGTGCACTCTCTGGACTCACTGCAGTGCATCCCTAGTGGTGCCAGTGCACTCTCTGGACTCACTGCACTGCATCCCCTGTGCTGCCAGGGCTCTCTCTGAACTCACTGCACTGCATCCACAGTGGTGCCAGTGCACTCTCTGGACGCACTGCAGTGCATCACCAGTGGTGCCAGTGCACTCTCTGGTCTCACTGCACTGCATCCCTAGTGGTGCCAGGGCACTCTCTGCAGACACTGCAGTGCATCCCCAACGGTGACAGTGCACTCTCTGGACTCACTGCACTGCATCCCCAGTGGTGCCACTGCACTCTCTGGACTCACTGCAGTGCATCCCCAGTGGTGCCAGTGCACACTCTGGACTCACTGCAGTGCATCCCCAGTGGTGCCAGTGCACTCTCTGGACTCACTGCACTGCATACCCAGTGGTGCCAGTGCACTCTCTGGACTCACTGCACTACTCCAGCCGCGGCAGTCGCTCCAGCCGCGGTAGCCCTCCAGCCTCGGCAGCCGCGGCAGCCGCGGCAGCCGCTCCAGCCGCGGTAGCCGCTCCGTCCGCAGCATACGCGGCAGACTCTCCAACCGCGGCAGCCGCACCAGCCGCGAAAGCCGCGGCAGCCGCTCCAAACGCGGCAGGCGCTCCAACCGCGGCAACCGCTCCAGCCGTGGCAGCCGCTCCACTCGGTAGCGGCTGGAGCGGCTGCCGCGGCTGGAGCGGCTGCCGCGGCTGGAGGGGCTAACGCGGCTGGAGAGGCTGACGCGGTTGAAGCGTCTAGAGCGTCTGCCGCGGCTGGAGGGGCTACCGCGGCTGGAGCGGTTGACGCGGCTGGAGCGGAAACCGAGGCTGGAGCGCCACTCTCTGGACTCACTGCACTGCATCCCCAGTGGCGCTAGTGCACTCTCTGGACTCACTGCAGTGCATCCCCAGTGGTGCCAGTGCACTCTCTGGACACACTGAAGTGCATTTTCAGTGGTGCCAGTGCACTCTCTGGACTCACTGCACTGCATCCCCAGTGCTGCCAGTGCACTCTCTGGACTCACTGCACTGCATCCCCAGTGGTGCCAGTGCACTCTCTGGACTCCCTGCACTGCATCCCCAGTCCTGCCAGTGCACTCTCTTGACTCACTGCACTGCATCCCCTGTGGTGCAAGAGCACTCTCTGGACTCATAGCAGTGCATCACCAGTGGTGCCAGTGCACTCTCTGGACTCATTGCACTGCATCACCAGTGGTGCCAGTGCACTCTCTGGACTCACTGCACTGCATCCCCAGTGGTGCTAGTGCACTGTGTGGACTCACTGTACTGCATCCCCAGTGGTGCCAGTGCAATCTCTGGACTCACTGCAGTGCATCCCCAGTGGTGCCAGTGCACTCTCAGGACTCACTGCACTGCATCCCCAGTAGTGACAGTGCACTCTCTGGACTCACTGCAGTGCATCCCCACTGGTGCCAGTGCACTCTCTGGACTTACTGCACTGCATCCCCAGTAGTGCCAGTGCACTCTCTGGACTCACTGCACTGCATCCCCAGTGGTGCCAGTGCACTCACTGGATTCACTACACTGCATCCCCAGTGGTGCCAGTGCACTCTCTGGACTCACTGCACTGCATCCCCAGTGGTGCCAGTGCGCTCTCTGGAGTCACAGCACTGCATCCCCAGTGGTGCCAGTGCACTCTCAGGACTCACTGCACTGCATCCCCAGTGGTGCCAGTGCACTCTCTGGACTCACTGCACTGCATCCCCGGTGGTGCCAGTGCACTCTCTGGACTCACTGCACTGCATCCCCAGTGGTGCCAGTGCACTCTGTGGACTCACTGTACTGCATCCCCAGTGGTGACAGTGCACTCTCTGGACTCACTGCAGTGCATCCACAGTGGTGCCAGTGCACTCTCTGGACTCACTGCAGTGCATCCCCACTGGTGCCAGTGCACTCTCTGGACTCACTGCACTGCATCCCCAGTGGTGCCAGTGCA
Organism: Anser brachyrhynchus; assembly: GCF_964034855.1. NCBI lineage: Eukaryota > Metazoa > Chordata > Aves > Anseriformes > Anatidae > Anser > Anser brachyrhynchus. Next base: position 289,704 of record NW_027664036.1, read on the forward strand.
GTCTCTGGAGTAACTGCAGTGCATCCCCACTGGTGCCAAAGCACTCTCTGGACTCACTGCAGTGCATCCCCAGTGGTGCCACTGCACTCTCTGGTCTCACTGCAGTGCATCCCCAGTGGTGCCAGTGCACTCTCTGGACTCATTGAAGTGCATTCTCAGTGGTGCCAGTGCACTCTCTGGACTCACTGCAGTGCATCCCCAGTGGTGCCAGTACACTCACTGGACTCACTGCACTGCATCCCCAGTGGTGCCAGTGCACTCTCTGGACTCACTAAACTGCATCACCAGTGGTGCCACTGAACTCTCTGCACTCACTGCACTGCTTCCCCAGTGGTGCCAGTGCACTCACTGGACTCACTGCAGTGCATCCCCGCTGGTGCCAGTGCACTCTCTGGGCTCACTGCAGTGCATCCCCAGTGGTGCCAGTGCACTCTCTGGACTCACTGCACTGCATCCCCAGTGGTGCCAGTGCGCTCTCTGGAGTCACAGCACTGCATCCCCAGTGGTGCCAGTGCAAATCTCTGGACTCACTGCACTGCATCCCCACTGGTGCCAAAGCACTCTCTGGACTCCCAGCACCGCATCCCCCGTGGTGCCAGTGCACTCTCTGGACTCACTGCACTGCATGCCCAGTGGTGCCAGTGCACTCTCTGGACTCACTGTACTGCATACCCACTGGTGCCAGTGCACTCTGTGGACTCACTGTACTGCATCCCCAGTGGTGACAGTGCACTCTCTGGACTCACTGCAGTGCATCCCCAGTGGTGCCAGTGCACTCTCTTGACTCACTGCACTGAAGCCCCAGTGGTGCCAGTGCACTCTCTGGACTCACTGCAGTGCATCCCCAGTGGTGCCAGTGCACTCTCTGGACTCACTGCACTGCATCCCCAGTGGTGCCAGTGCACTCTCTGGACTCACTGCAGGGCATCCCCAGTGGTGCCAGTGCACTGTCTGGACTCACTGCAGTGTATCCCCAGTGGTGCCAGTGCACTCTCTGGACTCACTGTACTGCACCCCCAGTGGTGCCAGTGCACTCACTGGACTGACTGCACTGCATCCCCAGTGGTGCCAGTGCACTCTCTGGACTCACTGCACTGCATCCCCACTGGTGCCAGTGTACTCTCTGGACTCACTGCACTGCATCCCCAGTGGTGCCAGTGCACTCACTGGACTCACTGGACACATCCCCAGTGGTGCCAGTGCACTCTCTGGACTCACTGCAGTGCATCCCCAGTGGTGCCAGTGCACTCTCTGGACTCACTGCACTGCATCCCCACTGGTGCCAGTGTACTCTCAGGACTCACTGCAGTGCATCCCCAGTGGTGCCAGTGCACTCTCTGGACTCACTGCACTGCATCCCCACTGGTGCCAGTGCACTCTCTGGACTCACTGAAGTGCATCCCCAGTTGTGCCAGTGCACTCTCTGGACTCAATGCACTGCATCCCCAGTGGTGCCAGTGCACTCTCTGGACTCACTGCACTGCATCCCCAGTGGTGCCAGTGCAATCTCTGGATTCACTGTAGTGCATCCCCAGTGGTGCCAGTGCACTCTCTGGACTCACTGCAGTGCATCCCCAGTGGTGCCAGTGTACTCTCTGGACTCACTGCAGTGCATTCCCAGTGGTGCCAGTGCACTCTTTGGACTCACTGCACTGCAGCCCCATTGGTGCCAGTGCATTCTCTGGACTCACTGCACTGCATCACAGGTGGTGCCAGTGCACTCTCTGGACTCACTGCACTGCATCCCCAATGGTGCCAGTGCACTCTCTGGACTCACTGCACTGCAGCCCCATTGGTGCCAGTGCATTCTCTGCACTCACTTCTCTGCATTCCCAGTGGTGCCAGTGAAGTCTCTGGACTCACTGCACTGCATCCACAGTGGTGCCAGTGCAATCTCTGGACTCACTGCAGTGCATCACCAGTGGTGCCAGTGCACTCTCTGGACTCACTGCACTGCATCCCCAGTGGTGCCAGTGCACTCTCTGGACTCACTGCACTGCATCCCCAGTGGTGCCAGTGCACTCTCTGGACTCACTGCACTGTATCCCCAGTGGTGCCAGTGCACTCACTGGATTCACTGCAGTGCATCCCCAGTGGTGCCAGTGCACTCTCTGGACTCACTGCACTGCATCCCCAGTGGTGCCAGTGCACTCTGTGGACTCACTGCACTGCATCCCCAGTGGTGACAGTGCACTCTCTGGACTCACTGCAGTGCATCCCCAGTGGTGACAGTGCACTCTCTGGACTCACTGCAGTGCATCCCCAGTGGTGCCAGTGCACTCTCTGGACTCACTGCACTGCATCCCCAGTGGTGCCAGTGCAGTCTCTGGAGTAACTGCAGTGCATCCCCACTGGTGCCAAAGCACTCTCTGGACTCCCGGCACCGCATCCCCAGTGGTGCCAGTGCACTCTCTGGACTCACTGCACTGCATCCCCAGTGGTGCCAGTGCACTCTCTGGAGTCACAGCACTGCATCCCCAGTGGTGCCAGTGCACTCTCTGGACTCACTGAAGTGCATTCTCAGTGGTGCCAGTGCACTCTCCGGAGTCACAGCACTGCATCCCCAGTGGTGCCAGTGCACTCTCTGGACTCACTGCACTGCATCCCCAGTGGTGACAGTGCACTCTCTGGACTCACTGCAGTGCATCCCCAGTGGTGACAGTGCACTCTCTGGACTCACTGCAGTGCATCCCCAGTGGTGCCAGTGCACTCTCTGAACTCACTGCACTGCATCCCCAGTGGTGCCAGTGCACTCTTTCAAGTCACTGCACTGCATCCCCATTAGTGCCAGTGCAGTCTCTGGACTCACTGCAGTACATCCCCAGTGGTGCCAGTGCACTCTCTGGACTCACTAAACTGCATCCCCACTGGTGCCAGTGCACTCTCTGGAGTCACAGCACTGCATCCCCAGTGGTGCCAGTGCACTCTCTAGACTCACTGCACTGCATCCCCAGTGGTGCCAGTGCACTCTGTGGACTCACTGCACTGCATCCCCAGTGGTGCCAGTGCACTCTCTGGACTCACTGCAGTGCATCCCCACTGGTGCCAGTGCACTCTCTGGACTCACTGCACTGCATCCCCAGTGGTGCCAGTGCAGTCTCTGGAGTAACTGCAGTGCATCCCCACTGGTGCCAAAGCACTCTCTGGACTCACTGCAGTGCATCCCCAGTGGTGCCACTGCACTCTCTGGACTCACTGCAGTGCATCCCCAGTGGTGCCAGTGCACTCTCTGGACTCATTGAAGTGCATTCTCAGTGGTGCCAGTGCACTCTCTGGACTCACTGCAGTGCATCCCCAGTGGTGCCAGTACACTTACTGGACTCACTGCACTGCATCCCCAGTGGTGCCAGTGCACTCTCTGGACTCACTAAACTGCATCACCAGTGGTGCCACTGCACTCTCTGGACTCACTGCACTGCTTCCCCAGTGGTGCCAGTGCACTCACTGGACTCACTGCAGTGCATTCCCACTGGTGCCAGTGCACTCTCTGGGCTCACTGCAGTGCATCCCCAGTGGTGCCAGTGCACTCTCTGGAGTCACAGCACTGCATCCCCAGTGGTACCAGTGCAAATCTCTGGACTCACTGCACTGCATCCCCAGTGGTGCCAGTGCACTCTCTGGACTCACTGCACTGCATCCCCAGTGGTGCCAGTGCAGTCTCTGGAGTAACTGCACTGCATCCCCACTGGTGCCAAAGCACTCTCTGGACTCCCAGCACCGCATCCCCAGTGGTGCCAGTGCACTCTCTGGACTCACTGCACTGCATGCCCAGTGGTGCCAGTGCACTCTCTGGACTCACTGTACTGCATACCCACTGGTGCCAGTGCACTCTGTGGACTCACTGTACTGCATCCCCAGTGGTGACAGTGCACTCTCTGGACTCACTGCAGTGCATCCCCAGTGGTGCCAGTGCACTCTCTGGACTCACTGCACTGCATCCCCAGTGGTGCCAGTGCACTCTCTTGACTCACTGCACTGAAGACCCAGTGGTGCCAGTGCACTCTCTGGACTCACTGCAGTGCATCCCCAGTGGTGCCAGTGCACTCTCTGGACTCACTGCACTGCATCCCCAGTGGTGCCAGTGCACTCTCTGGACTCACTGCAGGGCATCCCCAGTGGTGCCAGTGCACTGTCTGGACTCACTGCAGTGTATCCCCAGTGGTGCCAGTGCACTCTCTGGACTCACTGTACTGCACCCCCTGTGGTGCCAGTGCACTCACTGGACTGACTGCACTGCATCCCCAGTGGTGCCAGTGCACTCTCTGGACTCACTGCACTGCATCCCCACTGGTGCCAGTGTACTCTCTGGACTCACTGCACTGCATCCCCAGTGGTGCCAGTGCACTCACTGGACTCACTGGACACATCCCCAGTGGTGCCAGTGCACTCTCTGGACTCACTGAACTGCATCCCCAGTGGTGCCAGTGCACTCTCTGGACTCACTGCAGTGCATCCCCAGTGGTGCCAGTGTACTCTCTGGACTCACTGCAGTGCATCCCCAGTGGTGCCAGTGCACTCTCTGGACTTACTGCACTGCATCCCCAGTAGTGCCAGTGCACTCTCTGGACTCACTGCACTGCATCCCCAGTGGTGCCAGTGCACTCACTGGATTCACTGCACTGCATCCCCAGTGGTGCCAGTGCACTCTCTGGACTCACTGCACTGCATCCCCAGTGGTGCCAGTGCAGTCTGTGGACTCACTGTACTGCATCCCCAGTGGTGACAGTGCACTCTCTGAACTCACTGCAGTGCATCCCCAGTGGTGCCAGTGCACTCTCTGGACTCACTGCAGTGCATCCCCACTGGTGCCAGTGCACTCTCTGGACTCACTGCACTGCATCCCCAGTGGTGCCAGTGCACTCTCTTGAGTCACTGCACTGCATCCCCTGTGGTGCAAGAGCACTCTCTGGACTCACTGCAGTGCATCCCCAGTGGTGCCACTGCACTCTCTGGACTCACTGCAGTGCATCCCCAGTGGTGCCAGTGCACTCTCTGGACTCATTGAAGTGCATTCTCAGTGGTGCCAGTGCACTCTCTGGACTCACTGCACTGCATCCCCAGTGGTGCCAGTACACTCACTGGACTCACTGCACTGCATCCCCAGTGGTGCCAGTGCACTCTCTGGACTCACTAAACTGCATCACCAGTGGTGCCACTGCACTCTCTGGACTCACTGCAGTGCATCACCAGTGGTGCCAGTGCACTCACTGGACTCACTGCAGTGCATCCCCGCTGGTGCCAGTGCACTCTCTGGGCTCACTGCACTGCATCCCCAGTGGTGCCAGTGCACTCTCTGGACTCACTGCACTGCATCCCCAGTGGTGCCAGTGCGCTCTCTGGAGTCACAGCACTGCATCCCCAGTGGTGCCAGTGCACTCTCAGGACTCACTGCACTGCATCCCCAGTGGTGCCAGTGCACTCTCTGGACTCACTGCACTGCATCCCCGGTGGTGCCAGTGCACTCTCTGGACTCACTGCACTGCATCCCCAGTGGTGCCAGTGCACTCTGTGGACTCACTGTACTGCATCCCCAGTGGTGACAGTGCACTCTCTGGACTCACTGCAGTGCATCCCCAGTGGTGCCAGTGCACTCTCTGGACTCACTGCAGTGCATCCCCACTGGTGCCAGTGCACTCTCTGGACTCACTGCACTGCATCCCCAGTGGTGCCAGTGCAGTCTCTGGAGTAACTGCAGTGCATCCCCACTGGTGCCAAAGCACTCTCTGGACTCACTGCAGTGCATCCCCAGTGGTGCCACTGCACTCTCTGGTCTCACTGCAGTGCATCCCCAGTGGTGCCAGTGCACTCTCTGGACTCATTGAAGTGCATTCTCAGTGGTGCCAGTGCACTCTCTGGACTCACTGCAGTGCATCCCCAGTGGTGCCAGTACACTCACTGGACTCACTGCACTGCATCCCCAGTGGTGCCAGTGCACTCACTGGACTCACTGCAGTGCATCCCCGCTGGTGCCAGTGCACTCTCTGGGCTCACTGCAGTGCATCCCCAGTGGTGCCAGTGCACTCTCTGGACTCACTGCACTGCATCCCCAGTGGTGCCAGTGCGCTCTCTGGAGTCACAGCACTGCATCCCCAGTGGTGCCAGTGCAAATCTCTGGACTCACTGCACTGCATCCCCAGTGGTGCCAGTGCACTCTCTGGACTCACTGCACTGCATCCCCAGTGGTGCCAGTGCAGTCTCTGGAGTAACTGCACTGCATCCCCACTGGTGCCAAAGCACTCTCTGGACTCCCAGCACCGCATCCCCCGTGGTGCCAGTGCACTCTCTGGACTCACTGCACTGCATGCCCAGTGGTGCCAGTGCACTCTCTGGACTCACTGTACTGCATACCCACTGGTGCCAGTGCACTCTGTGGACTCACTGTACTGCATCCCCAGTGGTGCCAGTGCACTCTCTGGACTCACTGAAGTGCATCCCCAGTGGTGCCAGTGCACTCTCTGGACTCACTGCAGTGCATCCCCAGTGGTGCCAGTGCACTCTCTTGACTCACTGCACTGAAGCCCCAGTGGTGCCAGTGCACTCTCTGGACTCACTGCAGTGCATCCCCAGTGGTGCCAGTGCACTCTCTGGACTCACTGCACTGCATCCCCAGTGGTGCCAGTGCACTCTCTGGACTCACTGCAGGGCATCCCCAGTGGTGCCAGTGCACTGTCTGGACTCACTGCAGTGCATCCCCAGTGGTGCCAGTGCACTCTCTGGACTCACTGTACTGCACCCCCAGTGGTGCCAGTGCACTCACTGGACTGACTGCACTGCATCCCCAGTGGTGCCAGTGCACTCTCTGGACTCACTGCACTGCATCCCCACTGGTGCCAGTGTACTCTCTGGACTCACTGCACTGCATCCCCAGTGGTGCCAGTGCACTCACTGGACTCACTGGACACATCCCCAGTGGTGCCAGTGCACTCTCTGGACTCACTGCAGTGCATCCCCAGTGGTGCCAGTGCACTCTCTGGACTCACTGCACTGCATCCCCAGTGGTGCCAGTGTACTCTCAGGACTCACTGCAGTGCATCCCCAGTGGTGCCAGTGCACTCTCTGGACTCACTGCACTGCATCCCCACTGGTGCCAGTGCACTCTCTGGACTCACTGAAGTGCATCCCCAGTTGTGCCAGTGCACTCTCTGGACTCAATGCACTGCATCCCCAGTGGTGCCAGTGCACTCTCTGGACTCACTGCACTGCATCCCCAGTGGTGCCAGTGCAATCTCTGGATTCACTGTAGTGCATCCCCAGTGGTGCCAGTGCACTCTCTGGACTCACTGCAGTGCATCCCCAGTGGTGCCAGTGTACTCTCTGGACTCACTGCAGTGCATTCCCAGTGGTGCCAGTGCACTCTTTGGACTCACTGCACTGCAGCCCCATTGGTGCCAGTGCATTCTCTGGACTCACTGCACTGCATCACAGGTGGTGCCAGTGCACTCTCTGGACTCACTGCACTGCATCCCCAATGGTGCCAGTGCACTCTCTGGACTCACTGCACTGCATCCCCAGTGGTGCCAGTGCACTCTCTGCACTCACTTCTCTGCATTCCCAGTGGTGCCAGTGAAGTCTCTGGACTCACTGCACTGCATCCACAGTGGTGCCAGTGCAATCTCTGGACTCACTGCAGTGCATCACCAGTGGTGCCAGTGCACTCTCTGGACTCACTGCACTGCATCCCCAGTGGTGCCAGTGCACTCTCTGGACTCACTGCACTGCATCCCCAGTGGTGCCAGTGCACTCTCTGGACTCACTGCACTGTATCCCCAGTGGTGCCAGTGCACTCACTGGATTCACTGCAGTGCATCCCCAGTGGTGCCAGTGCACTCTCTGGACTCACTGCACTGCATCCCCAGTGGTGCCAGTGCACTCTGTGGACTCACTGCACTGCATCCCCAGTGGTGACAGTGCACTCTCTGGACTCACTGCAGTGCATCCCCAGTGGTGCCAGTGCACTCTCTGGACTCACTGCACTGCATCCCCAGTGGTGCCAGTGCACTCTCTGGAGTCACAGCACTGCATCCCCAGTGGTGCCAGTGCACTCTCTGGACTCACTGAAGTGCATCCCCAGTGGTGCCAGTGCACTCTCTGGACTCACTGAAGTGCATTCTCAGTGGTGCCAGTGCACTCTCCGGAGTCACAGCACTGCATCCCCAGTGGTGCCAGTGCACTCTCTGGACTCACTGCACTGCATCCCCAGTGGTGACAGTGCACTCTCTGGACTCACTGCAGTGCATCCCCAGTGGTGACAGTGCACTCTCTGGACTCACTGCAGTGCATCCCCAGTGGTGCCAGTGCACTCTCTGAACTCACTGCACTGCATCCCCAGTGGTGCCAGTGCAGTCTCTGGAGTAACTGCAGTGCATCCCCACTGGTGCCAAAGCACTCTCTGGACTCCCGGCACCGCATCCCCAGTGGTGCCAGTGCACTCTCTGGACTCACTAAACTGCATCCCCAGTGGTGCCAGTGCACTCTCTGGAGTCACAGCACTGCATCCCCAGTGGTGCCAGTGCACTCTCTGGACTCACTGCACTGCATCCCCAGTGGTGCCAGTGCACTCTGTGGACTCACTGCACTGCATCCCCAGTGGTGCCAGTGCACTCTCTGGACTCACTGTAGTGCATCCCCAGTGGTGCCACTGCACTCTCTGGACTCACTGCAGTGCATCCCCAGTGGTGCCAGTGCACTCTCTGGACTCATTGAAGTGCATTCTCAGTGGTGCCAGTGCACTCTCTGGACTCACTGCAGTGCATCCCCAGTGGTGCCAGTACACTCACTGGACTCACTGCACTGCATCCCCAGTGGTGCCAGTGCACTCTCTGGACTCACTAAACTGCATCACCAGTGGTGCCACTGCACTCTCTGGACTCACTGCACTGCTTCCCCAGTGGTGCCAGTGCACTCACTGGACTCACTGCAGTGCATTCCCACTGGTGCCAGTGCACTCTCTGGGCTCACTGCAGTGCATCCCCAGTGGTGCCAGTGCACTCTCTGGAGTCACAGCACTGCATCCCCAGTGGTACCAGTGCAAATCTCTGGACTCACTGCACTGCATCCCCAGTGGTCCCAGTGCACTCTCTGGACTCACTGCACTGCATCCCCGGTGGTGCCAGTGCAGTCTCTGGAGTAACTGCACTGCATCCCCAGTGGTGCCAGTGCAGTCTGTGGACTCACTGTACTGCATCCCCAGTGGTGCCAGTGCACTCACTGGACTCACTGGACACATCCCCAGTGGTGCCAGTGCACTCTCTGGACTCACTGCAGTGCATCCCCAGTGGTGCCAGTGCACTCTCTGGACTCACTGCAGTGCATCCCCAGTGGTGCCAGTGTACTCTCTGGACTCACTGCAGTGCATCCCCAGTGGTGCCAGTGCACTCTCTGGACTCACTGCACTGCATCCCCACTGGTGCCAGTGCACTCTCTGGACTCACTGCACTGCATCCCCACTGGTGCCAGTGCACTCTCTGGACTCACTGAAGTGCATCCCCAGTGGTGCCAGTGCACTCTCTGGATTCACTGCAGTGCATCCCCAGTGGAGCCAGTGCACTCTCTGGACTCACTGCAGTGCATCCGCAGTGGTGCCATTGCACTCTCTGGACTCACTGCACTGCATCTCCAGTGGTGCCAGTGCACTCTCTGGACTCACTGCACTGCATCCCCAGTGCTGCCAGTGCACTCTCTTGAGTCACTGCACTGCATCCCCTGTGGTGCAAGAGCACTCTCTGGACTCATAGCAGTGCATCACCAGTGGTGCCAGTGCACTCTCTGGACTCACTGCACTGCATCACCAGTGGTGCCAGTGCACTCTCTGGACTCACTGCACTGCATCCCCAGTGGCGCTAGTGCACTGTGTGGACTCACTGTACTGCAACCCCAGTGGTGCCAGAGCACTCTCTGGACTCACTGCAGTGCATCCCCAGTGGTGCCAGTGCACTCTCAGGACTCACTGCACTGCATCCTCAGTGGTGCCAGTGCACTCTCTGGACTCACTGCACTGCATCCCCAGTAGTGACAGTGCACTCTCTGGACTCACTGCAGTGCATCCCCAGTGGTGCCAGTGCACTCTCTGGACTTACTGCACTGCATCCCCAGTGGTGCCAGTGCACTCTCTGGACTCACTGCACTGCATCCCCAGTGGTGCCAGTGCACTCACTGGATTCACTGCACTGCATCCCCAGTGGTGCCAGTGCACTCTCTGGACTCACTGCACTGCATCCCCAGTGGTGCCAGTGCAGTCTGTGGACTCACTGTACTGCATCCCCAGTGGTGACAGTGCACTCTCTGAACTCACTGCACTGCATCCCCAGTGGTGCCAGTGCACTCTCTGGACTCACTGCAGTGCATCCCCACTGGTGCCAGTGCACTCTCTGGACTCACTGCACTGCATCCCCAGTGGTGCCAGTGCAGTCTCTGGAGTAACTGCAGTGCATCCCCACTGGTGCCAAAGCACTCTCTGGACTCACTGCAGTGCATCCCCAGTGGTGCCACTGCACTCTCTGGACTCACTGCAGTGCATCCCCAGTGGTGCCAGTGCACTCTCTGGACTCATTGAAGTGCATTCTCAGTGGTGCCAGTGCACTCTCTGGACTCACTGCAGTGCATCCCCAGTGGTGCCAGTGCACTCTCTGGACTCACTAAACTGCATCACCAGTGGTGCCACTGCACTCTCTGGACTCACTGCACTGCATCCCCACTGGTGCCAGTGTACTCACTGGACTCACTGCACTGCATCCCCAGTGGTGCCAGTGCACTCTCTGGACTCACTAAACTGCATCACCAGTGGTGCCACTGCACTCTCTGGACTCACTGCAGTGCATCACCAGTGGTGCCAGTGCACTCACTGGACTCACTGCAGTGCATCCCCGCTGGTGCCAGTGCACTCTCTGGGCTCACTGCACTGCATCCCCAGTGGTGCCAGTGCACTCTCTGGACTCACTGCACTGCATCCCCAGTGGTGCCAGTGCGCTCTCTGGAGTCACAGCACTGCATCCCCAGTGGTGCCAGTGCAAATATCTGGACTCACTGCACTGCATCCCCAGTGGTGCCAGTGCACTCTCTGGACTCACTGCACTGCATCCCCGGTGGTGCCAGTGCACTCTCTGGACTCACGGCACTGCATCCCCAGTGGTGCCAGTGCACTCTGTGGACTCACTGTACTGCATCCCCAGTGGTGACAGTGCACTCTCTGGACTCACTGCAGTGCATCCCCAGTGGTGCCAGTGCACTCTCTGGACTCACTGCACTGCATCCCCACTGGTGCCAGTGCACTCTCTGGACTCACTGCACTGCATCCCCAGTGGTGCCAGTGCAGTCTCTGGAGTAACTGCAGTGCATCCCCACTGGTGCCAAAGCACTCTCTGGACTCACTGCAGTGCATCCCCAGTGGTGCCACTGCACTCTCTGGACTCACTGCAGTGCATCCCCAGTGGTGCCAGTGCACTCTCTAGACTCATTGAAGTGCATTCTCAGTGGTGCCAGTGCACTCTCTGGACTCACAGCAGTGCATCCCCAGTGGTGCCAGTACACTCACTGGACTCACTGCACTGCATCCCCAGTGGTGCCAGTGCACTCTCTGGACTCACTAAACTGCATCACCAGTGGTGCCTCTGAACTCTCTGGACTCACTGCACTGCTTCTCCAGTGGTGCCAGTGCACTCACTGGACTCACTGCAGTGCATCCCCGCTGGTGCCAGTGCACTCTCTGGGCTCACTGCAGTGCATCCCCAGTGGTGCCAGTGCACTCTCTGGACTCACTGCACTGCATCCCCAGTGGTGCCAGTGCGCTCTCTGGAGTCACAGCACTGCATCCCCAGTGGTGCCAGTGCAAATCTCTGGACTCACTGCACTGCATCCCCAGTGGTGCCAGTGCACTCTCTGGACTCACTGCACAGCATCCCCAGTGGTGCCAGTGCAGTCTCTGGAGTAACTGCACTGCATCCCCACTGGTGCCAAAGCACTCTCTGGACTCCCAGCACCGCATCCCCCGTGGTGCCAGTGCACTCTCTGGACTCACTGCACTGCATGCCCCAGTGGTGCCAGTGCACTCTCTGGACTCACTGTACTGCATACCCACTGGTGCCAGTGCACTCTGTGGACTCACTGTACTGCATCCCCAGTGGTGACAGTGCACTCTCTGGACTCACTGCAGTGCATCCCCAGTGGTGCCAGTGCACTCTCTGGACTCACTGCAGTGCATCCCCAGTGGTGCCAGTGCACTCTCTTGACTCACTGCACTGAAGCCCCAGTGTTGCCAGTGCACTCTCTGGACTCACTGCAGTGCATCCCCAGTGGTGCCAGTGCACTCTCTGAACTCACTGCACTGCATCCCCAGTGGTGCCAGTGCACTCTCTGGACTCACTGCAGGGCATCCCCAGTGGTGCCAGTGCACTGTCTGGACTCACAGCACTGCATCCCCAGTGGTGCCAGTGCACTCACTGGACTCACTGGACACATCCCCAGTGGTGCCAGTGCACTCTCTGGACTCACTGCAGTGCATCCCCAGTGGTGACAGTGCACTCTCTGGACTCACTGCAGTGCATCCCCAGTGGTGACAGTGCACTCTCTGGACTCACTGCAGTGCATCCCCAGTGGTGCCAGTGCACTCTCTGGACTCACTGCACTGCATCCCCAGTGGTGCCAGTGCAGTCTCTGGAGTAACTGCAGTGCATCCCCACTGGTGCCAAAGCACTCTCTGGACTCCCGGCACCGCATCCCCAGTGGTGCCAGTGCACTCTCTGGACTCACTAAACTGCATCCCCAGTGGTGCCAGTGCACTCTCTGGAGTCACAGCACTGCATCCCCAGTGGTGCCAGTGCACTCTCTGGACTCACTGAAGTGCATCCCCAGTGGTGCCAGTGCACTCTCTGGACTCACTGAAGTGCATTCTCAGTGGTGCTAGTGCACTCTCCGGAGTCACAGCACTGCATCCCCAGTGGTGCCAGTGCACTCTCTGGACTCACTGCACTGCATCCCCAGTGGTGACAGTGCACTCTCTGGACTCACTGCAGTGCATCCCCAGTGGTGACAGTGCACTCTCTGGACTCACTGCAGTGCATCCCCAGTGGTGCCAGTGCACTCTCTGAACTCACTGCACTGCATCCCCAGTGGTGCCAGGGCAGTCTCTGGAGTAACTGCAGTGCATCCCCACTGGTGCCAAAGCACTCTCTGGACTCCCGGCACCGCATCCCCAGTGGTGCCAGTGCACTCTCTGGACTCACTGCACTGCATCCCCAGTGGTGCCAGTGCACTCTCTGGAGTCACAGCACTGCATCCCCAGTGGTGCCAGTGCACTCTCTGGACTCACTGAAGTGCATCCCCAGTGGTGCCAGTGCACTCTCTGGACTCACTGAAGTGCATTCTCAGTGGTGCCAGTGCACTCTCTGGACTCACTTCAGTGCATCCCCAGTGGTGCCAGTACACTCTCTGGACTCACTGCAGTGCATCCCCAGTGGTGCCAGTGCACTCTCTGGACTCACTGCAGTGCATCCCCAGTGGAGCCAGTGCACTCTCTGGACTCACTGCAGTGCATCCGCAGTGGTGCCATTGCACTCTCTGGACTCACTGCACTGCATCTCAAGTGGTGCCAGTGCACTCTCTACACTCACTGCACTGCATCCCCAGTGCTGCCAGTGCACTCTCTTGAGTCACTGCACTGCATCCCCTGTGGTGCAAGAGCACTCTCTGGACTCACAGCAGTGCATCACCAGTGGTGCCAGTGCACTCTCTGGACTCACTGCACTGCATCCCCAGTGGTGCCAGTGCACTCTCTGGACTCACTGCACTGCATCCCCAGTGGTGCTAGTGCACTGTGTGGACTCACTGTACTGCATCCCCAGTGGTGCCAGTGCAATCTCTGGACTCACTGCACTGCATCCCCAGTGCTGCCAGTGCACTCTCAGGACTCACTGCACTGCATCCCCAGTGGTGCCAGTGCACTCTCTGGACTCACTGCACTGCATCCCCAGTAGTGACAGTGCACTCTCTGGACTCACTGCAGTGCATCCCCAGTGGTGCCAGTGCAATCTCTGGACTCACTGCACTGCATCCCCAGTGGTGCCAGTGCACTCTCTGGACTCACTGCACTGCATCCCCGGTGGTGCCAGTGCAGTCTCTGGAGTAACTGCACTGCATCCCCACTGGTACCAAAGCACTCTCTGAACTCCCAGCACCGCATCCCCAGTGGTGCCAGTGCACTCTCTGGACTCACTGCACTGCATCCCCAGTGGTGCCAGTGCACTCTCTGGACTCACTGCACTGCATCCCCAGTGTTGCCAGTGCACTCTCTGGACTCACTGCAGTGCATCCCCAGTGGTGCCAGTGCACTCTCTGGACTCACTGCAGTGCATCCCCAGTGGTGCCAGTGCACTCTCTGGACTCACTGAAGTGCATTCTCAGTGGTGCCAGTACACTCACTGGACCCACTGCACTGCATCCCCAGTGGTGCCAGTGCACTCACTGGACTTACTGCAGTGCATCCCCACTGGTGCCAGTGCACTCTCTGGGCTCACTGCAGTGCATCCCCAGTGGTGCCAGTGCACTCTCTGGACTCACTGAAGTGCATCCCCAGTGGTGCCAGTGCACTCTCTGGACTCACTGCACTGCATCCCCAGTGCTGCCAGTGCACTCTCTGGACTCACTGCACTGCATCCCCAGTAGTGCTAGTGCACTCTGTGGACTCACTGCAGTGCATCCCCAGTGGTGCCAGTGCACTCTCTGGACTCACTGCAGTGCATCCCCAGTGGTGCCAGTGCACTCTCTGGACTCACTGCAGTGCATCCCCAGTGGTGCCAGTACACTCTCTGGACTCACTGCAGTGCATCCCCAGTGGTGCCAGTGCACTCTCTGGACTCACTGCAGTGCATCCCCAGTGGTGCCAGTGCAGTCTCTGGAGTAACTGCAGTGCATCCCCACTGGTGCCAAAGCACTCTCTGGACTCCCGGCACCGCATCCCCAGTGGTGCCAGTGCACTCTCTGGACTCACTGCACTGCATCCCCAGTGGTGCCAGTGCACTCTCTGGAGTCACAGCACTGCATCCCCAGTGGTGCCAGTGCACTCTCTGGACTCACTGAAGTGCATCCCCAGTGGTGCCAGTGCACTCTCTGGACTCACTGAAGTGCATTCTCAGTGGTGCCAGTGCACTCTCTGGACTCACTTCAGTGCATCCCCAGTGGTGCCAGTGCAATCTCTGGACTCACTGCAGTGCATCCCCAGTGGTGCCAGTGCACTCTCTGGAGTCACTGCAGTGCATCCCCAGTGGAGCCAGTGCACTCTCTGGACTCACTGCAGTGCATCACCAGTGGTGCCAGTGCACTCTCTGGACTCACTGCACTGCATCCCCAGTGGTGCCAGTGCACTCTCTGGACTCACTGCACTGCATCCCCAGTGGTGCTAGTGCACTGTGTGGACTCACTGTACTGCATCCCCAGTGGTGCCAGTGCAATCTCTGGACTCACTGCACTGCATCCCCAGTGGTGCCAGTGCACTCTCAGGACTCACTGCACTGCATCCCCAGTGGTGCCAGTGCACTCTCTGGACTCACTGCACTGCATCCCCAGTAGTGACAGTGCACTCTCTGGACTCACTGCAGTGCATCCCCAGTGGTGCCAGTGCACTCTCTGGACTCACTGCAGTGCATCCCCAGTGGTGCCAGTGTACTCTCTGGACTCATTGAAATGCATCCCCAGTGGTGCCAGTGCACTCTCTGGACTCACTGCAGTGCATCCCCAGTGGTGCCAGTGCACTCTCTGGACTCACTGCACTGCATCCCCAGTGGTGCCAGTGCAATCTCTGGACTCACTGCAGTGCATCCCCAGTGGTGCCACTGCACTCTCTGGACTCACTGCACTGCTTCCCCAGTGGTGCCAGTGCACTCTCTGGACTCACTGCAGTGCATCCCCACTGGTGCCAGTGCACTCTCTGGGCTCACTGCAGTGCATCCCCAGTGGTGCCAGTGCACTCTCTGGACTCACTGCACTGCATCCCCAGTGGTGCCAGTTCGCTCTCTGGAGTCACAGCACTGCATCCCCAGTGGTGCCAGTGCACTCTCTGGACTCACTGCACTGCATCCCCAGTGGTGCCAGTGCACTCTCTGGACTCACTGCACTGCATCCCCGGTGGTGCCATTGCAATCTCTGGAGTAACTGCACTGCATCCCCAGTGCTGCCAGTGCACTCTCTGGACTCACTGCACTGCATCCCCAGTAGTGCTAGTGCACTCTGTGGACTCACTGCAGTGCATCCCCAGTGGTGCCAGTGCACTCTCTGGACTCACTGCAGTGCATCCCCAGTGGTGCCAGTGCACTCTCTGGACTCACTGCAGTGCATCCCCAGTGGAGCCAGTGCACTCTCTGGACTCACTGCAGTGCATCCGCAGTGGTGCCATTGCACTCTCTGGACTCACTGCACTGCATCCCCAGTGGTGCCAGTGCACTCTCTGGACTCACTGCACTGCATCCCCAGTGCTGCCAGTGCACTCTCTTTAGTCACTGCACTGCATCCCCTGTGGTGCAAGAGCACTCTCTGGACTCACAGCAGTGCATCACCAGTGGTGCCAGTGCACTCTCTGGACTCAATGCACTGCATCCCCAGTGGTGCCAGTGCACTCTCTGGACTCACTGCACTGCATCCCTAGTGGTGCCAGGGCACTCTCTGCAGACACTGCAGTGCATCCCCAACGGTGACAGTGCACTCTCTGGACTCACTGCAGTGCATCCCCAGTGGTGCCAGTGCACTCTCTGGACTCACTGCACTGCATCCCCAGTGCTGCCAGTGCACTCTCTGGACTCACTGCACTGCATCCCCAGTAGTGCTAGTGCACTCTGTGGACTCACTGCAGTGCATCCCCTGTGGTGCCAGTGCACTCTCTGGACTCACTGCAGTGCATCCCCAGTGGTGCCAGTGCACTCTCTGGACTCACTGCACTGCATCCCCAGTGGTGCCAGTGCACTCTCTGGACTCATTGCAGTGCATCCCCAGTGGTGCCAGTGCACTCTCTGGACTCACTGCAGTGCATCCCCAGTGGAGCCAGTGCACTCTCTGGACTCACTGCAGTGCATCCGCAGTGGTGCCAGTGCACTCTCTGGACTCACTGGAGTGCATCACCTGTGGTGCCAGTGCACTCTCTGGACTCACTGCAGTGCATCCCCAGTTGTGCCAGTGCGCTCTCTGGAGTGACTGCACTGCATCCCCAGTGGTGCCAGTGCACTCTCTGGACTCGCGTCACTGCATCCCCAGTGGTGCCAGTGCACTCTCTGGACTCGCGTCACTGCATCCCCAGTGGTGCCAGTGCACTCTCTGGACTCACTGAAGTGCATCCCCAGTGGTGCTAGTGCACTCTGGACTCACTGCAGTGCATCCCCAGTGGTGCCAGTGCACTCCCTGGACTCACTGCAGTGCATTCCCGGTGGTGCCAGTGCACTCTCTGGACTCACTGCAGTGCATCCCCAGTGGTGCTAGTGCACTCTGGACTCACTGCAGTGCATCCCCAGTGGTGCCAGTGCACTCTCTGGACTCACTGCACTGCATACCCAGTGGTGCCAGTGCACTCTCTGGACTCACTGTACTGCATCCCCAGTGGTGCCAGTGCACTCTCTGGACTCACCGCACTGCACCCTGAGTGGTGCCAGTGCACTCTCTAGAGTCACTGCGCTGCATCCCCAGTGGTGCCAGTGCACTCTCTGGACTCACTGTACTGCATCCCCAGTGGTGCCAAAGCACTCTCTGGACTCCCGCCACCGCATCCCCAGTGGTTCCAGTGCACTCTCTGGACTCACTGCACTGCATCCCCTGTGGTGCCAGTGCACTCTCTGGACTCACTGCACCGCATCCCCAGTGGTGCCAGTGCACTCTCTGGAGTGACTGCAGTGCATCCCCAGTGGTGCCAGTGCACTCTCTGGACTCGCGTCAATGCATCCCCAGAGGAGCTAATGCACTCTGGACTCACTGCACTGCATCCCGAGTGGTGCCAGTGCACTCTCTGGACTCACTGCAGTGCATCCCTAGTGGTGCCAGTGCACTCTCTGGACTCACTGCACTGCATCCCCTGTGCTGCCAGGGCTCTCTCTGAACTCACTGCACTGCATCCACAGTGGTGCCAGTGCACTCTCTGGACGCACTGCAGTGCATCACCAGTGGTGCCAGTGCACTCTCTGGTCTCACTGCACTGCATCCCTAGTGGTGCCAGGGCACTCTCTGCAGACACTGCAGTGCATCCCCAACGGTGACAGTGCACTCTCTGGACTCACTGCACTGCATCCCCAGTGGTGCCACTGCACTCTCTGGACTCACTGCAGTGCATCCCCAGTGGTGCCAGTGCACACTCTGGACTCACTGCAGTGCATCCCCAGTGGTGCCAGTGCACTCTCTGGACTCACTGCACTGCATACCCAGTGGTGCCAGTGCACTCTCTGGACTCACTGCACTACTCCAGCCGCGGCAGTCGCTCCAGCCGCGGTAGCCCTCCAGCCTCGGCAGCCGCGGCAGCCGCGGCAGCCGCTCCAGCCGCGGTAGCCGCTCCGTCCGCAGCATACGCGGCAGACTCTCCAACCGCGGCAGCCGCACCAGCCGCGAAAGCCGCGGCAGCCGCTCCAAACGCGGCAGGCGCTCCAACCGCGGCAACCGCTCCAGCCGTGGCAGCCGCTCCACTCGGTAGCGGCTGGAGCGGCTGCCGCGGCTGGAGCGGCTGCCGCGGCTGGAGGGGCTAACGCGGCTGGAGAGGCTGACGCGGTTGAAGCGTCTAGAGCGTCTGCCGCGGCTGGAGGGGCTACCGCGGCTGGAGCGGTTGACGCGGCTGGAGCGGAAACCGAGGCTGGAGCGCCACTCTCTGGACTCACTGCACTGCATCCCCAGTGGCGCTAGTGCACTCTCTGGACTCACTGCAGTGCATCCCCAGTGGTGCCAGTGCACTCTCTGGACACACTGAAGTGCATTTTCAGTGGTGCCAGTGCACTCTCTGGACTCACTGCACTGCATCCCCAGTGCTGCCAGTGCACTCTCTGGACTCACTGCACTGCATCCCCAGTGGTGCCAGTGCACTCTCTGGACTCACTGCACTGCATCCCCAGTCCTGCCAGTGCACTCTCTTGACTCACTGCACTGCATCCCCAGCGGTGCCAGTGCACTCTCTGGACTCACTGAAGTGCATTCTCAGTGGAGCCAGTGCACTCTCTGGACTCACTGCACTGCATCCCCAGTGGTGCCAGTGCACTCTCTGGACTCACTGCAGTGCATCCCAAGTGGTGCCAATGCACTCTCTGGACTCACTGCAGTGCATCCCCAGTGGTGCCAGTACACTCACTGGACTCACTGCACTGCATCCCCAGTGGTGCCAGTGCAGTCTCTGCACTCACTGAAGTGCATCTCCAGTGGTGCCAGAGCACTCTCTGGACTCACTGCACTGCATCCCCACTGGTGCCAGTGCACTCTCTGGACTCACTGCACTGCATCCCCAGTGGTGCCAGTGCACTCTCTGGACTCACTGCACTGCATCTCCAATGGTGCCAGTGCACTCTCTGGACTCACTGCACTGCATCCCCAGTGGTGCCAATGCACTCTCTGGACTCACTGCTGTGCATCCCCAGTGGTGCCAGTACACTCACTGGACTGACTGAAGTGCATTCCCAGTGGTGACATTGAAGTCTTTGGACTCACTGCACTCCATCCCCACTGGTGCCTTTGCACTCCCTGGACTCACTGCACTGCTCCAGCCGCGGCAGCCGCTCCAGCCGCGGTAGCCCTCCAGCCGTGGCAGCCGCTCCACTCGGTAGCGGCTGGAGCGGCTGCCGCGGCTGGAGCGGCTGGAGCGGCTGCCGCGGCTGGAGCGGCTGCCGCGGATGGAGAGGCTGGCGCGGCTGGAGGGGCTGGAGCGGCTGCCGCGGCTGGAGCGGCTGGAGCGGCTGCCGCGGCTGGAGCGTCTGCCGCGGCTGGAGGGGCTACCGCGGGGTTGACTCGGCTGGAGCGGATGCCGAGGCTGGAACGGCACTCTCTGGACTCACTGAAATGCATTCTCAGTGGTGCCAGTGCACTCTCTGGACTCACTGCTCTGCATCCCCAGTGGTGCTAGTGCACTCTCTGGACTCACTGCAGTGCATCCCCAGTGGTGCCATTGCACTCTCTGGACTCACTGCACCGCATTCCCACTGGTGCCAGTGCGCTCTCTGGACTCACTGCACTGCATCCCCAGTGGTGCCAGTGCGCTCTCAGGACTCACTGCAGGGCATCCCCAGTGGTGCCAGTGCACTCTCTGGACTCACTGCACTGCATCCCCAGTCCTGCCAGTGCACTCTCTTGACTCACTGCAGTGCATCCCCAGTGGTGCCAGTACACTCACTGGACTGACTGAAGTGCATCCCCAGTGGTGTCAGTGCACTCACTGGAGTCACTGCACTGCATCCCCAGTGGTGCAAGTGCACTCCCTGGACTCACTGCACTGCATTCCCAGTGGTGACAGTGAAGTCTTTGGACTCACTGCACTCCATCCCCACTGGTGCCTTTGCACTCCCTGGACTCACTGCACTGCTCCAGCCGCGGCAGCCGCTCCAGCCGCGGTAGCCCTCCAGCCGTGGCAGCCGCTCCACTCGGTAGCGGCTGGAGCGGCTGCCGCGGTTGGAGCGGCTGGAGCGGCTGCCGCGGCTGGAGCGGCTGCCGCGGATGGAGAGGCTGGCGAGGCTGGAGGGGCTGGAGCGGCTGCCGCGGCTGGAGCGGCTGGAGCGGCTGCCGCGGCTGGAGCGTCTGCCGCGGCTGGAGGGCCTACCGCGGGGTTGACTCGGCTGGAGCGGATACCGAGGCTGGAACGGCACTCTCTGGACTCACTGAAATGCATTCTCAGTGGTGCCAGTGCACTCTCTGGACTCACTGCTCTGCATCCCCAGTGGTGCTAGTGCACTCTGGACTCACTGCAGTGCATCCCCAGTGGTGCCAGTGCACTCTCTGGACTCACTGCACCGCATTCCCACTGGTGTCAGTGCACTCTGTGGACTCACTGCACTGCATCCCCAGTGGTGTCAGTGCACTCTCTGGACTCCCGGCACCGTATCCCCAGTGGTGCCAGTGCATTCGCTGGACTCACGGCACTGCATCCACAGTGGTGCCAGTGCACTCTCTGGACTCACTGAAGTGCATTCTCAGTGGAGCCAGTGCACTCTCTGGACTCACTGCACTGCATCCCCAGTGGTGCCAGTGCACTCTCTGGACTCACTGCAGTGCATCCCAAGTGGTGCCAATGCACTCTCTGGACTCACTGCAGTGCATCCCCAGTGGTGCCAGTACACTCACTGGACTCACTGCACTGCATCCCCAGTGGTGCCAGTGCAGTCTCTGCACTCACTGAAGTGCATCTCCAGTGGTGCCAGAGCACTCTCTGGACTCACTGCAGTGCATCCCAGTGGTGCCAGTGCACTCTCTGGACACTCTGCACTGCATCCCCACTGGTGCCAGTGCACTCTCTGGACTCACTGCACTGCATCCCCAGTGGTGCCAGTGCACTCTCTGGACTCACTGCACTGCATCTCCAATGGTGCCAGTGCACTCTCTGGACTCACTGCACTGCATCCCCAGTGGTGCCAATGCACTCTCTGGACTCACTGCTGTGCATCCCCAGTGGTGCCAGTACACTCACTGGACTGACTGAAGTGCATTCCCAGTGGTGACATTGAAGTCTTTGGACTCACTGCACTCCATCCCCACTGGTGCCTTTGCACTCCCTGGACTCACTGCACTGCTCCAGCCGCGGCAGCCGCTCCAGCCGCGGTAGCCCTCCAGCCGTGGCAGCCGCTCCACTCGGTAGCGGCTGGAGCGGCTGCCGCGGCTGGAGCGGCTGGAGCGGCTGCCGCGGCTGGAGCGGCTGCCGCGGATGGAGAGGCTGGCGCGGCTGGAGGGGCTGGAGCGGCTGCCGCGGCTGGAGCGGCTGGAGCGGCTGCCGCGGCTGGAGCGTCTGCCGCGGCTGGAGGGGCTACCGCGGGGTTGACTCGGCTGGAGCGGATGCCGAGGCTGGAACGGCACTCTCTGGACTCACTGAAATGCATTCTCAGTGGTGCCAGTGCACTCTCTGGACTCACTGCTCTGCATCCCCAGTGGTGCTAGTGCACTCTCTGGACTCACTGCAGTGCATCCCCAGTGGTGCCATTGCACTCTCTGGACTCACTGCACCGCATTCCCACTGGTGCCAGTGCGCTCTCTGGACTCACTGCACTGCATCCCCAGTGGTGCCAGTGCGCTCTCAGGACTCACTGCAGGGCATCCCCAGTGGTGCCAGTGCACTCTCTGGACTCACTGCACTGCATCCCCAGTCCTGCCAGTGCACTCTCTTGACTCACTGCAGTGCATCCCCAGTGGTGCCAGTACACTCACTGGACTGACTGAAGTGCATCCCCAGTGGTGTCAGTGCACTCACTGGAGTCACTGCACTGCATCCCCAGTGGTGCAAGTGCACTCCCTGGACTCACTGCACTGCATTCCCAGTGGTGACAGTGAAGTCTTTGGACTCACTGCACTCCATCCCCACTGGTGCCTTTGCACTCCCTGGACTCACTGCACTGCTCCAGCCGCGGCAGCCGCTCCAGCCGCGGTAGCCCTCCAGCCGTGGCAGCCGCTCCACTCGGTAGCGGCTGGAGCGGCTGCCGCGGTTGGAGCGGCTGGAGCGGCTGCCGCGGCTGGAGCGGCTGCCGCGGATGGAGAGGCTGGCGAGGCTGGAGGGGCTGGAGCGGCTGCCGCGGCTGGAGCGGCTGGAGCGGCTGCCGCGGCTGGAGCGTCTGCCGCGGCTGGAGGGCCTACCGCGGGGTTGACTCGGCTGGAGCGGATACCGAGGCTGGAACGGCACTCTCTGGACTCACTGAAATGCATTCTCAGTGGTGCCAGTGCACTCTCTGGACTCACTGCTCTGCATCCCCAGTGGTGCTAGTGCACTCTGGACTCACTGCAGTGCATCCCCAGTGGTGCCAGTGCACTCTCTGGACTCACTGCACCGCATTCCCACTGGTGTCAGTGCACTCTGTGGACTCACTGCACTGCATCCCCAGTGGTGTCAGTGCACTCTCTGGACTCCCGGCACCGTATCCCCAGTGGTGCCAGTGCATTCGCTGGACTCACGGCACTGCATCCACAGTGGTGCCAGTGCACTCTCTGGACTCACTGCAGTGCATCCCCAGTGGTGCCAGTGCACTCTCTGGACTCACTGCACTGCATCCCCAGTGGTGCCAGTGCACTCTCTGGACTCACTGCAGTGCATCCCCAGTGGTGCCAATGCACTCTCTGGACTCACTGCAGTGCATCCCCAGTGGTGCCAGTACACTCACTGGACTCACTGCACTGCATCCCCAGTGGTGCCAGTGCAGTCTCTGCACTCACTGAAGTGCATCTCCAGTGGTGCCAGAGCACTCTCTGGACTCACTGCAGTGCATCCCAGTGGTGCCAGTGCACTCTCTGGACACTCTGCACTGCATCCCCACTGGTGCCAGTGCACTCTCTGGACTCACTGCACTGCATCCCCAGTGGTGCCAGTGCACTCTCTGGACTCACTGCACTGCATCTCCAATGGTGCCAGTGCACTCTCTGGACTCACTGCACTGCATCCCCAGTGGTGCCAATGCACTCTCTGGACTCACTGCTGTGCATCCCCAGTGGTGCCAGTACACTCACTGGACTGACTGAAATGCATTCCCAGTGGTGACATTGAAGTCTTTGGACTCACTGCACTCCATCCCCACTGGTGCCTTTGCACTCCCTGGACTCACTGCACTGCTCCAGCCGCGGCAGCCGCTCCAGCCGCGGTAGCCCTCCAGCCGTGGCAGCCGCTCCACTCGGTAGCGGCTGGAGCGGCTGCCGCGGCTGGAGCGGCTGGAGCGGCTGCCGCGGCTGGAGCGGCTGCCGCGGATGGAGAGGCTGGCGCGGCTGGAGGGGCTGGAGCGGCTGCCGCGGCTGGAGCGGCTGGAGCGGCTGCCGCGGCTGGAGCGTCTGCCGCGGCTGGAGGGGCTACCGCGGGGTTGACTCGGCTGGAGCGGATGCCGAGGCTGGAACGGCACTCTCTGGACTCACTGAAATGCATTCTCAGTGGTGCCAGTGCACTCTCTGGACTCACTGCTCTGCATCCCCAGTGGTGCTAGTGCACTCTCTGGACTCACTGCAGTGCATCCCCAGTGGTGCCATTGCACTCTCTGGACTCACTGCACCGCATTCCCACTGGTGCCAGTGCGCTCTCTGGACTCACTGCACTGCATCCCCAGTGGTGCCAGTGCGCTCTCAGGACTCACTGCAGGGCATCCCCAGTGGTGCCAGTGCACTCTCTGGACTCACTGCACTGCATCCCCAGTCCTGCCAGTGCACTCTCTTGACTCACTGCAGTGCATCCCCAGTGGTGCCAGTACACTCACTGGACTGACTGAAGTGCATCCCCAGTGGTGTCAGTGCACTCACTGGAGTCACTGCACTGCATCCCCAGTGGTGCAAGTGCACTCCCTGGACTCACTGCACTGCATTCCCAGTGGTGACAGTGAAGTCTTTGGACTCACTGCACTCCATCCCCACTGGTGCCTTTGCACTCCCTGGACTCACTGCACTGCTCCAGCCGCGGCAGCCGCTCCAGCCGCGGTAGCCCTCCAGCCGTGGCAGCCGCTCCACTCGGTAGCGGCTGGAGCGGCTGCCGCGGTTGGAGCGGCTGGAGCGGCTGCCGCGGCTGGAGCGGCTGCCGCGGATGGAGAGGCTGGCGAGGCTGGAGGGGCTGGAGCGGCTGCCGCGGCTGGAGCGGCTGGAGCGGCTGCCGCGGCTGGAGCGTCTGCCGCGGCTGGAGGGCCTACCGCGGGGTTGACTCGGCTGGAGCGGATACCGAGGCTGGAACGGCACTCTCTGGACTCACTGAAATGCATTCTCAGTGGTGCCAGTGCACTCTCTGGACTCACTGCTCTGCATCCCCAGTGGTGCTAGTGCACTCTGGACTCACTGCAGTGCATCCCCAGTGGTGCCAGTGCACTCTCTGGACTCACTGCACCGCATTCCCACTGGTGTCAGTGCACTCTGTGGACTCACTGCACTGCATCCCCAGTGGTGTCAGTGCACTCTCTGGACTCCCGGCACCGTATCCCCAGTGGTGCCAGTGCATTCGCTGGACTCACGGCACTGCATCCACAGTGGTGCCAGTGCACTCTCTGGACTCACTGAAGTGCATTCTCAGTGGAGCCAGTGCACTCTCTGGACTCACTGCACTGCATCCCCAGTGGTGCCAGTGCACTCTCTGGACTCACTGCAGTGCATCCCAAGTGGTGCCAATGCACTCTCTGGACTCACTGCAGTGCATCCCCAGTGGTGCCAGTACACTCACTGGACTCACTGCACTGCATCCCCAGTGGTGCCAGTGCAGTCTCTGCACTCACTGAAGTGCATCTCCAGTGGTGCCAGAGCACTCTCTGGACTCACTGCAGTGCATCCCAGTGGTGCCAGTGCACTCTCTGGACACTCTGCACTGCATCCCCACTGGTGCCAGTGCACTCTCTGGACTCACTGCACTGCATCCCCAGTGGTGCCAGTGCACTCTCTGGACTCACTGCACTGCATCTCCAATGGTGCCAGTGCACTCTCTGGACTCACTGCACTGCATCCCCAGTGGTGCCAATGCACTCTCTGGACTCACTGCTGTGCATCCCCAGTGGTGCCAGTACACTCACTGGACTGACTGAAGTGCATTCCCAGTGGTGACATTGAAGTCTTTGGACTCACTGCACTCCATCCCCACTGGTGCCTTTGCACTCCCTGGACTCACTGCACTGCTCCAGCCGCGGCAGCCGCTCCAGCCGCGGTAGCCCTCCAGCCGTGGCAGCCGCTCCACTCGGTAGCGGCTGGAGCGGCTGCCGCGGCTGGAGCGGCTGGAGCGGCTGCCGCGGCTGGAGCGGCTGCCGCGGATGGAGAGGCTGGCGCGGCTGGAGGGGCTGGAGCGGCTGCCGCGGCTGGAGCGGCTGGAGCGGCTGCCGCGGCTGGAGCGTCTGCCGCGGCTGGAGGGGCTACCGCGGGGTTGACTCGGCTGGAGCGGATGCCGAGGCTGGAACGGCACTCTCTGGACTCACTGAAATGCATTCTCAGTGGTGCCAGTGCACTCTCTGGACTCACTGCTCTGCATCCCCAGTGGTGCTAGTGCACTCTCTGGACTCACTGCAGTGCATCCCCAGTGGTGCCATTGCACTCTCTGGACTCACTGCACCGCATTCCCACTGGTGCCAGTGCGCTCTCTGGACTCACTGCACTGCATCCCCAGTGGTGCCAGTGCGCTCTCAGGACTCACTGCAGGGCATCCCCAGTGGTGCCAGTGCACTCTCTGGACTCACTGCACTGCATCCCCAGTCCTGCCAGTGCACTCTCTTGACTCACTGCAGTGCATCCCCAGTGGTGCCAGTACACTCACTGGACTGACTGAAGTGCATCCCCAGTGGTGTCAGTGCACTCACTGGAGTCACTGCACTGCATCCCCAGTGGTGCAAGTGCACTCCCTGGACTCACTGCACTGCATTCCCAGTGGTGACAGTGAAGTCTTTGGACTCACTGCACTCCATCCCCACTGGTGCCTTTGCACTCCCTGGACTCACTGCACTGCTCCAGCCGCGGCAGCCGCTCCAGCCGCGGTAGCCCTCCAGCCGTGGCAGCCGCTCCACTCGGTAGCGGCTGGAGCGGCTGCCGCGGTTGGAGCGGCTGGAGCGGCTGCCGCGGCTGGAGCGGCTGCCGCGGATGGAGAGGCTGGCGAGGCTGGAGGGGCTGGAGCGGCTGCCGCGGCTGGAGCGGCTGGAGCGGCTGCCGCGGCTGGAGCGTCTGCCGCGGCTGGAGGGCCTACCGCGGGGTTGACTCGGCTGGAGCGGATACCGAGGCTGGAACGGCACTCTCTGGACTCACTGAAATGCATTCTCAGTGGTGCCAGTGCACTCTCTGGACTCACTGCTCTGCATCCCCAGTGGTGCTAGTGCACTCTGGACTCACTGCAGTGCATCCCCAGTGGTGCCAGTGCACTCTCTGGACTCACTGCACCGCATTCCCACTGGTGTCAGTGCACTCTGTGGACTCACTGCACTGCATCCCCAGTGGTGTCAGTGCACTCTCTGGACTCCCGGCACCGTATCCCCAGTGGTGCCAGTGCATTCGCTGGACTCACGGCACTGCATCCACAGTGGTGCCAGTGCACTCTCTGGACTCACTGAAGTGCATTCTCAGTGGAGCCAGTGCACTCTCTGGACTCACTGCACTGCATCCCCAGTGGTGCCAGTGCACTCTCTGGACTCACTGCAGTGCATCCCAAGTGGTGTCAATGCACTCTCTGGACTCACTGCAGTGCATCCCCAGTGGTGCCAGTACACTCACTGGACTCACTGCACTGCATCCCCAGTGGTGCCAGTGCAGTCTCTGCACTCACTGAAGTGCATCTCCAGTGGTGCCAGAGCACTCTCTGGACTCACTGCAGTGCATCACCTGTGGTGCCAGTGCACTCTCTGGACACTCTGCACTGCATCCCCACTGGTGCCAGTGCACTCTCTGGACTCACTGCACTGCATCCCCAGTGGTGCCAGTGCACTCTCTGGACTCACTGCACTGCATCTCCAATGGTGCCAGTGCACTCTCTGGACTCACTGCACTGCATCCCCAGTGGTGCCAATGCACTCTCTGGACTCACTGCTGTGCATCCCCAGTGGTGCCAGTACACTCACTGGACTGACTGAAGTGCATTCCCAGTGGTGACATTGAAGTCTTTGGACTCACTGCACTCCATCCCCACTGGTGCCTTTGCACTCCCTGGACTCACTGCACTGCTCCAGCCGCGGCAGCCGCTCCAGCCGCGGTAGCCCTCCAGCCGTGGCAGCCGCTCCACTCGGTAGCGGCTGGAGCGGCTGCCGCGGCTGGAGCGGCTGCCGCGGCTGGAGCGGCTGCCGCGGATGGAGAGGCTGGCGCGGCTGGAGGGGCTGGAGCGGCTGCCGCGGCTGGAGCGGCTGGAGCGGCTGCCGCGGCTGGAGCGTCTGCCGCGGCTGGAGGGGCTACCGCGGGGTTGACTCGGCTGGAGCGGATGCCGAGGCTGGAACGGCACTCTCTGGACTCACTGAAATGCATTCTCAGTTGTGCCAGTGCACTCTCTGGACTCACTGCTCTGCATCCCCAGTGGTGCTAGTGCACTCTCTGGACTCACTGCAGTGCATCCCCAGTGGTGCCATTGCACTCTCTGGACTCACTGCACCGCATTCCCACTGGTGCCAGTGCGCTCTCTGGACTCACTGCACTGCATCCCCAGTGGTGCCAGTGCGCTCTCAGGACTCACTGCAGGGCATCCCCAGTGGTGCCAGTGCACTCTCTGGACTCACTGCACTGCATCCCCAGTCCTGCCAGTGCACTCTCTTGACTCACTGCAGTGCATCCCCAGTGGTGCCAGTACACTCACTGGACTGACTGAAGTGCATCCCCAGTGGTGCCAGTGCACTCTCTGGACTCACAGCACTGCATGCCCAGTGGTGCCAGTGCACTCTCTGGACTCACTGCATTGCATCCTCAGTGGTGCCAGTGCACTCTCTGGACTCACTGCACTGCATCCCCAGTCCTGCCAGTGCACTCTCTGGACTCACTGCACTGCATCCCCAATGGTGCCAGTGCACTCTCTGGACTCACTGCACTGCTCCAGCCGCGGCAGCCTCTCCAGGCGCACCAGCCGCGGCATCCGCTCCAGCCTCGGCATCCGCTCCAGCCGCGTTAACCGCTCCAGCCGCGGTAGCTCCTCCAGCCGCGCCAGCCGCTCCAGCCGCGGCAGCCGCTCCAGCCGCTCCAGCCGCGGCATCCGCTCCAGCCGCTCCAGCCGCGGCAGCCGCTCCAACCGCGGCAGCCGCTCCAGTCGCGGCAGCCGCTCCAGCCGCTCCAGCCGCGGCAGCCGCTCCAGCCGCTACCGAGTGG
This sequence comes from Anser brachyrhynchus, assembly GCF_964034855.1. Lineage (NCBI taxonomy): Eukaryota > Metazoa > Chordata > Aves > Anseriformes > Anatidae > Anser > Anser brachyrhynchus. Next base: position 318,597 of record NW_027664036.1, read on the forward strand.
AGCGGCTGCCACGGCTGGAGGGCTACCGCGGCTGGAGCGGCTGCCGCGGCTGGAGAGGCTGGCGCGGCTGGAGGGGCTGGAGCGGCTGCCGCGGCTGGAGCGGCTGGAGCGGCTGCCGCGGCTGGAGCGTCTGCCGCGGCTGGAGGGGCTACCGCGGGGTTGACTCGGCTGGAGCGGATGCCGAGGCTGGAACGGCACTCTCTGGACTCACTGAAATGCATTCTCAGTGGTGCCAGTGCACTCTCAGGACTCACTGCAGGGCATCCCCAGTGGTGCCAGTGCACTCTCTGGACTCACTGCACTGCATCCCCAGTCCTGCCAGTGCACTCTCTTGACTCACTGCAGTGCATCCCCAGTGGTGCCAGTACACTCACTGGACTGACTGAAGTGCATCCCCAGTGGTGTCAGTGCACTCACTGGAGTCACTGCACTGCATCCCCAGTGGTGCAAGTGCACTCCCTGGACTCACTGCACTGCATTCCCAGTGGTGACAGTGAAGTCTTTGGACTCACTGCACTCCATCCCCACTGGTGCCTTTGCACTCCCTGGACTCACTGCACTGCTCCAGCCGCGGCAGCCGCTCCAGCCGCGGTAGCCCTCCAGCCGTGGCAGCCGCTCCACTCGGTAGCGGCTGGAGTGGCTGCCGCGGTTGGAGCGGCTGGAGCGGCTGCCGCGGCTGGAGCGGCTGCCGCGGATGGAGAGGCTGGCGAGGCTGGAGGGGCTGGAGCGGCTGCCGCGGCTGGAGCGGCTGGAGCGGCTGCCGCGGCTGGAGCGTCTGCCGCGGCTGGAGGGCCTACCGCGGGGTTGACTCGGCTGGAGCGGATGCCGAGGCTGGAACGGCACTCTCTGGACTCACTGAAATGCATTCTCAGTGGTGCCAGTGCACTCTCTGGACTCACTGCTCTGCATCCCCAGTGGTGCTAGTGCACTCTGGACTCACTGCAGTGCATCCCCAGTGGTGCCAGTGCACTCTCTGGACTCACTGCACCGCATTCCCACTGGTGTCAGTGCACTCTGTGGACTCACTGCACTGCATCCCCAGTGGTGTCAGTGCACTCTCTGGACTCCCGGCACCGTATCCCCAGTGGTGCCAGTGCATTCGCTGGACTCACGGCACTGCATCCACAGTGGTGCCAGTGCACTCTCTGGACTCACTGAAGTGCATTCTCAGTGGAGCCAGTGCACTCTCTGGACTCACTGCACTGCATCCCCAGTGGTGCCAGTGCACTCTCTGGACTCACTGCAGTGCATCCCAAGTGGTGCCAATGCACTCTCTGGACTCACTGCAGTGCATCCCCAGTGGTGCCAGTACACTCACTGGACTCACTGCACTGCATCCCCAGTGGTGCCAGTGCAGTCTCTGCACTCACTGAAGTGCATCTCCAGTGGTGCCAGAGCACTCTCTGGACTCACTGCAGTGCATCACCTGTGGTGCCAGTGCACTCTCTGGACACTCTGCACTGCATCCCCACTGGTGCCAGTGCACTCTCTGGACTCACTGCACTGCATCCCCAGTGGTGCCAGTGCACTCTCTGGACTCACTGCACTGCATCTCCAATGGTGCCAGTGCACTCTCTGGACTCACTGCACTGCATCCCCAGTGGTGCCAATGCACTCTCTGGACTCACTGCTGTGCATCCCCAGTGGTGCCAGTACACTCACTGGACTGACTGAAGTGCATTCCCAGTGGTGACATTGAAGTCTTTGGACTCACTGCACTCCATCCCCACTGGTGCCTTTGCACTCCCTGGACTCACTGCACTGCTCCAGCCGCGGCAGCCGCTCCAGCCGCGGTAGCCCTCCAGCCGTGGCAGCCGCTCCACTCGGTAGCGGCTGGAGCGGCTGCCGCGGCTGGAGCGGCTGGAGCGGCTGCCGCGGCTGGAGCGGCTGCCGCGGATGGAGAGGCTGGCGCGGCTGGAGGGGCTGGAGCGGCTGCCGCGGCTGGAGCGGCTGGAGCGGCTGCCGCGGCTGGAGCGTCTGCCGCGGCTGGAGGGGCTACCGCGGGGTTGACTCGGCTGGAGCGGATGCCGAGGCTGGAACGGCACTCTCTGGACTCACTGAAATGCATTCTCAGTGGTGCCAGTGCACTCTCTGGACTCACTGCTCTGCATCCCCAGTGGTGCTAGTGCACTCTCTGGACTCACTGCAGTGCATCCCCAGTGGTGCCATTGCACTCTCTGGACTCACTGCACCGCATTCCCACTGGTGCCAGTGCGCTCTCTGGACTCACTGCACTGCATCCCCAGTGGTGCCAGTGCGCTCTCAGGACTCACTGCAGGGCATCCCCAGTGGTGCCAGTGCACTCTCTGGACTCACTGCACTGCATCCCCAGTCCTGCCAGTGCACTCTCTTGACTCACTGCAGTGCATCCCCAGTGGTGCCAGTACACTCACTGGACTGACTGAAGTGCATCCCCAGTGGTGTCAGTGCACTCACTGGAGTCACTGCACTGCATCCCCAGTGGTGCAAGTGCACTCCCTGGACTCACTGCACTGCATTCCCAGTGGTGACAGTGAAGTCTTTGGACTCACTGCACTCCATCCCCACTGGTGCCTTTGCACTCCCTGGACTCACTGCACTGCTCCAGCCGCGGCAGCCGCTCCAGCCGCGGTAGCCCTCCAGCCGTGGCAGCCGCTCCACTCGGTAGCGGCTGGAGCGGCTGCCGCGGTTGGAGCGGCTGGAGCGGCTGCCGCGGCTGGAGCGGCTGCCGCGGATGGAGAGGCTGGCGAGGCTGGAGGGGCTGGAGCGGCTGCCGCGGCTGGAGCGGCTGGAGCGGCTGCCGCGGCTGGAGCGTCTGCCGCGGCTGGAGGGCCTACCGCGGGGTTGACTCGGCTGGAGCGGATACCGAGGCTGGAACGGCACTCTCTGGACTCACTGAAATGCATTCTCAGTGGTGCCAGTGCACTCTCTGGACTCACTGCTCTGCATCCCCAGTGGTGCTAGTGCACTCTGGACTCACTGCAGTGCATCCCCAGTGGTGCCAGTGCACTCTCTGGACTCACTGCACCGCATTCCCACTGGTGTCAGTGCACTCTGTGGACTCACTGCACTGCATCCCCAGTGGTGTCAGTGCACTCTCTGGACTCCCGGCACCGTATCCCCAGTGGTGCCAGTGCATTCGCTGGACTCACGGCACTGCATCCACAGTGGTGCCAGTGCACTCTCTGGACTCACTGAAGTGCATTCTCAGTGGAGCCAGTGCACTCTCTGGACTCACTGCACTGCATCCCCAGTGGTGCCAGTGCACTCTCTGGACTCACTGCAGTGCATCCCAAGTGGTGTCAATGCACTCTCTGGACTCACTGCAGTGCATCCCCAGTGGTGCCAGTACACTCACTGGACTCACTGCACTGCATCCCCAGTGGTGCCAGTGCAGTCTCTGCACTCACTGAAGTGCATCTCCAGTGGTGCCAGAGCACTCTCTGGACTCACTGCAGTGCATCACCTGTGGTGCCAGTGCACTCTCTGGACACTCTGCACTGCATCCCCACTGGTGCCAGTGCACTCTCTGGACTCACTGCACTGCATCCCCAGTGGTGCCAGTGCACTCTCTGGACTCACTGCACTGCATCTCCAATGGTGCCAGTGCACTCTCTGGACTCACTGCACTGCATCCCCAGTGGTGCCAATGCACTCTCTGGACTCACTGCTGTGCATCCCCACTGGTGCCAGTACACTCACTGGACTGACTGAAGTGCATTCCCAGTGGTGACATTGAAGTCTTTGGACTCACTGCACTCCATCCCCACTGGTGCCTTTGCACTCCCTGGACTCACTGCACTGCTCCAGCCGCGGCAGCCGCTCCAGCCGCGGTAGCCCTCCAGCCGTGGCAGCCGCTCCACTCGGTAGCGGCTGGAGCGGCTGCCGCGGCTGGAGCGGCTGCCGCGGCTGGAGCGGCTGCCGCGGATGGAGAGGCTGGCGCGGCTGGAGGGGCTGGAGCGGCTGCCGCGGCTGGAGCGGCTGGAGCGGCTGCCGCGGCTGGAGCGTCTGCCGCGGCTGGAGGGGCTACCGCGGGGTTGACTCGGCTGGAGCGGATGCCGAGGCTGGAACGGCACTCTCTGGACTCACTGAAATGCATTCTCAGTTGTGCCAGTGCACTCTCTGGACTCACTGCTCTGCATCCCCAGTGGTGCTAGTGCACTCTCTGGACTCACTGCAGTGCATCCCCAGTGGTGCCATTGCACTCTCTGGACTCACTGCACCGCATTCCCACTGGTGCCAGTGCGCTCTCTGGACTCACTGCACTGCATCCCCAGTGGTGCCAGTGCGCTCTCAGGACTCACTGCAGGGCATCCCCAGTGGTGCCAGTGCACTCTCTGGACTCACTGCACTGCATCCCCAGTCCTGCCAGTGCACTCTCTTGACTCACTGCAGTGCATCCCCAGTGGTGCCAGTACACTCACTGGACTGACTGAAGTGCATCCCCAGTGGTGCCAGTGCACTCTCTGGACTCACAGCACTGCATGCCCAGTGGTGCCAGTGCACTCTCTGGACTCACTGCATTGCATCCTCAGTGGTGCCAGTGCACTCTCTGGACTCACTGCACTGCATCCCCAGTCCTGCCAGTGCACTCTCTGGACTCACTGCACTGCATCCCCAATGGTGCCAGTGCACTCTCTGGACTCACTGCACTGCTCCAGCCGCGGCAGCCTCTCCAGGCGCACCAGCCGCGGCATCCGCTCCAGCCTCGGCATCCGCTCCAGCCGCGTTAACCGCTCCAGCCGCGGTAGCTCCTCCAGCCGCGCCAGCCGCTCCAGCCGCGGCAGCCGCTCCAGCCGCTCCAGCCGCGGCATCCGCTCCAGCCGCTCCAGCCGCGGCAGCCGCTCCAACCGCGGCAGCCGCTCCAGTCGCGGCAGCCGCTCCAGCCGCTCCAGCCGCGGCAGCCGCTCCAGCCGCTACCGAGTGGAGCGGCTGCCACGGCTGGAGGGCTACCGCGGCTGGAGCGGCTGCCGCGGCTGGAGAGGCTGGCGCGGCTGGAGGGGCTGGAGCGGCTGCCGCGGCTGGAGCGGCTGGAGCGGCTGCCGCGGCTGGAGCGTCTGCCGCGGCTGGAGGGGCTACCGCGGGGTTGACTCGGCTGGAGCGGATGCCGAGGCTGGAACGGCACTCTCTGGACTCACTGAAATGCATTCTCAGTGGTGCCAGTGCACTCTCAGGACTCACTGCAGGGCATCCCCAGTGGTGCCAGTGCACTCTCTGGACTCACTGCACTGCATCCCCAGTCCTGCCAGTGCACTCTCTTGACTCACTGCAGTGCATCCCCAGTGGTGCCAGTACACTCACTGGACTGACTGAAGTGCATCCCCAGTGGTGTCAGTGCACTCACTGGAGTCACTGCACTGCATCCCCAGTGGTGCAAGTGCACTCCCTGGACTCACTGCACTGCATTCCCAGTGGTGACAGTGAAGTCTTTGGACTCACTGCACTCCATCCCCACTGGTGCCTTTGCACTCCCTGGACTCACTGCACTGCTCCAGCCGCGGCAGCCGCTCCAGCCGCGGTAGCCCTCCAGCCGTGGCAGCCGCTCCACTCGGTAGCGGCTGGAGTGGCTGCCGCGGTTGGAGCGGCTGGAGCGGCTGCCGCGGCTGGAGCGGCTGCCGCGGATGGAGAGGCTGGCGAGGCTGGAGGGGCTGGAGCGGCTGCCGCGGCTGGAGCGGCTGGAGCGGCTGCCGCGGCTGGAGCGTCTGCCGCGGCTGGAGGGCCTACCGCGGGGTTGACTCGGCTGGAGCGGATGCCGAGGCTGGAACGGCACTCTCTGGACTCACTGAAATGCATTCTCAGTGGTGCCAGTGCACTCTCTGGACTCACTGCTCTGCATCCCCAGTGGTGCTAGTGCACTCTGGACTCACTGCAGTGCATCCCCAGTGGTGCCAGTGCACTCTCTGGACTCACTGCACCGCATTCCCACTGGTGTCAGTGCACTCTGTGGACTCACTGCACTGCATCCCCAGTGGTGTCAGTGCACTCTCTGGACTCCCGGCACCGTATCCCCAGTGGTGCCAGTGCATTCGCTGGACTCACGGCACTGCATCCACAGTGGTGCCAGTGCACTCTCTGGACTCACTGAAGTGCATTCTCAGTGGAGCCAGTGCACTCTCTGGACTCACTGCACTGCATCCCCAGTGGTGCCAGTGCACTCTCTGGACTCACTGCAGTGCATCCCAAGTGGTGCCAATGCACTCTCTGGACTCACTGCAGTGCATCCCCAGTGGTGCCAGTACACTCACTGGACTCACTGCACTGCATCCCCAGTGGTGCCAGTGCAGTCTCTGCACTCACTGAAGTGCATCTCCAGTGGTGCCAGAGCACTCTCTGGACTCACTGCAGTGCATCACCTGTGGTGCCAGTGCACTCTCTGGACACTCTGCACTGCATCCCCACTGGTGCCAGTGCACTCTCTGGACTCACTGCACTGCATCCCCAGTGGTGCCAGTGCACTCTCTGGACTCACTGCACTGCATCTCCAATGGTGCCAGTGCACTCTCTGGACTCACTGCACTGCATCCCCAGTGGTGCCAATGCACTCTCTGGACTCACTGCTGTGCATCCCCAGTGGTGCCAGTACACTCACTGGACTGACTGAAGTGCATTCCCAGTGGTGACATTGAAGTCTTTGGACTCACTGCACTCCATCCCCACTGGTGCCTTTGCACTCCCTGGACTCACTGCACTGCTCCAGCCGCGGCAGCCGCTCCAGCCGCGGTAGCCCTCCAGCCGTGGCAGCCGCTCCACTCGGTAGCGGCTGGAGCGGCTGCCGCGGCTGGAGCGGCTGCCGCGGCTGGAGCGGCTGCCGCGGATGGAGAGGCTGGCGCGGCTGGAGGGGCTGGAGCGGCTGCCGCGGCTGGAGCGGCTGGAGCGGCTGCCGCGGCTGGAGCGTCTGCCGCGGCTGGAGGGGCTACCGCGGGGTTGACTCGGCTGGAGCGGATGCCGAGGCTGGAACGGCACTCTCTGGACTCACTGAAATGCATTCTCAGTGGTGCCAGTGCACTCTCTGGACTCACTGCTCTGCATCCCCAGTGGTGCTAGTGCACTCTCTGGACTCACTGCAGTGCATCCCCAGTGGTGCCATTGCACTCTCTGGACTCACTGCACCGCATTCCCACTGGTGCCAGTGCGCTCTCTGGACTCACTGCACTGCATCCCCAGTGGTGCCAGTGCGCTCTCAGGACTCACTGCAGGGCATCCCCAGTGGTGCCAGTGCACTCTCTGGACTCACTGCACTGCATCCCCAGTCCTGCCAGTGCACTCTCTTGACTCACTGCAGTGCATCCCCAGTGGTGCCAGTACACTCACTGGACTGACTGAAGTGCATCCCCAGTGGTGTCAGTGCACTCACTGGAGTCACTGCACTGCATCCCCAGTGGTGCAAGTGCACTCCCTGGACTCACTGCACTGCATTCCCAGTGGTGACAGTGAAGTCTTTGGACTCACTGCACTCCATCCCCACTGGTGCCTTTGCACTCCCTGGACTCACTGCACTGCTCCAGCCGCGGCAGCCGCTCCAGCCGCGGTAGCCCTCCAGCCGTGGCAGCCGCTCCACTCGGTAGCGGCTGGAGCGGCTGCCGCGGTTGGAGCGGCTGGAGCGGCTGCCGCGGCTGGAGCGGCTGCCGCGGATGGAGAGGCTGGCGAGGCTGGAGGGGCTGGAGCGGCTGCCGCGGCTGGAGCGGCTGGAGCGGCTGCCGCGGCTGGAGCGTCTGCCGCGGCTGGAGGGCCTACCGCGGGGTTGACTCGGCTGGAGCGGATACCGAGGCTGGAACGGCACTCTCTGGACTCACTGAAATGCATTCTCAGTGGTGCCAGTGCACTCTCTGGACTCACTGCTCTGCATCCCCAGTGGTGCTAGTGCACTCTGGACTCACTGCAGTGCATCCCCAGTGGTGCCAGTGCACTCTCTGGACTCACTGCACCGCATTCCCACTGGTGTCAGTGCACTCTGTGGACTCACTGCACTGCATCCCCAGTGGTGTCAGTGCACTCTCTGGACTCCCGGCACCGTATCCCCAGTGGTGCCAGTGCATTCGCTGGACTCACGGCACTGCATCCACAGTGGTGCCAGTGCACTCTCTGGACTCACTGAAGTGCATTCTCAGTGGAGCCAGTGCACTCTCTGGACTCACTGCACTGCATCCCCAGTGGTGCCAGTGCACTCTCTGGACTCACTGCAGTGCATCCCAAGTGGTGTCAATGCACTCTCTGGACTCACTGCAGTGCATCCCCAGTGGTGCCAGTACACTCACTGGACTCACTGCACTGCATCCCCAGTGGTGCCAGTGCAGTCTCTGCACTCACTGAAGTGCATCTCCAGTGGTGCCAGAGCACTCTCTGGACTCACTGCAGTGCATCACCTGTGGTGCCAGTGCACTCTCTGGACACTCTGCACTGCATCCCCACTGGTGCCAGTGCACTCTCTGGACTCACTGCACTGCATCCCCAGTGGTGCCAGTGCACTCTCTGGACTCACTGCACTGCATCTCCAATGGTGCCAGTGCACTCTCTGGACTCACTGCACTGCATCCCCAGTGGTGCCAATGCACTCTCTGGACTCACTGCTGTGCATCCCCAGTGGTGCCAGTACACTCACTGGACTGACTGAAGTGCATTCCCAGTGGTGACATTGAAGTCTTTGGACTCACTGCACTCCATCCCCACTGGTGCCTTTGCACTCCCTGGACTCACTGCACTGCTCCAGCCGCGGCAGCCGCTCCAGCCGCGGTAGCCCTCCAGCCGTGGCAGCCGCTCCACTCGGTAGCGGCTGGAGCGGCTGCCGCGGCTGGAGCGGCTGCCGCGGCTGGAGCGGCTGCCGCGGATGGAGAGGCTGGCGCGGCTGGAGGGGCTGGAGCGGCTGCCGCGGCTGGAGCGGCTGGAGCGGCTGCCGCGGCTGGAGCGTCTGCCGCGGCTGGAGGGGCTACCGCGGGGTTGACTCGGCTGGAGCGGATGCCGAGGCTGGAACGGCACTCTCTGGACTCACTGAAATGCATTCTCAGTTGTGCCAGTGCACTCTCTGGACTCACTGCTCTGCATCCCCAGTGGTGCTAGTGCACTCTCTGGACTCACTGCAGTGCATCCCCAGTGGTGCCATTGCACTCTCTGGACTCACTGCACCGCATTCCCACTGGTGCCAGTGCGCTCTCTGGACTCACTGCACTGCATCCCCAGTGGTGCCAGTGCGCTCTCAGGACTCACTGCAGGGCATCCCCAGTGGTGCCAGTGCACTCTCTGGACTCACTGCACTGCATCCCCAGTCCTGCCAGTGCACTCTCTTGACTCACTGCAGTGCATCCCCAGTGGTGCCAGTACACTCACTGGACTGACTGAAGTGCATCCCCAGTGGTGCCAGTGCACTCTCTGGACTCACAGCACTGCATGCCCAGTGGTGCCAGTGCACTCTCTGGACTCACTGCATTGCATCCTCAGTGGTGCCAGTGCACTCTCTGGACTCACTGCACTGCATCCCCAGTCCTGCCAGTGCACTCTCTGGACTCACTGCACTGCATCCCCAATGGTGCCAGTGCACTCTCTGGACTCACTGCACTGCTCCAGCCGCGGCAGCCTCTCCAGGCGCACCAGCCGCGGCATCCGCTCCAGCCTCGGCATCCGCTCCAGCCGCGTTAACCGCTCCAGCCGCGGTAGCTCCTCCAGCCGCGCCAGCCGCTCCAGCCGCGGCAGCCGCTCCAGCCGCTCCAGCCGCGGCATCCGCTCCAGCCGCTCCAGCCGCGGCAGCCGCTCCAACCGCGGCAGCCGCTCCAGTCGCGGCAGCCGCTCCAGCCGCTCCAGCCGCGGCAGCCGCTCCAGCCGCTACCGAGTGGAGCGGCTGCCACGGCTGGAGGGCTACCGCGGCTGGAGCGGCTGCCGCGGCTGGAGAGGCTGGCGCGGCTGGAGGGGCTGGAGCGGCTGCCGCGGCTGGAGCGGCTGGAGCGGCTGCCGCGGCTGGAGCGTCTGCCGCGGCTGGAGGGGCTACCGCGGGGTTGACTCGGCTGGAGCGGATGCCGAGGCTGGAACGGCACTCTCTGGACTCACTGAAATGCATTCTCAGTGGTGCCAGTGCACTCTCAGGACTCACTGCAGGGCATCCCCAGTGGTGCCAGTGCACTCTCTGGACTCACTGCACTGCATCCCCAGTCCTGCCAGTGCACTCTCTTGACTCACTGCAGTGCATCCCCAGTGGTGCCAGTACACTCACTGGACTGACTGAAGTGCATCCCCAGTGGTGTCAGTGCACTCACTGGAGTCACTGCACTGCATCCCCAGTGGTGCAAGTGCACTCCCTGGACTCACTGCACTGCATTCCCAGTGGTGACAGTGAAGTCTTTGGACTCACTGCACTCCATCCCCACTGGTGCCTTTGCACTCCCTGGACTCACTGCACTGCTCCAGCCGCGGCAGCCGCTCCAGCCGCGGTAGCCCTCCAGCCGTGGCAGCCGCTCCACTCGGTAGCGGCTGGAGTGGCTGCCGCGGTTGGAGCGGCTGGAGCGGCTGCCGCGGCTGGAGCGGCTGCCGCGGATGGAGAGGCTGGCGAGGCTGGAGGGGCTGGAGCGGCTGCCGCGGCTGGAGCGGCTGGAGCGGCTGCCGCGGCTGGAGCGTCTGCCGCGGCTGGAGGGCCTACCGCGGGGTTGACTCGGCTGGAGCGGATGCCGAGGCTGGAACGGCACTCTCTGGACTCACTGAAATGCATTCTCAGTGGTGCCAGTGCACTCTCTGGACTCACTGCTCTGCATCCCCAGTGGTGCTAGTGCACTCTGGACTCACTGCAGTGCATCCCCAGTGGTGCCAGTGCACTCTCTGGACTCACTGCACCGCATTCCCACTGGTGTCAGTGCACTCTGTGGACTCACTGCACTGCATCCCCAGTGGTGTCAGTGCACTCTCTGGACTCCCGGCACCGTATCCCCAGTGGTGCCAGTGCATTCGCTGGACTCACGGCACTGCATCCACAGTGGTGCCAGTGCACTCTCTGGACTCACTGAAGTGCATTCTCAGTGGAGCCAGTGCACTCTCTGGACTCACTGCACTGCATCCCCAGTGGTGCCAGTGCACTCTCTGGACTCACTGCAGTGCATCCCAAGTGGTGCCAATGCACTCTCTGGACTCACTGCAGTGCATCCCCAGTGGTGCCAGTACACTCACTGGACTCACTGCACTGCATCCCCAGTGGTGCCAGTGCAGTCTCTGCACTCACTGAAGTGCATCTCCAGTGGTGCCAGAGCACTCTCTGGACTCACTGCAGTGCATCACCTGTGGTGCCAGTGCACTCTCTGGACACTCTGCACTGCATCCCCACTGGTGCCAGTGCACTCTCTGGACTCACTGCACTGCATCCCCAGTGGTGCCAGTGCACTCTCTGGACTCACTGCACTGCATCTCCAATGGTGCCAGTGCACTCTCTGGACTCACTGCACTGCATCCCCAGTGGTGCCAATGCACTCTCTGGACTCACTGCTGTGCATCCCCAGTGGTGCCAGTACACTCACTGGACTGACTGAAGTGCATTCCCAGTGGTGACATTGAAGTCTTTGGACTCACTGCACTCCATCCCCACTGGTGCCTTTGCACTCCCTGGACTCACTGCACTGCTCCAGCCGCGGCAGCCGCTCCAGCCGCGGTAGCCCTCCAGCCGTGGCAGCCGCTCCACTCGGTAGCGGCTGGAGCGGCTGCCGCGGCTGGAGCGGCTGCCGCGGCTGGAGCGGCTGCCGCGGATGGAGAGGCTGGCGCGGCTGGAGGGGCTGGAGCGGCTGCCGCGGCTGGAGCGGCTGGAGCGGCTGCCGCGGCTGGAGCGTCTGCCGCGGCTGGAGGGGCTACCGCGGGGTTGACTCGGCTGGAGCGGATGCCGAGGCTGGAACGGCACTCTCTGGACTCACTGAAATGCATTCTCAGTGGTGCCAGTGCACTCTCTGGACTCACTGCTCTGCATCCCCAGTGGTGCTAGTGCACTCTCTGGACTCACTGCAGTGCATCCCCAGTGGTGCCATTGCACTCTCTGGACTCACTGCACCGCATTCCCACTGGTGCCAGTGCGCTCTCTGGACTCACTGCACTGCATCCCCAGTGGTGCCAGTGCGCTCTCAGGACTCACTGCAGGGCATCCCCAGTGGTGCCAGTGCACTCTCTGGACTCACTGCACTGCATCCCCAGTCCTGCCAGTGCACTCTCTTGACTCACTGCAGTGCATCCCCAGTGGTGCCAGTACACTCACTGGACTGACTGAAGTGCATCCCCAGTGGTGCCAGTGCACTCTCTGGACTCACAGCACTGCATGCCCAGTGGTGCCAGTGCACTCTCTGGACTCACTGCATTGCATCCTCAGTGGTGCCAGTGCACTCTCTGGACTCACTGCACTGCATCCCCAGTCCTGCCAGTGCACTCTCTGGACTCACTGCACTGCATCCCCAATGGTGCCAGTGCACTCTCTGGACTCACTGCACTGCTCCAGCCGCGGCAGCCTCTCCAGGCGCACCAGCCGCGGCATCCGCTCCAGCCTCGGCATCCGCTCCAGCCGCGTTAACCGCTCCAGCCGCGGTAGCTCCTCCAGCCGCGCCAGCCGCTCCAGCCGCGGCAGCCGCTCCAGCCGCTCCAGCCGCGGCATCCGCTCCAGCCGCTCCAGCCGCGGCAGCCGCTCCAACCGCGGCAGCCGCTCCAGTCGCGGCAGCCGCTCCAGCCGCTCCAGCCGCGGCAGCCGCTCCAGCCGCTACCGAGTGGAGCGGCTGCCACGGCTGGAGGGCTACCGCGGCTGGAGCGGCTGCCGCGGCTGGAGAGGCTGGCGCGGCTGGAGGGGCTGGAGCGGCTGCCGCGGCTGGAGCGGCTGGAGCGGCTGCCGCGGCTGGAGCGTCTGCCGCGGCTGGAGGGGCTACCGCGGGGTTGACTCGGCTGGAGCGGATGCCGAGGCTGGAACGGCACTCTCTGGACTCACTGAAATGCATTCTCAGTGGTGCCAGTGCACTCTCTGGACTCACTGCACTGCATCCCCAGTGGTGCCAGTGCACTCTCTGGACTCACTGCACTGCATCCCCAGTCCTGCCAGTGCACTCTCTTGACTCACTGCAGTGCATCCCCAGTGGTGCCAGTACACTCACTGGACTGACTGAAGTGCATCCCCAGTGGTGTCAGTGCACTCACTGGAGTCACTGCACTGCATCCCCAGTGGTGCAAGTGCACTCCCTGGACTCACTGCACTGCATTCCCAGTGGTGACAGTGAAGTCTTTGGACTCACTGCACTCCATCCCCACTGGTGCCTTTGCACTCCCTGGACTCACTGCACTGCTCCAGCCGCGGCAGCCGCTCCAGCCGCGGTAGCCCTCCAGCCGTGGCAGCCGCTCCACTCGGTAGCGGCTGGAGCGGCTGCCGCGGTTGGAGCGGCTGGAGCGGCTGCCGCGGCTGGAGCGGCTGCCGCGGATGGAGAGGCTGGCGAGGCTGGAGGGGCTGGAGCGGCTGCCGCGGCTGGAGCGGCTGGAGCGGCTGCCGCGGCTGGAGCGTCTGCCGCGGCTGGAGGGCCTACCGCGGGGTTGACTCGGCTGGAGCGGATACCGAGGCTGGAACGGCACTCTCTGGACTCACTGAAATGCATTCTCAGTGGTGCCAGTGCACTCTCTGGACTCACTGCTCTGCATCCCCAGTGGTGCTAGTGCACTCTGGACTCACTGCAGTGCATCCCCAGTGGTGCCAGTGCACTCTGTGGACTCACTGCACTGCATCCCCAGTGGTGTCAGTGCACTCTCTGGACTCCCGGCACCGTATCCCCAGTGGTGCCAGTGCATTCGCTGGACTCACGGCACTGCATCCACAGTGGTGCCAGTGCACTCTCTGGACTCACTGAAGTGCATTCTCAGTGGAGCCAGTGCACTCTCTGGACTCACTGCACTGCATCCCCAGTGGTGCCAGTGCACTCTCTGGACTCACTGCAGTGCATCCCAAGTGGTGCCAATGCACTCTCTGGACTCACTGCAGTGCATCCCCAGTGGTGCCAGTACACTCACTGGACTCACTGCACTGCATCCCCAGTGGTGCCAGTGCAGTCTCTGCACTCACTGAAGTGCATCTCCAGTGGTGCCAGAGCACTCTCTGGACTCACTGCAGTGCATCCCAGTGGTGCCAGTGCACTCTCTGGACTCACTGCACTGCATCCCCAGTGGTGCCAGTGCACTCTCTGGACTCACTGCACTGCATCTCCAATGGTGCCAGTGCACTCTCTGGACTCACTGCACTGCATCCCCAGTGGTGCCAATGCACTCTCTGGACTCACTGCTGTGCATCCCCAGTGGTGCCAGTACACTCACTGGACTGACTGAAGTGCATTCCCAGTGGTGACATTGAAGTCTTTGGACTCACTGCACTCCATCCCCACTGGTGCCTTTGCACTCCCTGGACTCACTGCACTGCTCCAGCCGCGGCAGCCGCTCCAGCCGCGGTAGCCCTCCAGCCGTGGCAGCCGCTCCACTCGGTAGCGGCTGGAGCGGCTGCCGCGGCTGGAGCGGCTGGAGCGGCTGCCGCGGCTGGAGCGGCTGCCGCGGATGGAGAGGCTGGCGCGGCTGGAGGGGCTGGAGCGGCTGCCGCGGCTGGAGCGGCTGGAGCGGCTGCCGCGGCTGGAGCGTCTGCCGCGGCTGGAGGGGCTACCGCGGGGTTGACTCGGCTGGAGCGGATGCCGAGGCTGGAACGGCACTCTCTGGACTCACTGAAATGCATTCTCAGTGGTGCCAGTGCACTCTCTGGACTCACTGCTCTGCATCCCCAGTGGTGCTAGTGCACTCTCTGGACTCACTGCAGTGCATCCCCAGTGGTGCCATTGCACTCTCTGGACTCACTGCACCGCATTCCCACTGGTGCCAGTGCGCTCTCTGGACTCACTGCACTGCATCCCCAGTGGTGCCAGTGCGCTCTCAGGACTCACTGCAGGGCATCCCCAGTGGTGCCAGTGCACTCTCTGGACTCACTGCACTGCATCCCCAGTCCTGCCAGTGCACTCTCTTGACTCACTGCAGTGCATCCCCAGTGGTGCCAGTACACTCACTGGACTGACTGAAGTGCATCCCCAGTGGTGTCAGTGCACTCACTGGAGTCACTGCACTGCATCCCCAGTGGTGCAAGTGCACTCCCTGGACTCACTGCACTGCATTCCCAGTGGTGACAGTGAAGTCTTTGGACTCACTGCACTCCATCCCCACTGGTGCCTTTGCACTCCCTGGACTCACTGCACTGCTCCAGCCGCGGCAGCCGCTCCAGCCGCGGTAGCCCTCCAGCCGTGGCAGCCGCTCCACTCGGTAGCGGCTGGAGCGGCTGCCGCGGTTGGAGCGGCTGGAGCGGCTGCCGCGGATGGAGAGGCTGGCGAGGCTGGAGGGGCTGGAGCGGCTGCCGCGGCTGGAGCGGCTGGAGCGGCTGCCGCGGCTGGAGCGTCTGCCGCGGCTGGAGGGCCTACCGCGGGGTTGACTCGGCTGGAGCGGATACCGAGGCTGGAACGGCACTCTCTGGACTCACTGAAATGCATTCTCAGTGGTGCCAGTGCACTCTCTGGACTCACTGCTCTGCATCCCCAGTGGTGCTAGTGCACTCTGGACTCACTGCAGTGCATCCCCAGTGGTGCCAGTGCACTCTCTGGACTCACTGCACCGCATTCCCACTGGTGTCAGTGCACTCTGTGGACTCACTGCACTGCATCCCCAGTGGTGTCAGTGCACTCTCTGGACTCCCGGCACCGTATCCCCAGTGGTGCCAGTGCATTCGCTGGACTCACGGCACTGCATCCACAGTGGTGCCAGTGCACTCTCTGGACTCACTGAAGTGCATTCTCAGTGGAGCCAGTGCACTCTCTGGACTCACTGCACTGCATCCCCAGTGGTGCCAGTGCACTCTCTGGACTCACTGCAGTGCATCCCAAGTGGTGCCAATGCACTCTCTGGACTCACTGCAGTGCATCCCCAGTGGTGCCAGTACACTCACTGGACTCACTGCACTGCATCCCCAGTGGTGCCAGTGCAGTCTCTGCACTCACTGAAGTGCATCTCCAGTGGTGCCAGAGCACTCTCTGGACTCACTGCAGTGCATCCCAGTGGTGCCAGTGCACTCTCTGGACACTCTGCACTGCATCCCCACTGGTGCCAGTGCACTCTCTGGACTCACTGCACTGCATCCCCAGTGGTGCCAGTGCACTCTCTGGACTCACTGCACTGCATCTCCAATGGTGCCAGTGCACTCTCTGGACTCACTGCACTGCATCCCCAGTGGTGCCAATGCACTCTCTGGACTCACTGCTGTGCATCCCCAGTGGTGCCAGTACACTCACTGGACTGACTGAAGTGCATTCCCAGTGGTGACATTGAAGTCTTTGGACTCACTGCACTCCATCCCCACTGGTGCCTTTGCACTCCCTGGACTCACTGCACTGCTCCAGCCGCGGCAGCCGCTCCAGCCGCGGTAGCCCTCCAGCCGTGGCAGCCGCTCCACTCGGTAGCGGCTGGAGCGGCTGCCGCGGCTGGAGCGGCTGGAGCGGCTGCCGCGGCTGGAGCGGCTGCCGCGGATGGAGAGGCTGGCGCGGCTGGAGGGGCTGGAGCGGCTGCCGCGGCTGGAGCGGCTGGAGCGGCTGCCGCGGCTGGAGCGTCTGCCGCGGCTGGAGGGGCTACCGCGGGGTTGACTCGGCTGGAGCGGATGCCGAGGCTGGAACGGCACTCTCTGGACTCACTGAAATGCATTCTCAGTGGTGCCAGTGCACTCTCTGGACTCACTGCTCTGCATCCCCAGTGGTGCTAGTGCACTCTCTGGACTCACTGCAGTGCATCCCCAGTGGTGCCATTGCACTCTCTGGACTCACTGCACCGCATTCCCACTGGTGCCAGTGCGCTCTCTGGACTCACTGCACTGCATCCCCAGTGGTGCCAGTGCGCTCTCAGGACTCACTGCAGGGCATCCCCAGTGGTGCCAGTGCACTCTCTGGACTCACTGCACTGCATCCCCAGTCCTGCCAGTGCACTCTCTTGACTCACTGCAGTGCATCCCCAGTGGTGCCAGTACACTCACTGGACTGACTGAAGTGCATCCCCAGTGGTGTCAGTGCACTCACTGGAGTCACTGCACTGCATCCCCAGTGGTGCAAGTGCACTCCCTGGACTCACTGCACTGCATTCCCAGTGGTGACAGTGAAGTCTTTGGACTCACTGCACTCCATCCCCACTGGTGCCTTTGCACTCCCTGGACTCACTGCACTGCTCCAGCCGCGGCAGCCGCTCCAGCCGCGGTAGCCCTCCAGCCGTGGCAGCCGCTCCACTCGGTAGCGGCTGGAGCGGCTGCCGCGGTTGGAGCGGCTGGAGCGGCTGCCGCGGCTGGAGCGGCTGCCGCGGATGGAGAGGCTGGCGAGGCTGGAGGGGCTGGAGCGGCTGCCGCGGCTGGAGCGGCTGGAGCGGCTGCCGCGGCTGGAGCGTCTGCCGCGGCTGGAGGGCCTACCGCGGGGTTGACTCGGCTGGAGCGGATACCGAGGCTGGAACGGCACTCTCTGGACTCACTGAAATGCATTCTCAGTGGTGCCAGTGCACTCTCTGGACTCACTGCTCTGCATCCCCAGTGGTGCTAGTGCACTCTGGACTCACTGCAGTGCATCCCCAGTGGTGCCAGTGCACTCTCTGGACTCACTGCACCGCATTCCCACTGGTGTCAGTGCACTCTGTGGACTCACTGCACTGCATCCCCAGTGGTGTCAGTGCACTCTCTGGACTCCCGGCACCGTATCCCCAGTGGTGCCAGTGCATTCGCTGGACTCACGGCACTGCATCCACAGTGGTGCCAGTGCACTCTCTGGACTCACTGAAGTGCATTCTCAGTGGAGCCAGTGCACTCTCTGGACTCACTGCACTGCATCCCCAGTGGTGCCAGTGCACTCTCTGGACTCACTGCAGTGCATCCCAAGTGGTGCCAATGCACTCTCTGGACTCACTGCAGTGCATCCCCAGTGGTGCCAGTACACTCACTGGACTCACTGCACTGCATCCCCAGTGGTGCCAGTGCAGTCTCTGCACTCACTGAAGTGCATCTCCAGTGGTGCCAGAGCACTCTCTGAACTCTCTGCAGTGCATCACCTGTGGTGCCAGTGCACTCTCTGGACACTCTGCACTGCATCCCCACTGGTGCCAGTGCACTCTCTGGACTCACTGCACTGCATCCCCAGTGGTGCCAGTGCACTCTCTGGACTCACTGCACTGCATCTCCAATGGTGCCAGTGCACTCTCTGGACTCACTGCACTGCATCCCCAGTGGTGCCAATGCACTCTCTGGACTCACTGCTGTGCATCCCCAGTGGTGCCAGTACACTCACTGGACTGACTGAAGTGCATTCCCAGTGGTGACATTGAAGTCTTTGGACTCACTGCACTCCATCCCCACTGGTGCCTTTGCACTCCCTGGACTCACTGCACTGCTCCAGCCGCGGCAGCCGCTCCAGCCGCGGTAGCCCTCCAGCCGTGGCAGCCGCTCCACTCGGTAGCGGCTGGAGCGGCTGCCGCGGCTGGAGCGGCTGGAGCGGCTGCCGCGGCTGGAGCGGCTGCCGCGGATGGAGAGGCTGGCGCGGCTGGAGGGGCTGGAGCGGCTGCCGCGGCTGGAGCGGCTGGAGCGGCTGCCGCGGCTGGAGCGTCTGCCGCGGCTGGAGGGGCTACCGCGGGGTTGACTCGGCTGGAGCGGATGCCGAGGCTGGAACGGCACTCTCTGGACTCACTGAAATGCATTCTCAGTGGTGCCAGTGCACTCTCTGGACTCACTGCTCTGCATCCCCAGTGGTGCTAGTGCACTCTCTGGACTCACTGCAGTGCATCCCCAGTGGTGCCATTGCACTCTCTGGACTCACTGCACCGCATTCCCACTGGTGCCAGTGCGCTCTCTGGACTCACTGCACTGCATCCCCAGTGGTGCCAGTGCGCTCTCAGGACTCACTGCAGGGCATCCCCAGTGGTGCCAGTGCACTCTCTGGACTCACTGCACTGCATCCCCAGTCCTGCCAGTGCACTCTCTTGACTCACTGCAGTGCATCCCCAGTGGTGCCAGTACACTCACTGGACTGACTGAAGTGCATCCCCAGTGGTGTCAGTGCACTCACTGGAGTCACTGCACTGCATCCCCAGTGGTGCAAGTGCACTCCCTGGACTCACTGCACTGCATTCCCAGTGGTGACAGTGAAGTCTTTGGACTCACTGCACTCCATCCCCACTGGTGCCTTTGCACTCCCTGGACTCACTGCACTGCTCCAGCCGCGGCTGCCGCTCCAGCCGCGGTAGCCCTCCAGCCGTGGCAGCCGCTCCACTCGGTAGCGGCTGGAGCGGCTGCCGCGGTTGGAGCGGCTGGAGCGGCTGCCGCGGCTGGAGCGGCTGCCGCGGATGGAGAGGCTGGCGAGGCTGGAGGGGCTGGAGCGGCTGCCGCGGCTGGAGCGGCTGGAGCGGCTGCCGCGGCTGGAGCGTCTGCCGCGGCTGGAGGGCCTACCGCGGGGTTGACTCGGCTGGAGCGGATACCGAGGCTGGAAAGGCACTCTCTGGACTCACTGAAATGCATTCTCAGTGGTGCCAGTGCACTCTCTGGACTCACTGCTCTGCATCCCCAGTGGTGCTAGTGCACTCTGGACTCACTGCAGTGCATCCCCAGTGGTGCCAGTGCACTCTCTGGACTCACTGCACCGCATTCCCACTGGTGTCAGTGCACTCTGTGGACTCACTGCACTGCATCCCCAGTGGTGTCAGTGCACTCTCTGGACTCCCGGCACCGTATCCCCAGTGGTGCCAGTGCATTCGCTGGACTCACGGCACTGCATCCACAGTGGTGCCAGTGCACTCTCTGGACTCACTGAAGTGCATTCTCAGTGGAGCCAGTGCACTCTCTGGACTCACTGCACTGCATCCCCAGTGGTGCCAGTGCACTCTCTGGACTCACTGCAGTGCATCCCCAGTGGTGCCATTGCACTCTCTGGACTCACTGCACCGCATTCCCACTGGTGCCAGTGCGCTCTCTGGACTCACTGCACTGCATCCCCAGTGGTGCCAGTGCGCTCTCAGGACTCACTGCAGGGCATCCCCAGTGGTGCCAGTGCACTCTCTGGACTCACTGCACTGCATCCCCAGTCCTGCCAGTGCACTCTCTTGACTCACTGCAGTGCATCCCCAGTGGTGCCAGTACACTCACTGGACTGACTGAAGTGCATCCCCAGTGGTGTCAGTGCACTCACTGGAGTCACTGCACTGCATCCCCAGTGGTGCAAGTGCACTCCCTGGACTCACTGCACTGCATTCCCAGTGGTGACAGTGAAGTCTTTGGACTCACTGCACTCCATCCCCACTGGTGCCTTTGCACTCCCTGGACTCACTGCACTGCTCCAGCCGCGGCAGCCGCTCCAGCCGCGGTAGCCCTCCAGCCGTGGCAGCCGCTCCACTCGGTAGCGGCTGGAGCGGCTGCCGCGGTTGGAGCGGCTGGAGCGGCTGCCGCGGCTGGAGCGGCTGCCGCGGATGGAGAGGCTGGCGAGGCTGGAGGGGCTGGAGCGGCTGCCGCGGCTGGAGCGGCTGGAGCGGCTGCCGCGGCTGGAGCGTCTGCCGCGGCTGGAGGGCCTACCGCGGGGTTGACTCGGCTGGAGCGGATACCGAGGCTGGAACGGCACTCTCTGGACTCACTGAAATGCATTCTCAGTGGTGCCAGTGCACTCTCTGGACTCACTGCTCTGCATCCCCAGTGGTGCTAGTGCACTCTGGACTCACTGCAGTGCATCCCCAGTGGTGCCAGTGCACTCTCTGGACTCACGGCACTGCATCCACAGTGGTGCCAGTGCACTCTCTGGACTCACTGAAGTGCATTCTCAGTGGTGCCAGTGCACTCTCTGGACTCACTGCACTGCATCCCCAGTGGTGCCAGTGCACTCTCTGGACTCACTGCAGTGCATCCCAAGTGGTGCCAATGCACTCTCTGGACTCACTGCAGTGCATCCCCAGTGGTGCCAGTACACTCACTGGACTCACTGCACTGCATCCCCAGTGGTGCCAGTGCAGTCTCTGCACTCACTGAAGTGCATCTCCAGTGGTGCCAGAGCACTCTCTGGACTCACTGCAGTGCATCCCAGTGGTGCCAGTGCACTCTCTGGACACTCTGCACTGCATCCCCACTGGTGCCAGTGCACTCTCTGGACTCACTGCACTGCATCCCCAGTGGTGCCAGTGCACTCTCTGGACTCACTGCACTGCATCTCCAATGGTGCCAGTGCACTCTCTGGACTCACTGCACTGCATCCCCAGTGGTGCCAATGCACTCTCTGGACTCACTGCTGTGCATCCCCAGTGGTGCCAGTACACTCACTGGACTGACTGAAGTGCATTCCCAGTGGTGACATTGAAGTCTTTGGACTCACTGCACTCCATCCCCACTGGTGCCTTTGCACTCCCTGGACTCACTGCACTGCTCCAGCCGCGGCAGCCGCTCCAGCCGCGGTAGCCCTCCAGCCGTGGCAGCCGCTCCACTCGGTAGCGGCTGGAGCGGCTGCCGCGGCTGGAGCGGCTGGAGCGGCTGCCGCGGCTGGAGCGGCTGCCGCGGATGGAGAGGCTGGCGCGGCTGGAGGGGCTGGAGCGGCTGCCGCGGCTGGAGCGGCTGGAGCGGCTGCCGCGGCTGGAGCGTCTGCCGCGGCTGGAGGGGCTACCGCGGGGTTGACTCGGCTGGAGCGGATGCCGAGGCTGGAACGGCACTCTCTGGACTCACTGAAATGCATTCTCAGTGGTGCCAGTGCACTCTCTGGACTCACTGCTCTGCATCCCCAGTGGTGCTAGTGCACTCTCTGGACTCACTGCAGTGCATCCCCAGTGGTGCCATTGCACTCTCTGGACTCACTGCACCGCATTCCCACTGGTGCCAGTGCGCTCTCTGGACTCACTGCACTGCATCCCCAGTGGTGCCAGTGCGCTCTCAGGACTCACTGCAGGGCATCCCCAGTGGTGCCAGTGCACTCTCTGGACTCACTGCACTGCATCCCCAGTCCTGCCAGTGCACTCTCTTGACTCACTGCAGTGCATCCCCAGTGGTGCCAGTACACTCACTGGACTGACTGAAGTGCATCCCCAGTGGTGTCAGTGCACTCACTGGAGTCACTGCACTGCATCCCCAGTGGTGCAAGTGCACTCCCTGGACTCACTGCACTGCATTCCCAGTGGTGACAGTGAAGTCTTTGGACTCACTGCACTCCATCCCCACTGGTGCCTTTGCACTCCCTGGACTCACTGCACTGCTCCAGCCGCGGCAGCCGCTCCAGCCGCGGTAGCCCTCCAGCCGTGGCAGCCGCTCCACTCGGTAGCGGCTGGAGCGGCTGCCGCGGTTGGAGCGGCTGGAGCGGCTGCCGCGGCTGGAGCGGCTGCCGCGGATGGAGAGGCTGGCGAGGCTGGAGGGGCTGGAGCGGCTGCCGCGGCTGGAGCGGCTGGAGCGGCTGCCGCGGCTGGAGCGTCTGCCGCGGCTGGAGGGCCTACCGCGGGGTTGACTCGGCTGGAGCGGATACCGAGGCTGGAACGGCACTCTCTGGACTCACTGAAATGCATTCTCAGTGGTGCCAGTGCACTCTCTGGACTCACTGCTCTGCATCCCCAGTGGTGCTAGTGCACTCTGGACTCACTGCAGTGCATCCCCAGTGGTGCCAGTGCACTCTCTGGACTCACTGCACCGCATTCCCACTGGTGTCAGTGCACTCTGTGGACTCACTGCACTGCATCCCCAGTGGTGTCAGTGCACTCTCTGGACTCCCGGCACCGTATCCCCAGTGGTGCCAGTGCATTCGCTGGACTCACGGCACTGCATCCACAGTGGTGCCAGTGCACTCTCTGGACTCACTGAAGTGCATTCTCAGTGGAGCCAGTGCACTCTCTGGACTCACTGCACTGCATCCCCAGTGGTGCCAGTGCACTCTCTGGACTCACTGCAGTGCATCCCAAGTGGTGCCAATGCACTCTCTGGACTCACTGCAGTGCATCCCCAGTGGTGCCAGTACACTCACTGGACTCACTGCACTGCATCCCCAGTGGTGCCAGTGCAGTCTCTGCACTCACTGAAGTGCATCTCCAGTGGTGCCAGAGCACTCTCTGGACTCACTGCAGTGCATCCCAGTGGTGCCAGTGCACTCTCTGGACACTCTGCACTGCATCCCCACTGGTGCCAGTGCACTCTCTGGACTCACTGCACTGCATCCCCAGTGGTGCCAGTGCACTCTCTGGACTCACTGCACTGCATCTCCAATGGTGCCAGTGCACTCTCTGGACTCACTGCACTGCATCCCCAGTGGTGCCAATGCACTCTCTGGACTCACTGCTGTGCATCCCCAGTGGTGCCAGTACACTCACTGGACTGACTGAAGTGCATTCCCAGTGGTGACATTGAAGTCTTTGGACTCACTGCACTCCATCCCCACTGGTGCCTTTGCACTCCCTGGACTCACTGCACTGCTCCAGCCGCGGCAGCCGCTCCAGCCGCGGTAGCCCTCCAGCCGTGGCAGCCGCTCCACTCGGTAGCGGCTGGAGCGGCTGCCGCGGCTGGAGCGGCTGGAGCGGCTGCCGCGGCTGGAGCGGCTGCCGCGGATGGAGAGGCTGGCGCGGCTGGAGGGGCTGGAGCGGCTGCCGCGGCTGGAGCGGCTGGAGCGGCTGCCGCGGCTGGAGCGTCTGCCGCGGCTGGAGGGGCTACCGCGGGGTTGACTCGGCTGGAGCGGATGCCGAGGCTGGAACGGCACTCTCTGGACTCACTGAAATGCATTCTCAGTGGTGCCAGTGCACTCTCTGGACTCACTGCTCTGCATCCCCAGTGGTGCTAGTGCACTCTCTGGACTCACTGCAGTGCATCCCCAGTGGTGCCATTGCACTCTCTGGACTCACTGCACCGCATTCCCACTGGTGCCAGTGCACTCTCTGGACTCACTGCACTGCATCCCCAGTCCTGCCAGTGCACTCTCTTGACTCACTGCAGTGCATCCCCAGTGGTGCCAGTACACTCACTGGACTGACTGAAGTGCATCCCCAGTGGTGTCAGTGCACTCACTGGAGTCACTGCACTGCATCCCCAGTGGTGCAAGTGCACTCCCTGGACTCACTGCACTGCATTCCCAGTGGTGACAGTGAAGTCTTTGGACTCACTGCACTCCATCCCCACTGGTGCCTTTGCACTCCCTGGACTCACTGCACTGCTCCAGCCGCGGCAGCCGCTCCAGCCGCGGTAGCCCTCCAGCCGTGGCAGCCGCTCCACTCGGTAGCGGCTGGAGCGGCTGCCGCGGTTGGAGCGGCTGGAGCGGCTGCCGCGGCTGGAGCGGCTGCCGCGGATGGAGAGGCTGGCGAGGCTGGAGGGGCTGGAGCGGCTGCCGCGGCTGGAGCGGCTGGAGCGGCTGCCGCGGCTGGAGCGTCTGCCGCGGCTGGAGGGCCTACCGCGGGGTTGACTCGGCTGGAGCGGATACCGAGGCTGGAACGGCACTCTCTGGACTCACTGAAATGCATTCTCAGTGGTGCCAGTGCACTCTCTGGACTCACTGCTCTGCATCCCCAGTGGTGCTAGTGCACTCTGGACTCACTGCAGTGCATCCCCAGTGGTGCCAGTGCACTCTCTGGACTCACTGCACCGCATTCCCACTGGTGTCAGTGCACTCTGTGGACTCACTGCACTGCATCCCCAGTGGTGTCAGTGCACTCTCTGGACTCCCGGCACCGTATCCCCAGTGGTGCCAGTGCATTCGCTGGACTCACGGCACTGCATCCACAGTGGTGCCAGTGCACTCTCTGGACTCACTGAAGTGCATTCTCAGTGGAGCCAGTGCACTCTCTGGACTCACTGCACTGCATCCCCAGTGGTGCCAGTGCACTCTCTGGACTCACTGCAGTGCATCCCAAGTGGTGCCAATGCACTCTCTGGACTCACTGCAGTGCATCCCCAGTGGTGCCAGTACACTCACTGGACTCACTGCACTGCATCCCCAGTGGTGCCAGTGCAGTCTCTGCACTCACTGAAGTGCATCTCCAGTGGTGCCAGAGCACTCTCTGGACTCACTGCAGTGCATCACCTGTGGTGCCAGTGCACTCTCTGGACTCACTGCACTGCATCCCCAGTGGTGCCAGTACACTCACTGGACTGACTGAAGTGCATTCCCAGTGGTGACATTGAAGTCTTTGGACTCACTGCACTCCATCCCCACTGGTGCCTTTGCACTCCCTGGACTCACTGCACTGCTCCAGCCGCGGCAGCCGCTCCAGCCGCGGTAGCCCTCCAGCCGTGGCAGCCGCTCCACTCGGTAGCGGCTGGAGCGGCTGCCGCGGCTGGAGCGGCTGCCGCGGCTGGAGCGGCTGCCGCGGATGGAGAGGCTGGCGCGGCTGGAGGGGCTGGAGCGGCTGCCGCGGCTGGAGCGGCTGGAGCGGCTGCCGCGGCTGGAGCGTCTGCCGCGGCTGGAGGGGCTACCGCGGGGTTGACTCGGCTGGAGCGGATGCCGAGGCTGGAACGGCACTCTCTGGACTCACTGAAATGCATTCTCAGTGGTGCCAGTGCACTCTCTGGACTCACTGCTCTGCATCCCCAGTGGTGCTAGTGCACTCTCTGGACTCACTGCAGTGCATCCCCAGTGGTGCCATTGCACTCTCTGGACTCACTGCACCGCATTCCCACTGGTGCCAGTGCGCTCTCTGGACTCACTGCACTGCATCCCCAGTGGTGCCAGTGCGCTCTCAGGACTCACTGCAGGGCATCCCCAGTGGTGCCAGTGCACTCTCTGGACTCACTGCACTGCATCCCCAGTCCTGCCAGTGCACTCTCTTGACTCACTGCAGTGCATCCCCAGTGGTGCCAGTACACTCACTGGACTGACTGAAGTGCATCCCCAGTGGTGCCAGTGCACTCTCTGGACTCACAGCACTGCATGCCCAGTGGTGCCAGTGCACTCTCTGGACTCACTGCATTGCATCCTCAGTGGTGCCAGTGCACTCTCTGGACTCACTGCACTGCATCCCCAGTCCTGCCAGTGCACTCTCTGGACTCACTGCACTGCATCCCCAATGGTGCCAGTGCACTCTCTGGACTCACTGCACTGCTCCAGCCGCGGCAGCCTCTCCAGGCGCACCAGCCGCGGCATCCGCTCCAGCCTCGGCATCCGCTCCAGCCGCGTTAACCGCTCCAGCCGCGGTAGCTCCTCCAGCCGCGCCAGCCGCTCCAGCCGCGGCAGCCGCTCCAGCCGCTCCAGCCGCGGCATCCGCTCCAGCCGCTCCAGCCGCGGCAGCCGCTCCAACCGCGGCAGCCGCTCCAGTCGCGGCAGCCGCTCCAGCCGCTCCAGCCGCGGCAGCCGCTCCAGCCGCTACCGAGTGGAGCGGCTGCCACGGCTGGAGGGCTACCGCGGCTGGAGCGGCTGCCGCGGCTGGAGAGGCTGGCGCGGCTGGAGGGGCTGGAGCGGATGCCGCGGCTGGAGCGGCTGGAGCGGCTGCCGCGGCTGGAGCGTCTGCCGCGGCTGGAGGGGCTACCGCGGGGTTGACTCGGCTGGAGCGGATGCCGAGGCTGGAACGGCACTCTCTGGACTCACTGAAATGCATTCTCAGTGGTGCCAGTGCACTCTCAGGACTCACTGCAGGGCATCCCCAGTGGTGCCAGTGCACTCTCTGGACTCACTGCACTGCATCCCCAGTCCTGCCAGTGCACTCTCTTGACTCACTGCAGTGCATCCCCAGTGGTGCCAGTACACTCACTGGACTGACTGAAGTGCATCCCCAGTGGTGTCAGTGCACTCACTGGAGTCACTGCACTGCATCCCCAGTGGTGCAAGTGCACTCCCTGGACTCACTGCACTGCATTCCCAGTGGTGACAGTGAAGTCTTTGGACTCACTGCACTCCATCCCCACTGGTGCCTTTGCACTCCCTGGACTCACTGCACTGCTCCAGCCGCGGCAGCCGCTCCAGCCGCGGTAGCCCTCCAGCCGTGGCAGCCGCTCCACTCGGTAGCGGCTGGAGCGGCTGCCGCGGTTGGAGCGGCTGGAGCGGCTGCCGCGGCTGGAGCGGCTGCCGCGGATGGAGAGGCTGGCGAGGCTGGAGGGGCTGGAGCGGCTGCCGCGGCTGGAGCGGCTGGAGCGGCTGCCGCGGCTGGAGCGTCTGCCGCGGCTGGAGGGCCTACCGCGGGGTTGACTCGGCTGGAGCGGATGCCGAGGCTGGAACGGCACTCTCTGGACTCACTGAAATGCATTCTCAGTGGTGCCAGTGCACTCTCTGGACTCACTGCTCTGCATCCCCAGTGGTGCTAGTGCACTCTGGACTCACTGCAGTGCATCCCCAGTGGTGCCAGTGCACTCTCTGGACTCACTGCACCGCATTCCCACTGGTGTCAGTGCACTCTGTGGACTCACTGCACTGCATCCCCAGTGGTGTCAGTGCACTCTCTGGACTCCCGGCACCGTATCCCCAGTGGTGCCAGTGCATTCGCTGGACTCACGGCACTGCATCCACAGTGGTGCCAGTGCACTCTCTGGACTCACTGAAGTGCATTCTCAGTGGAGCCAGTGCACTCTCTGGACTCACTGCACTGCATCCCCAGTGGTGCCAGTGCACTCTCTGGACTCACTGCAGTGCATCCCAAGTGGTGCCAATGCACTCTCTGGACTCACTGCAGTGCATCCCCAGTGGTGCCAGTACACTCACTGGACTCACTGCACTGCATCCCCAGTGGTGCCAGTGCAGTCTCTGCACTCACTGAAGTGCATCTCCAGTGGTGCCAGAGCACTCTCTGGACTCACTGCAGTGCATCACCTGTGGTGCCAGTGCACTCTCTGGACACTCTGCACTGCATCCCCACTGGTGCCAGTGCACTCTCTGGACTCACTGCACTGCATCCCCAGTGGTGCCAGTGCACTCTCTGGACTCACTGCACTGCATCTCCAATGGTGCCAGTGCACTCTCTGGACTCACTGCACTGCATCCCCAGTGGTGCCAATGCACTCTGTGGACTCACTGCTGTGCATCCCCAGTGGTGCCAGTACACTCACTGGACTCACTGCACTGCATTCCCAGTGGTGACAGTGAAGTCTTTGGACTCACTGCACTCCATCCCCACTGGTGCCTTTGCACTCCCTGGACTCACTGCACTGCTCCAGCCGCGGCAGCCGCTCCAGCCGCGGTAGCCCTCCAGCCGTGGCAGCCGCTCCACTCGGTAGCGGCTGGAGCGGCTGCCGCGGCTGGAGCGGCTGCCGCGGCTGGAGCGGCTGCCGCGGATGGAGAGGCTGGCGCGGCTGGAGGGGCTGGAGCGGCTGCCGCGGCTGGAGCGGCTGGAGCGGCTGCCGCGGCTGGAGCGTCTGCCGCGGCTGGAGGGGCTACCGCGGGGTTGACTCGGCTGGAGCGGATGCCGAGGCTGGAACGGCACTCTCTGGACTCACTGAAATGCATTCTCAGTGGTGCCAGTGCACTCTCTGGACTCACTGCTCTGCATCCCCAGTGGTGCTAGTGCACTCTCTGGACTCACTGCAGTGCATCCCCAGTGGTGCCATTGCACTCTCTGGACTCACTGCACCGCATTCCCACTGGTGCCAGTGCGCTCTCTGGACTCACTGCACTGCATCCCCAGTGGTGCCAGTGCGCTCTCAGGACTCACTGCAGGGCATCCCCAGTGGTGCCAGTGCACTCTCTGGACTCACTGCACTGCATCCCCAGTCCTGCCAGTGCACTCTCTTGACTCACTGCAGTGCATCCCCAGTGGTGCCAGTACACTCACTGGACTGACTGAAGTGCATCCCCAGTGGTGCCAGTGCACTCTCTGGACTCACAGCACTGCATGCCCAGTGGTGCCAGTGCACTCTCTGGACTCACTGCATTGCATCCTCAGTGGTGCCAGTGCACTCTCTGGACTCACTGCACTGCATCCCCAGTCCTGCCAGTGCACTCTCTGGACTCACTGCACTGCATCCCCAATGGTGCCAGTGCACTCTCTGGACTCACTGCACTGCTCCAGCCGCGGCAGCCTCTCCAGGCGCACCAGCCGCGGCATCCGCTCCAGCCTCGGCATCCGCTCCAGCCGCGTTAACCGCTCCAGCCGCGGTAGCTCCTCCAGCCGCGCCAGCCGCTCCAGCCGCGGCAGCCGCTCCAGCCGCTCCAGCCGCGGCATCCGCTCCAGCCGCTCCAGCCGCGGCAGCCGCTCCAACCGCGGCAGCCGCTCCAGTCGCGGCAGCCGCTCCAGCCGCTCCAGCCGCGGCAGCCGCTCCAGCCGCTACCGAGTGGAGCGGCTGCCACGGCTGGAGGGCTACCGCGGCTGGAGCGGCTGCCGCGGCTGGAGAGGCTGGCGCGGCTGGAGGGGCTGGAGCGGCTGCCGCGGCTGGAGCGGCTGGAGCGGCTGCCGCGGCTGGAGCGTCTGCCGCGGCTGCAGGGGCTACCGCGGGGTTGACTCGGCTGGAGCGGATGCCGAGGCTGGAACGGCACTCTCTGGACTCACTGAAATGCATTCTCAGTGGTGCCAGTGCACTCTCTGGACTCACTGCACTGCATCCCCAGTGGTGCCAGTGCACTCTCTGGACTCACTGCACTGCATCCCCAGTCCTGCCAGTGCACTCTCTTGACTCACTGAAGTGCATCCCCAGTGGTGTCAGTGCACTCACTGGAGTCACTGCACTGCATCCCCAGTGGTGCAAGTGCACTCCCTGGACTCACTGCACTGCATTCCCAGTGGTGACAGTGAAGTCTTTGGACTCACTGCACTCCATCCCCACTGGTGCCTTTGCACTCCCTGGACTCACTGCACTGCTCCAGCCGCGGCAGCCGCTCCAGCCGCGGTAGCCCTCCAGCCGTGGCAGCCGCTCCACTCGGTAGCGGCTGGAGCGGCTGCCGCGGTTGGAGCGGCTGGAGCGGCTGCCGCGGCTGGAGCGGCTGCCGCGGATGGAGAGGCTGGCGAGGCTGGAGGGGCTGGAGCGGCTGCCGCGGCTGGAGCGGCTGGAGCGGCTGCCGCGGCTGGAGCGTCTGCCGCGGCTGGAGGGCCTACCGCGGGGTTGACTCGGCTGGAGCGGATACCGAGGCTGGAACGGCACTCTCTGGACTCACTGAAATGCATTCTCAGTGGTGCCAGTGCACTCTCTGGACTCACTGCTCTGCATCCCCAGTGGTGCTAGTGCACTCTGGACTCACTGCAGTGCATCCCCAGTGGTGCCAGTGCACTCTCTGGACTCACTGCACCGCATTCCCACTGGTGTCAGTGCACTCTGTGGACTCACTGCACTGCATCCCCAGTGGTGTCAGTGCACTCTCTGGACTCCCGGCACCGTATCCCCAGTGGTGCCAGTGCATTCGCTGGACTCACGGCACTGCATCCACAGTGGTGCCAGTGCACTCTCTGGACTCACTGAAGTGCATTCTCAGTGGAGCCAGTGCACTCTCTGGACTCACTGCACTGCATCCCCAGTGGTGCCAGTGCACTCTCTGGACTCACTGCAGTGCATCCCAAGTGGTGCCAATGCACTCTCTGGACTCACTGCAGTGCATCCCCAGTGGTGCCAGTACACTCACTGGACTCACTGCACTGCATCCCCAGTGGTGCCAGTGCAGTCTCTGCACTCACTGAAGTGCATCTCCAGTGGTGCCAGAGCACTCTCTGGACTCACTGCAGTGCATCCCAGTGGTGCCAGTGCACTCTCTGGACTCACTGCACTGCATCCCCAGTGGTGCCAGTGCACTCTCTGGACTCACTGCACTGCATCTCCAATGGTGCCAGTGCACTCTCTGGACTCACTGCACTGCATCCCCAGTGGTGCCAATGCACTCTCTGGACTCACTGCTGTGCATCCCCAGTGGTGCCAGTACACTCACTGGACTGACTGAAGTGCATTCCCAGTGGTGACATTGAAGTCTTTGGACTCACTGCACTCCATCCCCACTGGTGCCTTTGCACTCCCTGGACTCACTGCACTGCTCCAGCCGCGGCAGCCGCTCCAGCCGCGGTAGCCCTCCAGCCGTGGCAGCCGCTCCACTCGGTAGCGGCTGGAGCGGCTGCCGCGGCTGGAGCGGCTGGAGCGGCTGCCGCGGCTGGAGCGGCTGCCGCGGATGGAGAGGCTGGCGCGGCTGGAGGGGCTGGAGCGGCTGCCGCGGCTGGAGCGGCTGGAGCGGCTGCCGCGGCTGGAGCGTCTGCCGCGGCTGGAGGGGCTACCGCGGGGTTGACTCGGCTGGAGCGGATGCCGAGGCTGGAACGGCACTCTCTGGACTCACTGAAATGCATTCTCAGTGGTGCCAGTGCACTCTCTGGACTCACTGCTCTGCATCCCCAGTGGTGCTAGTGCACTCTCTGGACTCACTGCAGTGCATCCCCAGTGGTGCCATTGCACTCTCTGGACTCACTGCACCGCATTCCCACTGGTGCCAGTGCGCTCTCTGGACTCACTGCACTGCATCCCCAGTGGTGCCAGTGCGCTCTCAGGACTCACTGCAGGGCATCCCCAGTGGTGCCAGTGCACTCTCTGGACTCACTGCACTGCATCCCCAGTCCTGCCAGTGCACTCTCTTGACTCACTGCAGTGCATCCCCAGTGGTGCCAGTACACTCACTGGACTGACTGAAGTGCATCCCCAGTGGTGTCAGTGCACTCACTGGAGTCACTGCACTGCATCCCCAGTGGTGCAAGTGCACTCCCTGGACTCACTGCACTGCATTCCCAGTGGTGACAGTGAAGTCTTTGGACTCACTGCACTCCATCCCCACTGGTGCCTTTGCACTCCCTGGACTCACTGCACTGCTCCAGCCGCGGCAGCCGCTCCAGCCGCGGTAGCCCTCCAGCCGTGGCAGCCGCTCCACTCGGTAGCGGCTGGAGCGGCTGCCGCGGTTGGAGCGGCTGGAGCGGCTGCCGCGGCTGGAGCGGCTGCCGCGGATGGAGAGGCTGGCGAGGCTGGAGGGGCTGGAGCGGCTGCCGCGGCTGGAGCGGCTGGAGCGGCTGCCGCGGCTGGAGCGTCTGCCGCGGCTGGAGGGCCTACCGCGGGGTTGACTCGGCTGGAGCGGATACCGAGGCTGGAACGGCACTCTCTGGACTCACTGAAATGCATTCTCAGTGGTGCCAGTGCACTCTCTGGACTCACTGCTCTGCATCCCCAGTGGTGCTAGTGCACTCTGGACTCACTGCAGTGCATCCCCAGTGGTGCCAGTGCACTCTCTGGACTCACTGCACCGCATTCCCACTGGTGTCAGTGCACTCTGTGGACTCACTGCACTGCATCCCCAGTGGTGTCAGTGCACTCTCTGGACTCCCGGCACCGTATCCCCAGTGGTGCCAGTGCATTCGCTGGACTCACGGCACTGCATCCACAGTGGTGCCAGTGCACTCTCTGGACTCACTGAAGTGCATTCTCAGTGGAGCCAGTGCACTCTCTGGACTCACTGCACTGCATCCCCAGTGGTGCCAGTGCACTCTCTGGACTCACTGCAGTGCATCCCAAGTGGTGCCAATGCACTCTCTGGACTCACTGCAGTGCATCCCCAGTGGTGCCAGTACACTCACTGGACTCACTGCACTGCATCCCCAGTGGTGCCAGTGCAGTCTCTGCACTCACTGAAGTGCATCTCCAGTGGTGCCAGAGCACTCTCTGGACTCACTGCAGTGCATCCCAGTGGTGCCAGTGCACTCTCTGGACACTCTGCACTGCATCCCCACTGGTGCCAGTGCACTCTCTGGACTCACTGCACTGCATCCCCAGTGGTGCCAGTGCACTCTCTGGACTCACTGCACTGCATCTCCAATGGTGCCAGTGCACTCTCTGGACTCACTGCACTGCATCCCCAGTGGTGCCAATGCACTCTCTGGACTCACTGCTGTGCATCCCCAGTGGTGCCAGTACACTCACTGGACTGACTGAAGTGCATTCCCAGTGGTGACATTGAAGTCTTTGGACTCACTGCACTCCATCCCCACTGGTGCCTTTGCACTCCCTGGACTCACTGCACTGCTCCAGCCGCGGCAGCCGCTCCAGCCGCGGTAGCCCTCCAGCCGTGGCAGCCGCTCCACTCGGTAGCGGCTGGAGCGGCTGCCGCGGCTGGAGCGGCTGGAGCGGCTGCCGCGGCTGGAGCGGCTGCCGCGGATGGAGAGGCTGGCGCGGCTGGAGGGGCTGGAGCGGCTGCCGCGGCTGGAGCGGCTGGAGCGGCTGCCGCGGCTGGAGCGTCTGCCGCGGCTGGAGGGGCTACCGCGGGGTTGACTCGGCTGGAGCGGATGCCGAGGCTGGAACGGCACTCTCTGGACTCACTGAAATGCATTCTCAGTGGTGCCAGTGCACTCTCTGGACTCACTGCTCTGCATCCCCAGTGGTGCTAGTGCACTCTCTGGACTCACTGCAGTGCATCCCCAGTGGTGCCATTGCACTCTCTGGACTCACTGCACCGCATTCCCACTGGTGCCAGTGCGCTCTGTGGACTCACTGCACTGCATCCCCAGTGGTGCCAGTGCACTCTCTGGACTCCCGGCACCGTATCCCCAGTGGTGCCAGTGCATTCGCTGGACTCACGGCACTGCATCCCCAGTGGTGCCAGTGCACTCTCTGGACTCACTGCAGTGCATCCCAAGTGGTGCCAATGCACTCTCTGGACTCACTGCAGTGCATCCCCAGTGGTGCCAGTACACTCACTGGACTCACTGCACTGCATCCCCAGTGGTGCCAGTGCAGTCTCTGCACTCACTGAAGTGCATCTCCAGTGGTGCCAGTGCACTCTCTGGACACTCTGCACTGCATCCCCACTGGTGCCAGTGCACTCTCTGGACTCACTGCACTGCATCCCCAGTGGTGCCAATGCACTCTCTGGACTCACTGCAGTGCATCCCCAGTGGTGCCAGTACACTCACTGGACTCACTGCACTGCATCCCAAGTGGTGCCAATGCACTCTCTGGACTCACTGCAGTGCATCCCAGTGGTGCCAGTGCACTCTCTGGACACTCTGCACTGCATCCCCACTGGTGCCAGTGCACTCTCTGGACTCACTGCACTGCATCCCAAGTGGTGCCAATGCACTCTCTGGACTCACTGCAGTGCATCCCCAGTGGTGCCAGTACACTCACTGGACTCACTGCACTGCATCCCAAGTGGTGCCAATGCACTCTCTGGACTCACTGCAGTGCATCCCAGTGGTGCCAGTGCACTCTCTGGACACTCTGCACTGCATCCCCACTGGTGCCAGTGCACTCTCTGGACTCACTGCACTGCATCCCCAGTGGTGCCAGTGCACTCTCTGGACTCACTGCACTGCATCTCCAATGGTGCCAGTGCACTCTCTGGACTCACTGCACTGCATCCCCAGTGGTGCCAATGCACTCTCTGGACTCACTGCTGTGCATCCCCAGTGGTGCCAGTACACTCACTGGACTGACTGAAGTGCATTCCCAGTGGTGACATTGAAGTCTTTGGACTCACTGCACTCCATCCCCACTGGTGCCTTTGCACTCCCTGGACTCACTGCACTGCTCCAGCCGCGGCAGCCGCTC
Source organism: Anser brachyrhynchus (assembly GCF_964034855.1). NCBI lineage: Eukaryota > Metazoa > Chordata > Aves > Anseriformes > Anatidae > Anser > Anser brachyrhynchus. The sequence goes on from NW_027664036.1 coordinate 352,996, forward strand.
CAGCCGCGGTAGCCCTCCAGCCGTGGCAGCCGCTCCACTCGGTAGCGGCTGGAGCGGCTGCCGCGGCTGGAGCGGCTGGAGCGGCTGCCGCGGCTGGAGCGGCTGCCGCGGATGGAGAGGCTGGCGCGGCTGGAGGGGCTGGAGCGGCTGCCGCGGCTGGAGCGGCTGGAGCGGCTGCCGCGGCTGGAGCGTCTGCCGCGGCTGGAGGGGCTACCGCGGGGTTGACTCGGCTGGAGCGGATGCCGAGGCTGGAACGGCACTCTCTGGACTCACTGAAATGCATTCTCAGTGGTGCCAGTGCACTCTCTGGACTCACTGCTCTGCATCCCCAGTGGTGCTAGTGCACTCTCTGGACTCACTGCAGTGCATCCCCAGTGGTGCCATTGCACTCTCTGGACTCACTGCACCGCATTCCCACTGGTGCCAGTGCGCTCTCTGGACTCACTGCACTGCATCCCCAGTGGTGCCAGTGCGCTCTCAGGACTCACTGCAGGGCATCCCCAGTGGTGCCAGTGCACTCTCTGGACTCACTGCACTGCATCCCCAGTCCTGCCAGTGCACTCTCTTGACTCACTGCAGTGCATCCCCAGTGGTGCCAGTACACTCACTGGACTGACTGAAGTGCATCCCCAGTGGTGTCAGTGCACTCACTGGAGTCACTGCACTGCATCCCCAGTGGTGCAAGTGCACTCCCTGGACTCACTGCACTGCATTCCCAGTGGTGACAGTGAAGTCTTTGGACTCACTGCACTCCATCCCCACTGGTGCCTTTGCACTCCCTGGACTCACTGCACTGCTCCAGCCGCGGCAGCCGCTCCAGCCGCGGTAGCCCTCCAGCCGTGGCAGCCGCTCCACTCGGTAGCGGCTGGAGCGGCTGCCGCGGTTGGAGCGGCTGGAGCGGCTGCCGCGGCTGGAGCGGCTGCCGCGGATGGAGAGGCTGGCGAGGCTGGAGGGGCTGGAGCGGCTGCCGCGGCTGGAGCGGCTGGAGCGGCTGCCGCGGCTGGAGCGTCTGCCGCGGCTGGAGGGCCTACCGCGGGGTTGACTCGGCTGGAGCGGATACCGAGGCTGGAACGGCACTCTCTGGACTCACTGAAATGCATTCTCAGTGGTGCCAGTGCACTCTCTGGACTCACTGCTCTGCATCCCCAGTGGTGCTAGTGCACTCTGGACTCACTGCAGTGCATCCCCAGTGGTGCCAGTGCACTCTCTGGACTCACTGCACCGCATTCCCACTGGTGTCAGTGCACTCTGTGGACTCACTGCACTGCATCCCCAGTGGTGTCAGTGCACTCTCTGGACTCCGGCACCGTATCCCCAGTGGTGCCAGTGCATTCGCTGGACTCACGGCACTGCATCCACAGTGGTGCCAGTGCACTCTCTGGACTCACTGAAGTGCATTCTCAGTGGAGCCAGTGCACTCTCTGGACTCACTGCACTGCATCCCCAGTGGTGCCAGTGCACTCTCTGGACTCACTGCAGTGCATCCCCAGTGGTGCCATTGCACTCTCTGGACTCACTGCACCGCATTCCCACTGGTGCCAGTGCGCTCTCTGGACTCACTGCACTGCATCCCCAGTGGTGCCAGTGCGCTCTCAGGACTCACTGCAGGGCATCCCCAGTGGTGCCAGTGCACTCTCTGGACTCACTGCACTGCATCCCCAGTCCTGCCAGTGCACTCTCTTGACTCACTGCAGTGCATCCCCAGTGGTGCCAGTACACTCACTGGACTGACTGAAGTGCATCCCCAGTGGTGTCAGTGCACTCACTGGAGTCACTGCACTGCATCCCCAGTGGTGCAAGTGCACTCCCTGGACTCACTGCACTGCATTCCCAGTGGTGACAGTGAAGTCTTTGGACTCACTGCACTCCATCCCCACTGGTGCCTTTGCACTCCCTGGACTCACTGCACTGCTCCAGCCGCGGCAGCCGCTCCAGCCGCGGTAGCCCTCCAGCCGTGGCAGCCGCTCCACTCGGTAGCGGCTGGAGCGGCTGCCGCGGTTGGAGCGGCTGGAGCGGCTGCCGCGGCTGGAGCGGCTGCCGCGGATGGAGAGGCTGGCGAGGCTGGAGGGGCTGGAGCGGCTGCCGCGGCTGGAGCGGCTGGAGCGGCTGCCGCGGCTGGAGCGTCTGCCGCGGCTGGAGGGCCTACCGCGGGGTTGACTCGGCTGGAGCGGATACCGAGGCTGGAACGGCACTCTCTGGACTCACTGAAATGCATTCTCAGTGGTGCCAGTGCACTCTCTGGACTCACTGCTCTGCATCCCCAGTGGTGCTAGTGCACTCTGGACTCACTGCAGTGCATCCCCAGTGGTGCCAGTGCACTCTCTGGACTCACTGCAGTGCATCCCCACTGGTGTCAGTGCACTCTGTGGACTCACTGCACTGCATCCCCAGTGGTGTCAGTGCACTCTCTGGACTCCCGGCACCGTATCCCCAGTGGTGCCAGTGCATTCGCTGGACTCACGGCACTGCATCCACAGTGGTGCCAGTGCACTCTCTGGACTCACTGAAGTGCATTCTCAGTGGTGCCAGTGCACTCTCTGGACTCACTGCACTGCATCCCCAGTGGTGCCAGTGCACTCTCTGGACTCACTGCAGTGCATCCCAAGTGGTGCCAATGCACTCTCTGGACTCACTGCAGTGCATCCCCAGTGGTGCCAGTACACTCACTGGACTCACTGCACTGCATCCCCAGTGGTGCCAGTGCAGTCTCTGCACTCACTGAAGTGCATCTCCAGTGGTGCCAGAGCACTCTCTGGACTCACTGCAGTGCATCCCAGTGGTGCCAGTGCACTCTCTGGACACTCTGCACTGCATCCCCACTGGTGCCAGTGCACTCTCTGGACTCACTGCACTGCATCCCCAGTGGTGCCAGTGCACTCTCTGGACTCACTGCACTGCATCTCCAATGGTGCCAGTGCACTCTCTGGACTCACTGCACTGCATCCCCAGTGGTGCCAATGCACTCTCTGGACTCACTGCTGTGCATCCCCAGTGGTGCCAGTACACTCACTGGACTGACTGAAGTGCATTCCCAGTGGTGACATTGAAGTCTTTGGACTCACTGCACTCCATCCCCACTGGTGCCTTTGCACTCCCTGGACTCACTGCACTGCTCCAGCCGCGGCAGCCGCTCCAGCCGCGGTAGCCCTCCAGCCGTGGCAGCCGCTCCACTCGGTAGCGGCTGGAGCGGCTGCCGCGGCTGGAGCGGCTGCCGCGGCTGCCGCGGCTGCCGCGGATGGAGAGGCTGGCGCGGCTGGAGGGGCTGGAGGGGCTACCGCGGGGTTGACTCGGCTGGAGCGGATGCCGAGGCTGGAACGGCACTCTCTGGACTCACTGAAATGCATTCTCAGTGGTGCCAGTGCACTCTCTGGACTCACTGCTCTGCATCCCCAGTGGTGCTAGTGCACTCTCTGGACTCACTGCAGTGCATCCCCAGTGGTGCCATTGCACTCTCTGGACTCACTGCACCGCATTCCCACTGGTGCCAGTGCGCTCTCTGGACTCACTGCACTGCATCCCCAGTGGTGCCAGTGCGCTCTCAGGACTCACTGCAGGGCATCCCCAGTGGTGCCAGTGCACTCTCTGGACTCACTGCACTGCATCCCCAGTCCTGCCAGTGCACTCTCTTGACTCACTGCAGTGCATCCCCAGTGGTGCCAGTACACTCACTGGACTGACTGAAGTGCATCCCCAGTGGTGCCAGTGCACTCTCTGGACTCACAGCACTGCATGCCCAGTGGTGCCAGTGCACTCTCTGGACTCACTGCATTGCATCCTCAGTGGTGCCAGTGCACTCTCTGGACTCACTGCACTGCATCCCCAGTCCTGCCAGTGCACTCTCTGGACTCACTGCACTGCATCCCCAATGGTGCCAGTGCACTCTCTGGACTCACTGCACTGCTCCAGCCGCGGCAGCCTCTCCAGGCGCACCAGCCGCGGCATCCGCTCCAGCCTCGGCATCCGCTCCAGCCGCGTTAACCGCTCCAGCCGCGGTAGCTCCTCCAGCCGCGCCAGCCGCTCCAGCCGCGGCAGCCGCTCCAGCCGCTCCAGCCGCGGCATCCGCTCCAGCCGCTCCAGCCGCGGCAGCCGCTCCAACCGCGGCAGCCGCTCCAGTCGCGGCAGCCGCTCCAGCCGCTCCAGCCGCGGCAGCCGCTCCAGCCGCTACCGAGTGGAGCGGCTGCCACGGCTGGAGGGCTACCGCGGCTGGAGCGGCTGCCGCGGCTGGAGAGGCTGGCGCGGCTGGAGGGGCTGGAGCGGATGCCGCGGCTGGAGCGGCTGGAGCGGCTGCCGCGGCTGGAGCGTCTGCCGCGGCTGGAGGGGCTACCGCGGGGTTGACTCGGCTGGAGCGGATGCCGAGGCTGGAACGGCACTCTCTGGACTCACTGAAATGCATTCTCAGTGGTGCCAGTGCACTCTCAGGACTCACTGCAGGGCATCCCCAGTGGTGCCAGTGCACTCTCTGGACTCACTGCACTGCATCCCCAGTCCTGCCAGTGCACTCTCTTGACTCACTGCAGTGCATCCCCAGTGGTGCCAGTACACTCACTGGACTGACTGAAGTGCATCCCCAGTGGTGTCAGTGCACTCACTGGAGTCACTGCACTGCATCCCCAGTGGTGCAAGTGCACTCCCTGGACTCACTGCACTGCATTCCCAGTGGTGACAGTGAAGTCTTTGGACTCACTGCACTCCATCCCCACTGGTGCCTTTGCACTCCCTGGACTCACTGCACTGCTCCAGCCGCGGCAGCCGCTCCAGCCGCGGTAGCCCTCCAGCCGTGGCAGCCGCTCCACTCGGTAGCGGCTGGAGCGGCTGCCGCGGTTGGAGCGGCTGGAGCGGCTGCCGCGGCTGGAGCGGCTGCCGCGGATGGAGAGGCTGGCGAGGCTGGAGGGGCTGGAGCGGCTGCCGCGGCTGGAGCGGCTGGAGCGGCTGCCGCGGCTGGAGCGTCTGCCGCGGCTGGAGGGCCTACCGCGGGGTTGACTCGGCTGGAGCGGATGCCGAGGCTGGAACGGCACTCTCTGGACTCACTGAAATGCATTCTCAGTGGTGCCAGTGCACTCTCTGGACTCACTGCTCTGCATCCCCAGTGGTGCTAGTGCACTCTGGACTCACTGCAGTGCATCCCCAGTGGTGCCAGTGCACTCTCTGGACTCACTGCACCGCATTCCCACTGGTGTCAGTGCACTCTGTGGACTCACTGCAATGCATCCCCAGTGGTGTCAGTGCACTCTCTGGACTCCCGGCACCGTATCCCCAGTGGTGCCAGTGCATTCGCTGGACTCACGGCACTGCATCCACAGTGGTGCCAGTGCACTCTCTGGACTCACTGAAGTGCATTCTCAGTGGAGCCAGTGCACTCTCTGGACTCACTGCACTGCATCCCCAGTGGTGCCAGTGCACTCTCTGGACTCACTGCAGTGCATCCCAAGTGGTGCCAATGCACTCTCTGGACTCACTGCAGTGCATCCCCAGTGGTGCCAGTACACTCACTGGACTCACTGCACTGCATCCCCAGTGGTGCCAGTGCAGTCTCTGCACTCACTGAAGTGCATCTCCAGTGGTGCCAGAGCACTCTCTGGACTCACTGCAGTGCATCACCTGTGGTGCCAGTGCACTCTCTGGACACTCTGCACTGCATCCCCACTGGTGCCAGTGCACTCTCTGGACTCACTGCACTGCATCCCCAGTGGTGCCAGTGCACTCTCTGGACTCACTGCACTGCATCTCCAATGGTGCCAGTGCACTCTCTGGACTCACTGCACTGCATCCCCAGTGGTGCCAATGCACTCTCTGGACTCACTGCTGTGCATCCCCAGTGGTGCCAGTACACTCACTGGACTGACTGAAGTGCATTCCCAGTGGTGACATTGAAGTCTTTGGACTCACTGCACTCCATCCCCACTGGTGCCTTTGCACTCCCTGGACTCACTGCACTGCTCCAGCCGCGGCAGCCGCTCCAGCCGCGGTAGCCCTCCAGCCGTGGCAGCCGCTCCACTCGGTAGCGGCTGGAGCGGCTGCCGCGGCTGGAGCGGCTGCCGCGGCTGGAGCGGCTGCCGCGGATGGAGAGGCTGGCGCGGCTGGAGGGGCTGGAGCGGCTGCCGCGGCTGGAGCGGCTGGAGCGGCTGCCGCGGCTGGAGCGTCTGCCGCGGCTGGAGGGGCTACCGCGGGGTTGACTCGGCTGGAGCGGATGCCGAGGCTGGAACGGCACTCTCTGGACTCACTGAAATGCATTCTCAGTGGTGCCAGTGCACTCTCTGGACTCACTGCTCTGCATCCCCAGTGGTGCTAGTGCACTCTCTGGACTCACTGCAGTGCATCCCCAGTGGTGCCATTGCACTCTCTGGACTCACTGCACCGCATTCCCACTGGTGCCAGTGCGCTCTCTGGACTCACTGCACTGCATCCCCAGTGGTGCCAGTGCGCTCTCAGGACTCACTGCAGGGCATCCCCAGTGGTGCCAGTGCACTCTCTGGACTCACTGCACTGCATCCCCAGTCCTGCCAGTGCACTCTCTTGACTCACTGCAGTGCATCCCCAGTGGTGCCAGTACACTCACTGGACTGACTGAAGTGCATCCCCAGTGGTGCCAGTGCACTCTCTGGACTCACAGCACTGCATGCCCAGTGGTGCCAGTGCACTCTCTGGACTCACTGCATTGCATCCTCAGTGGTGCCAGTGCACTCTCTGGACTCACTGCACTGCATCCCCAGTCCTGCCAGTGCACTCTCTGGACTCACTGCACTGCATCCCCAATGGTGCCAGTGCACTCTCTGGACTCACTGCACTGCTCCAGCCGCGGCAGCCTCTCCAGGCGCACCAGCCGCGGCATCCGCTCCAGCCTCGGCATCCGCTCCAGCCGCGTTAACCGCTCCAGCCGCGGTAGCTCCTCCAGCCGCGCCAGCCGCTCCAGCCGCGGCAGCCGCTCCAGCCGCTCCAGCCGCGGCATCCGCTCCAGCCGCTCCAGCCGCGGCAGCCGCTCCAACCGCGGCAGCCGCTCCAGTCGCGGCAGCCGCTCCAGCCGCTCCAGCCGCGGCAGCCGCTCCAGCCGCTACCGAGTGGAGCGGCTGCCACGGCTGGAGGGCTACCGCGGCTGGAGCGGCTGCCGCGGCTGGAGAGGCTGGCGCGGCTGGAGGGGCTGGAGCGGCTGCCGCGGCTGGAGCGGCTGGAGCGGCTGCCGCGGCTGGAGCGTCTGCCGCGGCTGGAGGGGCTACCGCGGGGTTGACTCGGCTGGAGCGGATGCCGAGGCTGGAACGGCACTCTCTGGACTCACTGAAATGCATTCTCAGTGGTGCCAGTGCACTCTCTGGACTCACTGCACTGCATCCCCAGTGGTGCCAGTGCACTCTCTGGACTCACTGCACTGCATCCCCATTCCTGCCAGTGCACTCTCTTGACTCACTGAAGTGCATCCCCAGTGGTGTCAGTGCACTCACTGGAGTCACTGCACTGCATCCCCAGTGGTGCAAGTGCACTCCCTGGACTCACTGCACTGCATTCCCAGTGGTGACAGTGAAGTCTTTGGACTCACTGCACTCCATCCCCACTGGTGCCTTTGCACTCCCTGGACTCACTGCACTGCTCCAGCCGCGGCAGCCGCTCCAGCCGCGGTAGCCCTCCAGCCGTGGCAGCCGCTCCACTCGGTAGCGGCTGGAGCGGCTGCCGCGGTTGGAGCGGCTGGAGCGGCTGCCGCGGCTGGAGCGGCTGCCGCGGATGGAGAGGCTGGCGAGGCTGGAGGGGCTGGAGCGGCTGCCGCGGCTGGAGCGGCTGGAGCGGCTGCCGCGGCTGGAGCGTCTGCCGCGGCTGGAGGGCCTACCGCGGGGTTGACTCGGCTGGAGCGGATACCGAGGCTGGAACGGCACTCTCTGGACTCACTGAAATGCATTCTCAGTGGTGCCAGTGCACTCTCTGGACTCACTGCTCTGCATCCCCAGTGGTGCTAGTGCACTCTGGACTCACTGCAGTGCATCCCCAGTGGTGCCAGTGCACTCTCTGGACTCACTGCACCGCATTCCCACTGGTGTCAGTGCACTCTGTGGACTCACTGCACTGCATCCCCAGTGGTGTCAGTGCACTCTCTGGACTCCCGGCACCGTATCCCCAGTGGTGCCAGTGCATTCGCTGGACTCACGGCACTGCATCCACAGTGGTGCCAGTGCACTCTCTGGACTCACTGAAGTGCATTCTCAGTGGAGCCAGTGCACTCTCTGGACTCACTGCACTGCATCCCCAGTGGTGCCAGTGCACTCTCTGGACTCACTGCAGTGCATCCCAAGTGGTGCCAATGCACTCTCTGGACTCACTGCAGTGCATCCCCAGTGGTGCCAGTACACTCACTGGACTCACTGCACTGCATCCCCAGTGGTGCCAGTGCAGTCTCTGCACTCACTGAAGTGCATCTCCAGTGGTGCCAGAGCACTCTCTGGACTCACTGCAGTGCATCCCAGTGGTGCCAGTGCACTCTCTGGACTCACTGCACTGCATCCCCAGTGGTGCCAGTGCACTCTCTGGACTCACTGCACTGCATCTCCAATGGTGCCAGTGCACTCTCTGGACTCACTGCACTGCATCCCCAGTGGTGCCAATGCACTCTCTGGACTCACTGCTGTGCATCCCCAGTGGTGCCAGTACACTCACTGGACTGACTGAAGTGCATTCCCAGTGGTGACATTGAAGTCTTTGGACTCACTGCACTCCATCCCCACTGGTGCCTTTGCACTCCCTGGACTCACTGCACTGCTCCAGCCGCGGCAGCCGCTCCAGCCGCGGTAGCCCTCCAGCCGTGGCAGCCGCTCCACTCGGTAGCGGCTGGAGCGGCTGCCGCGGCTGGAGCGGCTGGAGCGGCTGCCGCGGCTGGAGCGGCTGCCGCGGATGGAGAGGCTGGCGCGGCTGGAGGGGCTGGAGCGGCTGCCGCGGCTGGAGCGGCTGGAGCGGCTGCCGCGGCTGGAGCGTCTGCCGCGGCTGGAGGGGCTACCGCGGGGTTGACTCGGCTGGAGCGGATGCCGAGGCTGGAACGGCACTCTCTGGACTCACTGAAATGCATTCTCAGTGGTGCCAGTGCACTCTCTGGACTCACTGCTCTGCATCCCCAGTGGTGCTAGTGCACTCTCTGGACTCACTGCAGTGCATCCCCAGTGGTGCCATTGCACTCTCTGGACTCACTGCACCGCATTCCCACTGGTGCCAGTGCGCTCTCTGGACTCACTGCACTGCATCCCCAGTGGTGCCAGTGCGCTCTCAGGACTCACTGCAGGGCATCCCCAGTGGTGCCAGTGCACTCTCTGGACTCACTGCACTGCATCCCCAGTCCTGCCAGTGCACTCTCTTGACTCACTGCAGTGCATCCCCAGTGGTGCCAGTACACTCACTGGACTGACTGAAGTGCATCCCCAGTGGTGTCAGTGCACTCACTGGAGTCACTGCACTGCATCCCCAGTGGTGCAAGTGCACTCCCTGGACTCACTGCACTGCATTCCCAGTGGTGACAGTGAAGTCTTTGGACTCACTGCACTCCATCCCCACTGGTGCCTTTGCACTCCCTGGACTCACTGCACTGCTCCAGCCGCGGCAGCCGCTCCAGCCGCGGTAGCCCTCCAGCCGTGGCAGCCGCTCCACTCGGTAGCGGCTGGAGCGGCTGCCGCGGTTGGAGCGGCTGGAGCGGCTGCCGCGGCTGGAGCGGCTGCCGCGGATGGAGAGGCTGGCGAGGCTGGAGGGGCTGGAGCGGCTGCCGCGGCTGGAGCGGCTGGAGCGGCTGCCGCGGCTGGAGCGTCTGCCGCGGCTGGAGGGCCTACCGCGGGGTTGACTCGGCTGGAGCGGATACCGAGGCTGGAACGGCACTCTCTGGACTCACTGAAATGCATTCTCAGTGGTGCCAGTGCACTCTCTGGACTCACTGCTCTGCATCCCCAGTGGTGCTAGTGCACTCTGGACTCACTGCAGTGCATCCCCAGTGGTGCCAGTGCACTCTCTGGACTCACTGCACCGCATTCCCACTGGTGTCAGTGCACTCTGTGGACTCACTGCACTGCATCCCCAGTGGTGTCAGTGCACTCTCTGGACTCCCGGCACCGTATCCCCAGTGGTGCCAGTGCATTCGCTGGACTCACGGCACTGCATCCACAGTGGTGCCAGTGCACTCTCTGGACTCACTGAAGTGCATTCTCAGTGGAGCCAGTGCACTCTCTGGACTCACTGCACTGCATCCCCAGTGGTGCCAGTGCACTCTCTGGACTCACTGCAGTGCATCCCAAGTGGTGCCAATGCACTCTCTGGACTCACTGCAGTGCATCCCCAGTGGTGCCAGTACACTCACTGGACTCACTGCACTGCATCCCCAGTGGTGCCAGTGCAGTCTCTGCACTCACTGAAGTGCATCTCCAGTGGTGCCAGAGCACTCTCTGGACTCACTGCAGTGCATCCCAGTGGTGCCAGTGCACTCTCTGGACACTCTGCACTGCATCCCCACTGGTGCCAGTGCACTCTCTGGACTCACTGCACTGCATCCCCAGTGGTGCCAGTGCACTCTCTGGACTCACTGCACTGCATCTCCAATGGTGCCAGTGCACTCTCTGGACTCACTGCACTGCATCCCCAGTGGTGCCAATGCACTCTCTGGACTCACTGCTGTGCATCCCCAGTGGTGCCAGTACACTCACTGGACTGACTGAAGTGCATTCCCAGTGGTGACATTGAAGTCTTTGGACTCACTGCACTCCATCCCCACTGGTGCCTTTGCACTCCCTGGACTCACTGCACTGCTCCAGCCGCGGCAGCCGCTCCAGCCGCGGTAGCCCTCCAGCCGTGGCAGCCGCTCCACTCGGTAGCGGCTGGAGCGGCTGCCGCGGCTGGAGCGGCTGGAGCGGCTGCCGCGGCTGGAGCGGCTGCCGCGGATGGAGAGGCTGGCGCGGCTGGAGGGGCTGGAGCGGCTGCCGCGGCTGGAGCGGCTGGAGCGGCTGCCGCGGCTGGAGCGTCTGCCGCGGCTGGAGGGGCTACCGCGGGGTTGACTCGGCTGGAGCGGATGCCGAGGCTGGAACGGCACTCTCTGGACTCACTGAAATGCATTCTCAGTGGTGCCAGTGCACTCTCTGGACTCACTGCTCTGCATCCCCAGTGGTGCTAGTGCACTCTCTGGACTCACTGCAGTGCATCCCCAGTGGTGCCATTGCACTCTCTGGACTCACTGCACCGCATTCCCACTGGTGCCAGTGCGCTCTCTGGACTCACTGCACTGCATCCCCAGTGGTGCCAGTGCGCTCTCAGGACTCACTGCAGGGCATCCCCAGTGGTGCCAGTGCACTCTCTGGACTCACTGCACTGCATCCCCAGTCCTGCCAGTGCACTCTCTTGACTCACTGCAGTGCATCCCCAGTGGTGCCAGTACACTCACTGGACTGACTGAAGTGCATCCCCAGTGGTGTCAGTGCACTCACTGGAGTCACTGCACTGCATCCCCAGTGGTGCAAGTGCACTCCCTGGACTCACTGCACTGCATTCCCAGTGGTGACAGTGAAGTCTTTGGACTCACTGCACTCCATCCCCACTGGTGCCTTTGCACTCCCTGGACTCACTGCACTGCTCCAGCCGCGGCAGCCGCTCCAGCCGCGGTAGCCCTCCAGCCGTGGCAGCCGCTCCACTCGGTAGCGGCTGGAGCGGCTGCCGCGGTTGGAGCGGCTGGAGCGGCTGCCGCGGCTGGAGCGGCTGCCGCGGATGGAGAGGCTGGCGAGGCTGGAGGGGCTGGAGCGGCTGCCGCGGCTGGAGCGGCTGGAGCGGCTGCCGCGGCTGGAGCGTCTGCCGCGGCTGGAGGGCCTACCGCGGGGTTGACTCGGCTGGAGCGGATACCGAGGCTGGAACGGCACTCTCTGGACTCACTGAAATGCATTCTCAGTGGTGCCAGTGCACTCTCTGGACTCACTGCTCTGCATCCCCAGTGGTGCTAGTGCACTCTGGACTCACTGCAGTGCATCCCCAGTGGTGCCAGTGCACTCTCTGGACTCACTGCACCGCATTCCCACTGGTGTCAGTGCACTCTGTGGACTCACTGCACTGCATCCCCAGTGGTGTCAGTGCACTCTCTGGACTCCCGGCACCGTATCCCCAGTGGTGCCAGTGCATTCGCTGGACTCACGGCACTGCATCCACAGTGGTGCCAGTGCACTCTCTGGACTCACTGAAGTGCATTCTCAGTGGAGCCAGTGCACTCTCTGGACTCACTGCACTGCATCCCCAGTGGTGCCAGTGCACTCTCTGGACTCACTGCAGTGCATCCCAAGTGGTGCCAATGCACTCTCTGGACTCACTGCAGTGCATCCCCAGTGGTGCCAGTACACTCACTGGACTCACTGCACTGCATCCCCAGTGGTGCCAGTGCAGTCTCTGCACTCACTGAAGTGCATCTCCAGTGGTGCCAGAGCACTCTCTGGACTCTCTGCAGTGCATCACCTGTGGTGCCAGTGCACTCTCTGGACACTCTGCACTGCATCCCCACTGGTGCCAGTGCACTCTCTGGACTCACTGCACTGCATCCCCAGTGGTGCCAGTGCACTCTCTGGACTCACTGCACTGCATCTCCAATGGTGCCAGTGCACTCTCTGGACTCACTGCACTGCATCCCCAGTGGTGCCAATGCACTCTCTGGACTCACTGCTGTGCATCCCCAGTGGTGCCAGTACACTCACTGGACTGACTGAAGTGCATTCCCAGTGGTGACATTGAAGTCTTTGGACTCACTGCACTCCATCCCCACTGGTGCCTTTGCACTCCCTGGACTCACTGCACTGCTCCAGCCGCGGCAGCCGCTCCAGCCGCGGTAGCCCTCCAGCCGTGGCAGCCGCTCCACTCGGTAGCGGCTGGAGCGGCTGCCGCGGCTGGAGCGGCTGCCGCGGCTGGAGCGGCTGCCGCGGATGGAGAGGCTGGCGCGGCTGGAGGGGCTGGAGCGGCTGCCGCGGCTGGAGCGGCTGGAGCGGCTGCCGCGGCTGGAGCGTCTGCCGCGGCTGGAGGGGCTACCGCGGGGTTGACTCGGCTGGAGCGGATGCCGAGGCTGGAACGGCACTCTCTGGACTCACTGAAATGCATTCTCAGTGGTGCCAGTGCACTCTCTGGACTCACTGCTCTGCATCCCCAGTGGTGCTAGTGCACTCTCTGGACTCACTGCAGTGCATCCCCAGTGGTGCCATTGCACTCTCTGGACTCACTGCACCGCATTCCCACTGGTGCCAGTGCTCTCTCTGGACTCACTGCACTGCATCCCCAGTGGTGCCAGTGCGCTCTCAGGACTCACTGCAGGGCATCCCCAGTGGTGCCAGTGCACTCTCTGGACTCACTGCACTGCATCCCCAGTCCTGCCAGTGCACTCTCTTGACTCACTGCAGTGCATCCCCAGTGGTGCCAGTACACTCACTGGACTGACTGAAGTGCATCCCCAGTGGTGCCAGTGCACTCTCTGGACTCACAGCACTGCATGCCCAGTGGTGCCAGTGCACTCTCTGGACTCACTGCATTGCATCCTCAGTGGTGCCAGTGCACTCTCTGGACTCACTGCACTGCATCCCCAGTCCTGCCAGTGCACTCTCTGGACTCACTGCACTGCATCCCCAATGGTGCCAGTGCACTCTCTGGACTCACTGCACTGCTCCAGCCGCGGCAGCCTCTCCAGGCGCACCAGCCGCGGCATCCGCTCCAGCCTCGGCATCCGCTCCAGCCGCGTTAACCGCTCCAGCCGCGGTAGCTCCTCCAGCCGCGCCAGCCGCTCCAGCCGCGGCAGCCGCTCCAGCCGCTCCAGCCGCGGCATCCGCTCCAGCCGCTCCAGCCGCGGCAGCCGCTCCAACCGCGGCAGCCGCTCCAGTCGCGGCAGCCGCTCCAGCCGCTCCAGCCGCGGCAGCCGCTCCAGCCGCTACCGAGTGGAGCGGCTGCCACGGCTGGAGGGCTACCGCGGCTGGAGCGGCTGCCGCGGCTGGAGAGGCTGGCGCGGCTGGAGGGGCTGGAGCGGCTGCCGCGGCTGGAGCGGCTGGAGCGGCTGCCGCGGCTGGAGCGTCTGCCGCGGCTGGAGGGGCTACCGCGGGGTTGACTCGGCTGGAGCGGATGCCGAGGCTGGAACGGCACTCTCTGGACTCACTGAAATGCATTCTCAGTGGTGCCAGTGCACTCCCTGGACTCACTGCACTGCATTCCCAGTGGTGACAGTGAAGTCTTTGGACTCACTGCACTCCATCCCCACTGGTGCCTTTGCACTCCCTGGACTCACTGCACTGCTCCAGCCGCGGCAGCCGCTCCAGCCGCGGTAGCCCTCCAGCCGTGGCAGCCGCTCCACTCGGTAGCGGCTGGAGCGGCTGCCGCGGTTGGAGCGGCTGGAGCGGCTGCCGCGGCTGGAGCGGCTGCCGCGGATGGAGAGGCTGGCGAGGCTGGAGGGGCTGGAGCGGCTGCCGCGGCTGGAGCGGCTGGAGCGGCTGCCGCGGCTGGAGCGTCTGCCGCGGCTGGAGGGCCTACCGCGGGGTTGACTCGGCTGGAGCGGATACCGAGGCTGGAACGGCACTCTCTGGACTCACTGAAATGCATTCTCAGTGGTGCCAGTGCACTCTCTGGACTCACTGCTCTGCATCCCCAGTGGTGCTAGTGCACTCTGGACTCACTGCAGTGCATCCCCAGTGGTGCCAGTGCACTCTCTGGACTCACTGCACCGCATTCCCACTGGTGTCAGTGCACTCTGTGGACTCACTGCACTGCAACCCCAGTGGTGTCAGTGCACTCTCTGGACTCCCGGCACCGTATCCCCAGTGGTGCCAGTGCATTCGCTGGACTCACGGCACTGCATCCACAGTGGTGCCAGTGCACTCTCTGGACTCACTGAAGTGCATTCTCAGTGGAGCCAGTGCACTCTCTGGACTCACTGCACTGCATCCCCAGTGGTGCCAGTGCACTCTCTGGACTCACTGCAGTGCATCCCAAGTGGTGCCAATGCACTCTCTGGACTCACTGCAGTGCATCCCCAGTGGTGCCAGTACACTCACTGGACTCACTGCACTGCATCCCCAGTGGTGCCAGTGCAGTCTCTGCACTCACTGAAGTGCATCTCCAGTGGTGCCAGAGCACTCTCTGGACTCACTGCAGTGCATCCCAGTGGTGCCAGTGCACTCTCTGGACACTCTGCACTGCATCCCCACTGGTGCCAGTGCACTCTCTGGACTCACTGCACTGCATCCCCAGTGGTGCCAGTGCACTCTCTGGACTCACTGCACTGCATCTCCAATGGTGCCAGTGCACTCTCTGGACTCACTGCACTGCATCCCCAGTGGTGCCAATGCACTCTCTGGACTCACTGCTGTGCATCCCCAGTGGTGCCAGTACACTCACTGGACTGACTGAAGTGCATTCCCAGTGGTGACATTGAAGTCTTTGGACTCACTGCACTCCATCCCCACTGGTGCCTTTGCACTCCCTGGACTCACTGCACTGCTCCAGCCGCGGCAGCCGCTCCAGCCGCGGTAGCCCTCCAGCCGTGGCAGCCGCTCCACTCGGTAGCGGCTGGAGCGGCTGCCGCGGCTGGAGCGGCTGGAGCGGCTGCCGCGGCTGGAGCGGCTGCCGCGGATGGAGAGGCTGGCGCGGCTGGAGGGGCTGGAGCGGCTGCCGCGGCTGGAGCGGCTGGAGCGGCTGCCGCGGCTGGAGCGTCTGCCGCGGCTGGAGGGGCTACCGCGGGGTTGACTCGGCTGGAGCGGATGCCGAGGCTGGAACGGCACTCTCTGGACTCACTGAAATGCATTCTCAGTGGTGCCAGTGCACTCTCTGGACTCACTGCTCTGCATCCCCAGTGGTGCTAGTGCACTCTCTGGACTCACTGCAGTGCATCCCCAGTGGTGCCATTGCACTCTCTGGACTCACTGCACCGCATTCCCACTGGTGCCAGTGCGCTCTCTGGACTCACTGCACTGCATCCCCAGTGGTGCCAGTGCGCTCTCAGGACTCACTGCAGGGCATCCCCAGTGGTGCCAGTGCACTCTCTGGACTCACTGCACTGCATCCCCAGTCCTGCCAGTGCACTCTCTTGACTCACTGCAGTGCATCCCCAGTGGTGCCAGTACACTCACTGGACTGACTGAAGTGCATCCCCAGTGGTGTCAGTGCACTCACTGGAGTCACTGCACTGCATCCCCAGTGGTGCAAGTGCACTCCCTGGACTCACTGCACTGCATTCCCAGTGGTGACAGTGAAGTCTTTGGACTCACTGCACTCCATCCCCACTGGTGCCTTTGCACTCCCTGGACTCACTGCACTGCTCCAGCCGCGGCAGCCGCTCCAGCCGCGGTAGCCCTCCAGCCGTGGCAGCCGCTCCACTCGGTAGCGGCTGGAGCGGCTGCCGCGGTTGGAGCGGCTGGAGCGGCTGCCGCGGCTGGAGCGGCTGCCGCGGATGGAGAGGCTGGCGAGGCTGGAGGGGCTGGAGCGGCTGCCGCGGCTGGAGCGGCTGGAGCGGCTGCCGCGGCTGGAGCGTCTGCCGCGGCTGGAGGGCCTACCGCGGGGTTGACTCGGCTGGAGCGGATACCGAGGCTGGAACGGCACTCTCTGGACTCACTGAAATGCATTCTCAGTGGTGCCAGTGCACTCTCTGGACTCACTGCTCTGCATCCCCAGTGGTGCTAGTGCACTCTGGACTCACTGCAGTGCATCCCCAGTGGTGCCAGTGCACTCTCTGGACTCACTGCACCGCATTCCCACTGGTGTCAGTGCACTCTGTGGACTCACTGCACTGCATCCCCAGTGGTGTCAGTGCACTCTCTGGACTCCCGGCACCGTATCCCCAGTGGTGCCAGTGCATTCGCTGGACTCACGGCACTGCATCCCCAGTGGTGCCAGTGCACTCTCTGGACTCACTGCAGTGCATCCCAAGTGGTGCCAATGCACTCTCTGGACTCACTGCAGTGCATCCCCAGTGGTGCCAGTACACTCACTGGACTCACTGCACTGCATCCCCAGTGGTGCCAGTGCAGTCTCTGCACTCACTGAAGTGCATCTCCAGTGGTGCCAGAGCACTCTCTGGACTCACTGCAGTGCATCCCAGTGGTGCCAGTGCACTCTCTGGACACTCTGCACTGCATCCCCACTGGTGCCAGTGCACTCTCTGGACTCACTGCACTGCATCCCCAGTGGTGCCAGTGCACTCTCTGGACTCACTGCACTGCATCTCCAATGGTGCCAGTGCACTCTCTGGACTCACTGCACTGCATCCCCAGTGGTGCCAATGCACTCTCTGGACTCACTGCTGTGCATCCCCAGTGGTGCCAGTACACTCACTGGACTGACTGAAGTGCATTCCCAGTGGTGACATTGAAGTCTTTGGACTCACTGCACTCCATCCCCACTGGTGCCTTTGCACTCCCTGGACTCACTGCACTGCTCCAGCCGCGGCAGCCGCTCCAGCCGCGGTAGCCCTCCAGCCGTGGCAGCCGCTCCACTCGGTAGCGGCTGGAGCGGCTGCCGCGGCTGGAGCGGCTGGAGCGGCTGCCGCGGCTGGAGCGGCTGCCGCGGATGGAGAGGCTGGCGCGGCTGGAGGGGCTGGAGCGGCTGCCGCGGCTGGAGCGGCTGGAGCGGCTGCCGCGGCTGGAGCGTCTGCCGCGGCTGGAGGGGCTACCGCGGGGTTGACTCGGCTGGAGCGGATGCCGAGGCTGGAACGGCACTCTCTGGACTCACTGAAATGCATTCTCAGTGGTGCCAGTGCACTCTCTGGACTCACTGCTCTGCATCCCCAGTGGTGCTAGTGCACTCTCTGGACTCACTGCAGTGCATCCCCAGTGGTGCCATTGCACTCTCTGGACTCACTGCACCGCATTCCCACTGGTGCCAGTGCGCTCTCTGGACTCACTGCACTGCATCCCCAGTGGTGCCAGTGCGCTCTCAGGACTCACTGCAGGGCATCCCCAGTGGTGCCAGTGCACTCTCTGGACTCACTGCACTGCATCCCCAGTCCTGCCAGTGCACTCTCTTGACTCACTGCAGTGCATCCCCAGTGGTGCCAGTACACTCACTGGACTGACTGAAGTGCATCCCCAGTGGTGTCAGTGCACTCACTGGAGTCACTGCACTGCATCCCCAGTGGTGCAAGTGCACTCCCTGGACTCACTGCACTGCATTCCCAGTGGTGACAGTGAAGTCTTTGGACTCACTGCACTCCATCCCCACTGGTGCCTTTGCACTCCCTGGACTCACTGCACTGCTCCAGCCGCGGCAGCCGCTCCAGCCGCGGTAGCCCTCCAGCCGTGGCAGCCGCTCCACTCGGTAGCGGCTGGAGCGGCTGCCGCGGTTGGAGCGGCTGCCGCGGCTGGAGCGGCTGCCGCGGATGGAGAGGCTGGCGAGGCTGGAGGGGCTGGAGCGGCTGCCGCGGCTGGAGCGGCTGGAGCGGCTGCCGCGGCTGGAGCGTCTGCCGCGGCTGGAGGGCCTACCGCGGGGTTGACTCGGCTGGAGCGGATACCGAGGCTGGAACGGCACTCTCTGGACTCACTGAAATGCATTCTCAGTGGTGCCAGTGCACTCTCTGGACTCACTGCTCTGCATCCCCAGTGGTGCTAGTGCACTCTGGACTCACTGCAGTGCATCCCCAGTGGTGCCAGTGCACTCTCTGGACTCACTGCACCGCATTCCCACTGGTGTCAGTGCACTCTGTGGACTCACTGCACTGCATCCCCAGTGGTGTCAGTGCACTCTCTGGACTCCCGGCACCGTATCCCCAGTGGTGCCAGTGCATTCGCTGGACTCACGGCACTGCATCCACAGTGGTGCCAGTGCACTCTCTGGACTCACTGAAGTGCATTCTCAGTGGAGCCAGTGCACTCTCTGGACTCACTGCACTGCATCCCCAGTGGTGCCAGTGCACTCTCTGGACTCACTGCAGTGCATCCCAAGTGGTGCCAATGCACTCTCTGGACTCACTGCAGTGCATCCCCAGTGGTGCCAGTACACTCACTGGACTCACTGCACTGCATCCCCAGTGGTGCCAGTGCAGTCTCTGCACTCACTGAAGTGCATCTCCAGTGGTGCCAGAGCACTCTCTGGACTCACTGCAGTGCATCACCTGTGGTGCCAGTGCACTCTCTGGACACTCTGCACTGCATCCCCACTGGTGCCAGTGCACTCTCTGGACTCACTGCACTGCATCCCCAGTGGTGCCAGTGCACTCTCTGGACTCACTGCACTGCATCTCCAATGGTGCCAGTGCACTCTCTGGACTCACTGCACTGCATCCCCAGTGGTGCCAATGCACTCTCTGGACTCACTGCTGTGCATCCCCAGTGGTGCCAGTACACTCACTGGACTGACTGAAGTGCATTCCCAGTGGTGACATTGAAGTCTTTGGACTCACTGCACTCCATCCCCACTGGTGCCTTTGCACTCCCTGGACTCACTGCACTGCTCCAGCCGCGGCAGCCGCTCCAGCCGCGGTAGCCCTCCAGCCGTGGCAGCCGCTCCACTCGGTAGCGGCTGGAGCGGCTGCCGCGGCTGGAGCGGCTGCCGCGGCTGGAGCGGCTGCCGCGGATGGAGAGGCTGGCGCGGCTGGAGGGGCTGGAGCGGCTGCCGCGGCTGGAGCGGCTGGAGCGGCTGCCGCGGCTGGAGCGTCTGCCGCGGCTGGAGGGGCTACCGCGGGGTTGACTCGGCTGGAGCGGATGCCGAGGCTGGAACGGCACTCTCTGGACTCACTGAAATGCATTCTCAGTGGTGCCAGTGCACTCTCTGGACTCACTGCTCTGCATCCCCAGTGGTGCTAGTGCACTCTCTGGACTCACTGCAGTGCATCCCCAGTGGTGCCATTGCACTCTCTGGACTCACTGCACCGCATTCCCACTGGTGCCAGTGCGCTCTCTGGACTCACTGCACTGCATCCCCAGTGGTGCCAGTGCGCTCTCAGGACTCACTGCAGGGCATCCCCAGTGGTGCCAGTGCACTCTCTGGACTCACTGCACTGCATCCCCAGTCCTGCCAGTGCACTCTCTTGACTCACTGCAGTGCATCCCCAGTGGTGCCAGTACACTCACTGGACTGACTGAAGTGCATCCCCAGTGGTGTCAGTGCACTCACTGGAGTCACTGCACTGCATCCCCAGTGCTGCAAGTGCACTCCCTGGACTCACTGCACTGCTCCAGCCGCGGCAGCCGCTCCAGCCGCGGTAGCCCTCCAGCCGTGGCAGCCGCTCCACTCGGTAGCGGCTGGAGCGGCTGCCGCGGTTGGAGCGGCTGGAGCGGCTGCCGCGGCTGGAGCGGCTGCCGCGGATGGAGAGGCTGGCGAGGCTGGAGGGGCTGGAGCGGCTGCCGCGGCTGGAGCGGCTGGAGCGGCTGCCGCGGCTGGAGCGTCTGCCGCGGCTGGAGGGCCTACCGCGGGGTTGACTCGGCTGGAGCGGATACCGAGGCTGGAACGGCACTCTCTGGACTCACTGAAATGCATTCTCAGTGGTGCCAGTGCACTCTCTGGACTCACTGCTCTGCATCCCCAGTGGTGCTAGTGCACTCTGGACTCACTGCAGTGCATCCCCAGTGGTGCCAGTGCACTCTCTGGACTCACTGCACCGCATTCCCACTGGTGTCAGTGCACTCTGTGGACTCACTGCACTGCATCCCCAGTGGTGTCAGTGCACTCTCTGGACTCCCGGCACCGTATCCCCAGTGGTGCCAGTGCATTCGCTGGACTCACGGCACTGCATCCACAGTGGTGCCAGTGCACTCTCTGGACTCACTGAAGTGCATTCTCAGTGGAGCCAGTGCACTCTCTGGACTCACTGCACTGCATCCCCAGTGGTGCCAGTGCACTCTCTGGACTCACTGCAGTGCATCCCAAGTGGTGCCAATGCACTCTCTGGACTCACTGCAGTGCATCCCCAGTGGTGCCAGTACACTCACTGGACTCACTGCACTGCATCCCCAGTGGTGCCAGTGCAGTCTCTGCACTCACTGAAGTGCATCTCCAGTGGTGCCAGAGCACTCTCTGGACTCACTGCAGTGCATCCCAGTGGTGCCAGTGCACTCTCTGGACACTCTGCACTGCATCCCCACTGGTGCCAGTGCACTCTCTGGACTCACTGCACTGCATCTCCAATGGTGCCAGTGCACTCTCTGGACTCACTGCACTGCATCCCCAGTGGTGCCAATGCACTCTCTGGACTCACTGCTGTGCATCCCCAGTGGTGCCAGTACACTCACTGGACTGACTGAAGTGCATTCCCAGTGGTGACATTGAAGTCTTTGGACTCACTGCACTCCATCCCCACTGGTGCCTTTGCACTCCCTGGACTCACTGCACTGCTCCAGCCGCGGCAGCCGCTCCAGCCGCGGTAGCCCTCCAGCCGTGGCAGCCGCTCCACTCGGTAGCGGCTGGAGCGGCTGCCGCGGTTGGAGCGGCTGGAGCGGCTGCCGCGGCTGGAGCGGCTGCCGCGGATGGAGAGGCTGGCGAGGCTGGAGGGGCTGGAGCGGCTGCCGCGGCTGGAGCGGCTGGAGCGGCTGCCGCGGCTGGAGCGTCTGCCGCGGCTGGAGGGCCTACCGCGGGGTTGACTCGGCTGGAGCGGATACCGAGGCTGGAACGGCACTCTCTGGACTCACTGAAATGCATTCTCAGTGGTGCCAGTGCACTCTCTGGACTCACTGCTCTGCATCCCCAGTGGTGCTAGTGCACTCTGGACTCACTGCAGTGCATCCCCAGTGGTGCCAGTGCACTCTCTGGACTCACTGCACCGCATTCCCACTGGTGTCAGTGCACTCTGTGGACTCACTGCACTGCATCCCCAGTGGTGTCAGTGCACTCTCTGGACTCACTGCAGTGCATCCCAAGTGGTGCCAATGCACTCTCTGGACTCACTGCAGTGCATCCCCAGTGGTGCCAGTACACTCACTGGACTCACTGCACTGCATCCCCAGTGGTGCCAGTGCAGTCTCTGCACTCACTGAAGTGCATCTCCAGTGGTGCCAGAGCACTCTCTGGACTCACTGCAGTGCATCCCAGTGGTGCCAGTGCACTCTCTGGACACTCTGCACTGCATCCCCACTGGTGCCAGTGCACTCTCTGGACTCACTGCACTGCATCCCCAGTGGTGCCAGTGCACTCTCTGGACTCACTGCACTGCATCTCCAATGGTGCCAGTGCACTCTCTGGACTCACTGCACTGCATCCCCAGTGGTGCCAATGCACTCTCTGGACTCACTGCTGTGCATCCCCAGTGGTGCCAGTACACTCACTGGACTGACTGAAGTGCATTCCCAGTGGTGACATTGAAGTCTTTGGACTCACTGCACTCCATCCCCACTGGTGCCTTTGCACTCCCTGGACTCACTGCACTGCTCCAGCCGCGGCAGCCGCTCCAGCCGCGGTAGCCCTCCAGCCGTGGCAGCCGCTCCACTCGGTAGCGGCTGGAGCGGCTGCCGCGGCTGGA
The DNA here is from genome assembly GCF_964034855.1 of Anser brachyrhynchus. Lineage (NCBI taxonomy): Eukaryota > Metazoa > Chordata > Aves > Anseriformes > Anatidae > Anser > Anser brachyrhynchus. The sequence continues at coordinate 375,383 of NW_027664036.1, forward strand.
GCGGCTGGAGCGGCTGCCGCGGCTGGAGCGGCTGCCGCGGATGGAGAGGCTGGCGCGGCTGGAGGGGCTGGAGCGGCTGCCGCGGCTGGAGCGGCTGGAGCGGCTGCCGCGGCTGGAGCGTCTGCCGCGGCTGGAGGGGCTACCGCGGGGTTGACTCGGCTGGAGCGGATGCCGAGGCTGGAACGGCACTCTCTGGACTCACTGAAATGCATTCTCAGTGGTGCCAGTGCACTCTCTGGACTCACTGCTCTGCATCCCCAGTGGTGCTAGTGCACTCTGGACTCACTGCAGTGCATCCCCAGTGGTGCCAGTGCACTCTCTGGACTCACTGCACCGCATTCCCACTGGTGTCAGTGCACTCTGTGGACTCACTGCACTGCATCCCCAGTGGTGTCAGTGCACTCTCTGGACTCCCGGCACCGTATCCCCAGTGGTGCCAGTGCATTCGCTGGACTCACGGCACTGCATCCCCAGTGGTGCCAGTGCACTCTCTGGACTCACTGCAGTGCATCCCAAGTGGTGCCAATGCACTCTCTGGACTCACTGCAGTGCATCCCCAGTGGTGCCAGTACACTCACTGGACTCACTGCACTGCATCCCCAGTGGTGCCAGTGCAGTCTCTGCACTCACTGAAGTGCATCTCCAGTGGTGCCAGTGCACTCTCTGGACACTCTGCACTGCATCCCCACTGGTGCCAGTGCACTCTCTGGACTCACTGCACTGCATCCCCAGTGGTGCCAATGCACTCTCTGGACTCACTGCAGTGCATCCCCAGTGGTGCCAGTACACTCACTGGACTCACTGCACTGCATCCCAAGTGGTGCCAATGCACTCTCTGGACTCACTGCAGTGCATCCCAGTGGTGCCAGTGCACTCTCTGGACACTCTGCACTGCATCCCCACTGGTGCCAGTGCACTCTCTGGACTCACTGCACTGCATCCCAAGTGGTGCCAATGCACTCTCTGGACTCACTGCAGTGCATCCCCAGTGGTGCCAGTACACTCACTGGACTCACTGCACTGCATCCCAAGTGGTGCCAATGCACTCTCTGGACTCACTGCAGTGCATCCCAGTGGTGCCAGTGCACTCTCTGGACACTCTGCACTGCATCCCCACTGGTGCCAGTGCACTCTCTGGACTCACTGCACTGCATCCCCAGTGGTGCCAGTGCACTCTCTGGACTCACTGCACTGCATCTCCAATGGTGCCAGTGCACTCTCTGGACTCACTGCACTGCATCCCCAGTGGTGCCAATGCACTCTCTGGACTCACTGCTGTGCATCCCCAGTGGTGCCAGTACACTCACTGGACTGACTGAAGTGCATTCCCAGTGGTGACATTGAAGTCTTTAGACTCACTGCACTCCATCCCCACTGGTGCCTTTGCACTCCCTGGACTCACTGCACTGCTCCAGCCGCGGCAGCCGCTCCAGCCGCCGTAGCCCTCCAGCCGTGGCAGCCGCTCCACTCGGTAGCGGCTGGAGCGGCTGCCGCGGCTGGAGCGGCTGGAGCGGCTGCCGCGGCTGGAGCGGCTGCCGCGGATGGAGAGGCTGGCGCGGCTGGAGGGGCTGGAGCGGCTGCCGCGGCTGGAGCGGCTGGAGCGGCTGCCGCGGCTGGAGCGTCTGCCGCGGCTGGAGGGGCTACCGCGGGGTTGACTCGGCTGGAGCGGATGCCGAGGCTGGAACGGCACTCTCTGGACTCACTGAAATGCATTCTCAGTGGTGCCAGTGCACTCTCTGGACTCACTGCTCTGCATCCCCAGTGGTGCTAGTGCACTCTCTGGACTCACTGCAGTGCATCCCCAGTGGTGCCATTGCACTCTCTGGACTCACTGCACCGCATTCCCACTGGTGCCAGTGCGCTCTCTGGACTCACTGCACTGCATCCCCAGTGGTGCCAGTGCGCTCTCAGGACTCACTGCAGGGCATCCCCAGTGGTGCCAGTGCACTCTCTGGACTCACTGCACTGCATCCCCACTCCTGCCAGTGCACTCTCTTGACTCACTGCAGTGCATCCCCAGTGGTGCCAGTACACTCACTGGACTGACTGAAGTGCATCCCCAGTGGTGTCAGTGCACTCACTGGAGTCACTGCACTGCATCCCCAGTGGTGCAAGTGCACTCCCTGGACTCACTGCACTGCATTCCCAGTGGTGACAGTGAAGTCTTTGGACTCACTGCACTCCATCCCCACTGGTGCCTTTGCACTCCCTGGACTCACTGCACTGCTCCAGCCGCGGCAGCCGCTCCAGCCGCGGTAGCCCTCCAGCCGTGGCAGCCGCTCCACTCGGTAGCGGCTGGAGCGGCTGCCGCGGTTGGAGCGGCTGGAGCGGCTGCCGCGGCTGGAGCGGCTGCCGCGGATGGAGAGGCTGGCGAGGCTGGAGGGGCTGGAGCGGCTGCCGCGGCTGGAGCGGCTGGAGCGGCTGCCGCGGCTGGAGCGTCTGCCGCGGCTGGAGGGCCTACCGCGGGGTTGACTCGGCTGGAGCGGATACCGAGGCTGGAACGGCACTCTCTGGACTCACTGAAATGCATTCTCAGTGGTGCCAGTGCACTCTCTGGACTCACTGCTCTGCATCCCCAGTGGTGCTAGTGCACTCTGGACTCACTGCAGTGCATCCCCAGTGGTGCCAGTGCACTCTGTGGACTCACTGCACTGCATCCCCAGTGGTGTCAGTGCACTCTCTGGACTCCGGCACCGTATCCCCAGTGGTGCCAGTGCATTCGCTGGACTCACGGCACTGCATCCACAGTGGTGCCAGTGCACTCTCTGGACTCACTGAAGTGCATTCTCAGTGGAGCCAGTGCACTCTCTGGACTCACTGCACTGCATCCCCAGTGGTGCCAGTGCACTCTCTGGACTCACTGCAGTGCATCCCCAGTGGTGCCATTGCACTCTCTGGACTCACTGCACCGCATTCCCACTGGTGCCAGTGCGCTCTCTGGACTCACTGCACTGCATCCCCAGTGGTGCCAGTGCGCTCTCAGGACTCACTGCAGGGCATCCCCAGTGGTGCCAGTGCACTCTCTGGACTCACTGCACTGCATCCCCAGTCCTGCCAGTGCACTCTCTTGACTCACTGCAGTGCATCCCCAGTGGTGCCAGTACACTCACTGGACTGACTGAAGTGCATCCCCAGTGGTGTCAGTGCACTCACTGGAGTCACTGCACTGCATCCCCAGTGGTGCAAGTGCACTCCCTGGACTCACTGCACTGCATTCCCAGTGGTGACAGTGAAGTCTTTGGACTCACTGCACTCCATCCCCACTGGTGCCTTTGCACTCCCTGGACTCACTGCACTGCTCCAGCCGCGGCAGCCGCTCCAGCCGCGGTAGCCCTCCAGCCGTGGCAGCCGCTCCACTCGGTAGCGGCTGGAGCGGCTGCCGCGGTTGGAGCGGCTGGAGCGGCTGCCGCGGCTGGAGCGGCTGCCGCGGATGGAGAGGCTGGCGAGGCTGGAGGGGCTGGAGCGGCTGCCGCGGCTGGAGCGGCTGGAGCGGCTGCCGCGGCTGGAGCGTCTGCCGCGGCTGGAGGGCCTACCGCGGGGTTGACTCGGCTGGAGCGGATACCGAGGCTGGAACGGCACTCTCTGGACTCACTGAAATGCATTCTCAGTGGTGCCAGTGCACTCTCTGGACTCACTGCTCTGCATCCCCAGTGGTGCTAGTGCACTCTGGACTCACTGCAGTGCATCCCCAGTGGTGCCAGTGCACTCTCTGGACTCACTGCACCGCATTCCCACTGGTGTCAGTGCACTCTGTGGACTCACTGCACTGCATCCCCAGTGGTGTCAGTGCACTCTCTGGACTCCCGGCACCGTATCCCCAGTGGTGCCAGTGCATTCGCTGGACTCACGGCACTGCATCCACAGTGGTGCCAGTGCACTCTCTGGACTCACTGAAGTGCATTCTCAGTGGAGCCAGTGCACTCTCTGGACTCACTGCACTGCATCCCCAGTGGTGCCAGTGCACTCTCTGGACTCACTGCAGTGCATCCCCAGTGGTGCCATTGCACTCTCTGGACTCACTGCACTGCATTCCCACTGGTGCCAGTGCGCTCTCTGGACTCACTGCACTGCATCCCCAGTGGTGCCAGTGCGCTCTCAGGACTCACTGCAGGGCATCCCCAGTGGTGCCAGTGCACTCTCTGGACTCACTGCACTGCATCCCCAGTCCTGCCAGTGCACTCTCTTGACTCACTGCAGTGCATCCCCAGTGGTGCCAGTACACTCACTGGACTGACTGAAGTGCATCCCCAGTGGTGTCAGTGCACTCACTGGAGTCACTGCACTGCATCCCCAGTGGTGCAAGTGCACTCCCTGGACTCACTGCACTGCATTCCCAGTGGTGACAGTGAAGTCTTTGGACTCACTGCACTCCATCCCCACTGGTGCCTTTGCACTCCCTGGACTCACTGCACTGCTCCAGCCGCGGCAGCCGCTCCAGCCGCGGTAGCCCTCCAGCCGTGGCAGCCGCTCCACTCGGTAGCGGCTGGAGCGGCTGCCGCGGTTGGAGCGGCTGGAGCGGCTGCCGCGGCTGGAGCGGCTGCCGCGGATGGAGAGGCTGGCGAGGCTGGAGGGGCTGGAGCGGCTGCCGCGGCTGGAGCGGCTGGAGCGGCTGCCGCGGCTGGAGCGTCTGCCGCGGCTGGAGGGCCTACCGCGGGGTTGACTCGGCTGGAGCGGATACCGAGGCTGGAACGGCACTCTCTGGACTCACTGAAATGCATTCTCAGTGGTGCCAGTGCACTCTCTGGACTCACTGCTCTGCATCCCCAGTGGTGCTAGTGCACTCTGGACTCACTGCAGTGCATCCCCAGTGGTGCCAGTGCACTCTCTGGACTCACTGCACCGCATTCCCACTGGTGTCAGTGCACTCTGTGGACTCACTGCACTGCATCCCCAGTGGTGTCAGTGCACTCTCTGGACTCCCGGCACCGTATCCCCAGTGGTGCCAGTGCATTCGCTGGACTCACGGCACTGCATCCACAGTGGTGCCAGTGCACTCTCTGGACTCACTGAAGTGCATTCTCAGTGGAGCCAGTGCACTCTCTGGACTCACTGCACTGCATCCCCAGTGGTGCCAGTGCACTCTCTGGACTCACTGCAGTGCATCCCAAGTGGTGCCAATGCACTCTCTGGACTCACTGCAGTGCATCCCCAGTGGTGCCAGTACACTCACTGGACTCACTGCACTGCATCCCCAGTGGTGCCAGTGCAGTCTCTGCACTCACTGAAGTGCATCTCCAGTGGTGCCAGAGCACTCTCTGGACTCACTGCAGTGCATCCCAGTGGTGCCAGTGCACTCTCTGGACACTCTGCACTGCATCCCCACTGGTGCCAGTGCACTCTCTGGACTCACTGCACTGCATCCCCAGTGGTGCCAGTGCACTCTCTGGACTCACTGCACTGCATCTCCAATGGTGCCAGTGCACTCTCTGGACTCACTGCACTGCATCCCCAGTGGTGCCAATGCACTCTCTGGACTCACTGCTGTGCATCCCCAGTGGTGCCAGTACACTCACTGGACTGACTGAAGTGCATTCCCAGTGGTGACATTGAAGTCTTTGGACTCACTGCACTCCATCCCCACTGGTGCCTTTGCACTCCCTGGACTCACTGCACTGCTCCAGCCGCGGCAGCCGCTCCAGCCGCGGTAGCCCTCCAGCCGTGGCAGCCGCTCCACTCGGTAGCGGCTGGAGCGGCTGCCGCGGCTGGAGCGGCTGGAGCGGCTGCCGCGGCTGGAGCGGCTGCCGCGGATGGAGAGGCTGGCGCGGCTGGAGGGGCTGGAGCGGCTGCCGCGGCTGGAGCGGCTGGAGCGGCTGCCGCGGCTGGAGCGTCTGCCGCGGCTGGAGGGGCTACCGCGGGGTTGACTCGGCTGGAGCGGATGCCGAGGCTGGAACGGCACTCTCTGGACTCACTGAAATGCATTCTCAGTGGTGCCAGTGCACTCTCTGGACTCACTGCTCTGCATCCCCAGTGGTGCTAGTGCACTCTCTGGACTCACTGCAGTGCATCCCCAGTGGTGCCATTGCACTCTCTGGACTCACTGCACCGCATTCCCACTGGTGCCAGTGCGCTCTCTGGACTCACTGCACTGCATCCCCAGTGGTGCCAGTGCGCTCTCAGGACTCACTGCAGGGCATCCCCAGTGGTGCCAGTGCACTCTCTGGACTCACTGCACTGCATCCCCAGTCCTGCCAGTGCACTCTCTTGACTCACTGCAGTGCATCCCCAGTGGTGCCAGTACACTCACTGGACTGACTGAAGTGCATCCCCAGTGGTGTCAGTGCACTCACTGGAGTCACTGCACTGCATCCCCAGTGGTGCAAGTGCACTCCCTGGACTCACTGCACTGCATTCCCAGTGGTGACAGTGAAGTCTTTGGACTCACTGCACTCCATCCCCACTGGTGCCTTTGCACTCCCTGGACTCACTGCACTGCTCCAGCCGCGGCAGCCGCTCCAGCCGCGGTAGCCCTCCAGCCGTGGCAGCCGCTCCACTCGGTAGCGGCTGGAGCGGCTGCCGCGGTTGGAGCGGCTGGAGCGGCTGCCGCGGCTGGAGCGGCTGCCGCGGATGGAGAGGCTGGCGAGGCTGGAGGGGCTGGAGCGGCTGCCGCGGCTGGAGCGGCTGGAGCGGCTGCCGCGGCTGGAGCGTCTGCCGCGGCTGGAGGGCCTACCGCGGGGTTGACTCGGCTGGAGCGGATACCGAGGCTGGAACGGCACTCTCTGGACTCACTGAAATGCATTCTCAGTGGTGCCAGTGCACTCTCTGGACTCACTGCTCTGCATCCCCAGTGGTGCTAGTGCACTCTGGACTCACTGCAGTGCATCCCCAGTGGTGCCAGTGCACTCTCTGGACTCACTGCACCGCATTCCCACTGGTGTCAGTGCACTCTGTGGACTCACTGCACTGCATCCCCAGTGGTGTCAGTGCACTCTCTGGACTCCCGGCACCGTATCCCCAGTGGTGCCAGTGCATTCGCTGGACTCACGGCACTGCATCCACAGTGGTGCCAGTGCACTCTCTGGACTCACTGAAGTGCATTCTCAGTGGAGCCAGTGCACTCTCTGGACTCACTGCACTGCATCCCCAGTGGTGCCAGTGCACTCTCTGGACTCACTGCAGTGCATCCCAAGTGGTGCCAATGCACTCTCTGGACTCACTGCAGTGCATCCCCAGTGGTGCCAGTACACTCACTGGACTCACTGCACTGCATCCCCAGTGGTGCCAGTGCAGTCTCTGCACTCACTGAAGTGCATCTCCAGTGGTGCCAGAGCACTCTCTGGACTCACTGCAGTGCATCCCAGTGGTGCCAGTGCACTCTCTGGACACTCTGCACTGCATCCCCACTGGTGCCAGTGCACTCTCTGGACTCACTGCACTGCATCCCCAGTGGTGCCAGTGCACTCTCTGGACTCACTGCACTGCATCTCCAATGGTGCCAGTGCACTCTCTGGACTCACTGCACTGCATCCCCAGTGGTGCCAATGCACTCTCTGGACTCACTGCTGTGCATCCCCAGTGGTGCCAGTACACTCACTGGACTGACTGAAGTGCATTCCCAGTGGTGACATTGAAGTCTTTGGACTCACTGCACTCCATCCCCACTGGTGCCTTTGCACTCCCTGGACTCACTGCACTGCTCCAGCCGCGGCAGCCGCTCCAGCCGCGGTAGCCCTCCAGCCGTGGCAGCCGCTCCACTCGGTAGCGGCTGGAGCGGCTGCCGCGGCTGGAGCGGCTGGAGCGGCTGCCGCGGCTGGAGCGGCTGCCGCGGATGGAGAGGCTGGCGCGGCTGGAGGGGCTGGAGCGGCTGCCGCGGCTGGAGCGGCTGGAGCGGCTGCCGCGGCTGGAGCGTCTGCCGCGGCTGGAGGGGCTACCGCGGGGTTGACTCGGCTGGAGCGGATGCCGAGGCTGGAACGGCACTCTCTGGACTCACTGAAATGCATTCTCAGTGGTGCCAGTGCACTCTCTGGACTCACTGCTCTGCATCCCCAGTGGTGCTAGTGCACTCTCTGGACTCACTGCAGTGCATCCCCAGTGGTGCCATTGCACTCTCTGGACTCACTGCACCGCATTCCCACTGGTGCCAGTGCGCTCTCTGGACTCACTGCACTGCATCCCCAGTGGTGCCAGTGCGCTCTCAGGACTCACTGCAGGGCATCCCCAGTGGTGCCAGTGCACTCTCTGGACTCACTGCACTGCATCCCCAGTCCTGCTAGTGCACTCTCTTGACTCACTGCAGTGCATCCCCAGTGGTGCCAGTACACTCACTGGACTGACTGAAGTGCATCCCCAGTGGTGTCAGTGCACTCACTGGAGTCACTGCACTGCATCCCCAGTGGTGCAAGTGCACTCCCTGGACTCACTGCACTGCATTCCCAGTGGTGACAGTGAAGTCTTTGGACTCACTGCACTCCATCCCCACTGGTGCCTTTGCACTCCCTGGACTCACTGCACTGCTCCAGCCGCGGCAGCCGCTCCAGCCGCGGTAGCCCTCCAGCCGTGGCAGCCGCTCCACTCGGTAGCGGCTGGAGCGGCTGCCGCGGTTGGAGCGGCTGGAGCGGCTGCCGCGGCTGGAGCGGCTGCCGCGGATGGAGAGGCTGGCGAGGCTGGAGGGGCTGGAGCGGCTGCCGCGGCTGGAGCGGCTGGAGCGGCTGCCGCGGCTGGAGCGTCTGCCGCGGCTGGAGGGCCTACCGCGGGGTTGACTCGGCTGGAGCGGATACCGAGGCTGGAACGGCACTCTCTGGACTCACTGAAATGCATTCTCAGTGGTGCCAGTGCACTCTCTGGACTCACTGCTCTGCATCCCCAGTGGTGCTAGTGCACTCTGGACTCACTGCAGTGCATCCCCAGTGGTGCCAGTGCACTCTCTGGACTCACTGCACCGCATTCCCACTGGTGTCAGTGCACTCTGTGGACTCACTGCACTGCATCCCCAGTGGTGTCAGTGCACTCTCTGGACTCCCGGCACCGTATCCCCAGTGGTGCCAGTGCATTCGCTGGACTCACGGCACTGCATCCACAGTGGTGCCAGTGCACTCTCTGGACTCACTGAAGTGCATTCTCAGTGGAGCCAGTGCACTCTCTGGACTCACTGCACTGCATCCCCAGTGGTGCCAGTGCACTCTCTGGACTCACTGCAGTGCATCCCAAGTGGTGCCAATGCACTCTCTGGACTCACTGCAGTGCATCCCCAGTGGTGCCAGTACACTCACTGGACTCACTGCACTGCATCCCCAGTGGTGCCAGTGCAGTCTCTGCACTCACTGAAGTGCATCTCCAGTGGTGCCAGAGCACTCTCTGGACTCACTGCAGTGCATCACCTGTGGTGCCAGTGCACTCTCTGGACACTCTGCACTGCATCCCCGCTGGTGCCAGTGCACTCTCTGGACTCACTGCACTGCATCCCCAGTGGTGCCAGTGCACTCTCTGGACTCACTGCACTGCATCCCCAGTGGTGCCAATGCACTCTCTGGACTCACTGCTGTGCATCCCCAGTGGTGCCAGTACACTCACTGGACTGACTGAAGTGCATTCCCAGTGGTGACATTGAAGTCTTTGGACTCACTGCACTCCATCCCCACTGGTGCCTTTGCACTCCCTGGACTCACTGCACTGCTCCAGCCGCGGCAGCCGCTCCAGCCGCGGTAGCCCTCCAGCCGTGGCAGCCGCTCCACTCGGTAGCGGCTGGAGCGGCTGCCGCGGCTGGAGCGGCTGCCGCGGCTGGAGCGGCTGCCGCGGATGGAGAGGCTGGCGCGGCTGGAGGGGCTGGAGCGGCTGCCGCGGCTGGAGCGGCTGGAGCGGCTGCCGCGGCTGGAGCGTCTGCCGCGGCTGGAGGGGCTACCGCGGGGTTGACTCGGCTGGAGCGGATGCCGAGGCTGGAACGGCACTCTCTGGACTCACTGAAATGCATTCTCAGTGGTGCCAGTGCACTCTCTGGACTCACTGCTCTGCATCCCCAGTGGTGCTAGTGCACTCTCTGGACTCACTGCAGTGCATCCCCAGTGGTGCCATTGCACTCTCTGGACTCACTGCACCGCATTCCCACTGGTGCCAGTGCGCTCTCTGGACTCACTGCACTGCATCCCCAGTGGTGCCAGTGCGCTCTCAGGACTCACTGCAGGGCATCCCCAGTGGTGCCAGTACACTCACTGGACTGACTGAAGTGCATCCCCAGTGGTGTCAGTGCACTCACTGGAGTCACTGCACTGCATCCCCAGTGGTGCAAGTGCACTCCCTGGACTCACTGCACTGCATTCCCAGTGGTGACAGTGAAGTCTTTGGACTCACTGCACTCCATCCCCACTGGTGCCTTTGCACTCCCTGGACTCACTGCACTGCTCCAGCCGCGGCAGCCGCTCCAGCCGCGGTAGCCCTCCAGCCGTGGCAGCCGCTCCACTCGGTAGCGGCTGGAGCGGCTGCCGCGGTTGGAGCGGCTGGAGCGGCTGCCGCGGCTGGAGCGGCTGCCGCGGATGGAGAGGCTGGCGAGGCTGGAGGGGCTGGAGCGGCTGCCGCGGCTGGAGCGGCTGGAGCGGCTGCCGCGGCTGGAGCGTCTGCCGCGGCTGGAGGGCCTACCGCGGGGTTGACTCGGCTGGAGCGGATGCCGAGGCTGGAACGGCACTCTCTGGACTCACTGAAATGCATTCTCAGTGGTGCCAGTGCACTCTCTGGACTCACTGCTCTGCATCCCCAGTGGTGCTAGTGCACTCTGGACTCACTGCAGTGCATCCCCAGTGGTGCCAGTGCACTCTCTGGACTCACTGCACCGCATTCCCACTGGTGTCAGTGCACTCTGTGGACTCACTGCACTGCATCCCCAGTGGTGTCAGTGCACTCTCTGGACTCCCGGCACCGTATCCCCAGTGGTGCCAGTGCATTCGCTGGACTCACGGCACTGCATCCACAGTGGTGCCAGTGCACTCTCTGGACTCACTGAAGTGCATTCTCAGTGGAGCCAGTGCACTCTCTGGACTCACTGCACTGCATCCCCAGTGGTGCCAGTGCACTCTCTGGACTCACTGCAGTGCATCCCAAGTGGTGCCAATGCACTCTCTGGACTCACTGCAGTGCATCCCCAGTGGTGCCAGTACACTCACTGGACTCACTGCACTGCATCCCCAGTGGTGCCAGTGCAGTCTCTGCACTCACTGAAGTGCATCTCCAGTGGTGCCAGAGCACTCTCTGGACTCACTGCAGTGCATCACCTGTGGTGCCAGTGCACTCTCTGGACACTCTGCACTGCATCCCCACTGGTGCCAGTGCACTCTCTGGACTCACTGCACTGCATCCCCAGTGGTGCCAGTGCACTCTCTGGACTCACTGCACTGCATCTCCAATGGTGCCAGTGCACTCTCTGGACTCACTGCACTGCATCCCCAGTGGTGCCAATGCACTCTCTGGACTCACTGCTGTGCATCCCCAGTGGTGCCAGTACACTCACTGGACTGACTGAAGTGCATTCCCAGTGGTGACATTGAAGTCTTTGGACTCACTGCACTCCATCCCCACTGGTGCCTTTGCACTCCCTGGACTCACTGCACTGCTCCAGCCGCGGCAGCCGCTCCAGCCGCGGTAGCCCTCCAGCCGTGGCAGCCGCTCCACTCGGTAGCGGCTGGAGCGGCTGCCGCGGCTGGAGCGGCTGCCGCGGCTGGAGCGGCTGCCGCGGATGGAGAGGCTGGCGCGGCTGGAGGGGCTGGAGCGGCTGCCGCGGCTGGAGCGGCTGGAGCGGCTGCCGCGGCTGGAGCGTCTGCCGCGGCTGGAGGGGCTACCGCGGGGTTGACTCGGCTGGAGCGGATGCCGAGGCTGGAACGGCACTCTCTGGACTCACTGAAATGCATTCTCAGTGGTGCCAGTGCACTCTCTGGACTCACTGCTCTGCATCCCCAGTGGTGCTAGTGCACTCTCTGGACTCACTGCAGTGCATCCCCAGTGGTGCCATTGCACTCTCTGGACTCACTGCACCGCATTCCCACTGGTGCCAGTGCGCTCTCTGGACTCACTGCACTGCATCCCCAGTGGTGCCAGTGCGCTCTCAGGACTCACTGCAGGGCATCCCCAGTGGTGCCAGTGCACTCTCTGGACTCACTGCACTGCATCCCCAGTCCTGCCAGTGCACTCTCTTGACTCACTGCAGTGCATCCCCAGTGGTGCCAGTACACTCACTGGACTGACTGAAGTGCATCCCCAGTGGTGCCAGTGCACTCTCTGGACTCACAGCACTGCATGCCCAGTGGTGCCAGTGCACTCTCTGGACTCACTGCATTGCATCCTCAGTGGTGCCAGTGCACTCTCTGGACTCACTGCACTGCATCCCCAGTCCTGCCAGTGCACTCTCTGGACTCACTGCACTGCATCCCCAATGGTGCCAGTGCACTCTCTGGACTCACTGCACTGCTCCAGTCGCGGCAGCCTCTCCAGGCGCACCAGCCGCGGCATCCGCTCCAGCCTCGGCATCCGCTCCAGCCGCGTTAACCGCTCCAGCCGCGGTAGCTCCTCCAGCCGCGCCAGCCGCTCCAGCCGCGGCAGCCGCTCCAGCCGCTCCAGCCGCGGCATCCGCTCCAGCCGCTCCAGCCGCGGCAGCCGCTCCAACCGCGGCAGCCGCTCCAGTCGCGGCAGCCGCTCCAGCCGCTCCAGCCGCGGCAGCCGCTCCAGCCGCTACCGAGTGGAGCGGCTGCCACGGCTGGAGGGCTACCGCGGCTGGAGCGGCTGCCGCGGCTGGAGAGGCTGGCGCGGCTGGAGGGGCTGGAGCGGCTGCCGCGGCTGGAGCGGCTGGAGCGGCTGCCGCGGCTGGAGCGTCTGCCGCGGCTGGAGGGGCTACCGCGGGGTTGACTCGGCTGGAGCGGATGCCGAGGCTGGAACGGCACTCTCTGGACTCACTGAAATGCATTCTCAGTGGTGCCAGTGCACTCTCTGGACTCACTGCACTGCATCCCCAGTGGTGCCAGTGCACTCTCTGGACTCACTGCACTGCATCCCCAGTCCTGCCAGTGCACTCTCTTGACTCACTGCAGTGCATCCCCAGTGGTGCCAGTACACTCACTGGACTGACTGAAGTGCATCCCCAGTGGTGTCAGTGCACTCACTGGAGTCACTGCACTGCATCCCCAGTGGTGCAAGTGCACTCCCTGGACTCACTGCACTGCATTCCCAGTGGTGACAGTGAAGTCTTTGGACTCACTGCACTCCATCCCCACTGGTGCCTTTGCACTCCCTGGACTCACTGCACTGCTCCAGCCGCGGCAGCCGCTCCAGCCGCGGTAGCCCTCCAGCCGTGGCAGCCGCTCCACTCGGTAGCGGCTGGAGCGGCTGCCGCGGTTGGAGCGGCTGGAGCGGCTGCCGCGGCTGGAGCGGCTGCCGCGGATGGAGAGGCTGGCGAGGCTGGAGGGGCTGGAGCGGCTGCCGCGGCTGGAGCGGCTGGAGCGGCTGCCGCGGCTGGAGCGTCTGCCGCGGCTGGAGGGCCTACCGCGGGGTTGACTCGGCTGGAGCGGATACCGAGGCTGGAACGGCACTCTCTGGACTCACTGAAATGCATTCTCAGTGGTGCCAGTGCACTCTCTGGACTCACTGCTCTGCATCCCCAGTGGTGCTAGTGCACTCTGGACTCACTGCAGTGCATCCCCAGTGGTGCCATTGCACTCTCTGGACTCACTGCACCGCATTCCCACTGGTGCCAGTGCGCTCTCTGGACTCACTGCACTGCATCCCCAGTGGTGTCAGTGCACTCTCTGGACTCCCGGCACCGTATCCCCAGTGGTGCCAGTGCATTCGCTGGACTCACGGCACTGCATCCACAGTGGTGCCAGTGCACTCTCTGGACTCACTGAAGTGCATTCTCAGTGGAGCCAGTGCACTCTCTGGACTCACTGCACTGCATCCCCAGTGGTGCCAGTGCACTCTCTGGACTCACTGCAGTGCATCCCAAGTGGTGCCAATGCACTCTCTGGACTCACTGCAGTGCATCCCCAGTGGTGCCAGTACACTCACTGGACTCACTGCACTGCATCCCCAGTGGTGCCAGTGCAGTCTCTGCACTCACTGAAGTGCATCTCCAGTGGTGCCAGAGCACTCTCTGGACTCACTGCAGTGCATCCCAGTGGTGCCAGTGCACTCTCTGGACTCACTGCACTGCATCCCCAGTGGTGCCAGTGCACTCTCTGGACTCACTGCACTGCATCTCCAATGGTGCCAGTGCACTCTCTGGACTCACTGCACTGCATCCCCAGTGGTGCCAATGCACTCTCTGGACTCACTGCTGTGCATCCCCAGTGGTGCCAGTACACTCACTGGACTGACTGAAGTGCATTCCCAGTGGTGACATTGAAGTCTTTGGACTCACTGCACTCCATCCCCACTGGTGCCTTTGCACTCCCTGGACTCACTGCACTGCTCCAGCCGCGGCAGCCGCTCCAGCCGCGGTAGCCCTCCAGCCGTGGCAGCCGCTCCACTCGGTAGCGGCTGGAGCGGCTGCCGCGGCTGGAGCGGCTGGAGCGGCTGCCGCGGCTGGAGCGGCTGCCGCGGATGGAGAGGCTGGCGCGGCTGGAGGGGCTGGAGCGGCTGCCGCGGCTGGAGCGGCTGGAGCGGCTGCCGCGGCTGGAGCGTCTGCCGCGGCTGGAGGGGCTACCGCGGGGTTGACTCGGCTGGAGCGGATGCCGAGGCTGGAACGGCACTCTCTGGACTCACTGAAATGCATTCTCAGTGGTGCCAGTGCACTCTCTGGACTCACTGCTCTGCATCCCCAGTGGTGCTAGTGCACTCTCTGGACTCACTGCAGTGCATCCCCAGTGGTGCCATTGCACTCTCTGGACTCACTGCACCGCATTCCCACTGGTGCCAGTGCGCTCTCTGGACTCACTGCACTGCATCCCCAGTGGTGCCAGTGCGCTCTCAGGACTCACTGCAGGGCATCCCCAGTGGTGCCAGTGCACTCTCTGGACTCACTGCACTGCATCCCCAGTCCTGCCAGTGCACTCTCTTGACTCACTGCAGTGCATCCCCAGTGGTGCCAGTACACTCACTGGACTGACTGAAGTGCATCCCCAGTGGTGTCAGTGCACTCACTGGAGTCACTGCACTGCATCCCCAGTGGTGCAAGTGCACTCCCTGGACTCACTGCACTGCATTCCCAGTGGTGACAGTGAAGTCTTTGGAATCACTGCACTCCATCCCCACTGGTGCCTTTGCACTCCCTGGACTCACTGCACTGCTCCAGCCGCGGCAGCCGCTCCAGCCGCGGTAGCCCTCCAGCCGTGGCAGCCGCTCCACTCGGTAGCGGCTGGAGCGGCTGCCGCGGTTGGAGCGGCTGGAGCGGCTGCCGCGGCTGGAGCGGCTGCCGCGGATGGAGAGGCTGGCGAGGCTGGAGGGGCTGGAGCGGCTGCCGCGGCTGGAGCGGCTGGAGCGGCTGCCGCGGCTGGAGCGTCTGCCGCGGCTGGAGGGCCTACCGCGGGGTTGACTCGGCTGGAGCGGATACCGAGGCTGGAACGGCACTCTCTGGACTCACTGAAATGCATTCTCAGTGGTGCCAGTGCACTCTCTGGACTCACTGCTCTGCATCCCCAGTGGTGCTAGTGCACTCTGGACTCACTGCAGTGCATCCCCAGTGGTGCCAGTGCACTCTCTGGACTCACTGCACCGCATTCCCACTGGTGTCAGTGCACTCTGTGGACTCACTGCACTGCATCCCCAGTGGTGTCAGTGCACTCTCTGGACTCCCGGCACCGTATCCCCAGTGGTGCCAGTGCATTCGCTGGACTCACGGCACTGCATCCACAGTGGTGCCAGTGCACTCTCTGGACTCACTGAAGTGCATTCTCAGTGGAGCCAGTGCACTCTCTGGACTCACTGCACTGCATCCCCAGTGGTGCCAGTGCACTCTCTGGACTCACTGCAGTGCATCCCAAGTGGTGCCAATGCACTCTCTGGACTCACTGCAGTGCATCCCCAGTGGTGCCAGTACACTCACTGGACTCACTGCACTGCATCCCCAGTGGTGCCAGTGCAGTCTCTGCACTCACTGAAGTGCATCTCCAGTGGTGCCAGAGCACTCTCTGGACTCACTGCAGTGCATCCCAGTGGTGCCAGTGCACTCTCTGGACACTCTGCACTGCATCCCCACTGGTGCCAGTGCACTCTCTGGACTCACTGCACTGCATCCCCAGTGGTGCCAGTGCACTCTCTGGACTCACTGCACTGCATCTCCAATGGTGCCAGTGCACTCTCTGGACTCACTGCACTGCATCCCCAGTGGTGCCAATGCACTCTCTGGACTCACTGCTGTGCATCCCCAGTGGTGCCAGTACACTCACTGGACTGACTGAAGTGCATTCCCAGTGGTGACATTGAAGTCTTTGGACTCACTGCACTCCATCCCCACTGGTGCCTTTGCACTCCCTGGACTCACTGCACTGCTCCAGCCGCGGCAGCCGCTCCAGCCGCGGTAGCCCTCCAGCCGTGGCAGCCGCTCCACTCGGTAGCGGCTGGAGCGGCTGCCGCGGCTGGAGCGGCTGGAGCGGCTGCCGCGGCTGGAGCGGCTGCCGCGGATGGAGAGGCTGGCGCGGCTGGAGGGGCTGGAGCGGCTGCCGCGGCTGGAGCGGCTGGAGCGGCTGCCGCGGCTGGAGCGTCTGCCGCGGCTGGAGGGGCTACCGCGGGGTTGACTCGGCTGGAGCGGATGCCGAGGCTGGAACGGCACTCTCTGGACTCACTGAAATGCATTCTCAGTGGTGCCAGTGCACTCTCTGGACTCACTGCTCTGCATCCCCAGTGGTGCTAGTGCACTCTCTGGACTCACTGCAGTGCATCCCCAGTGGTGCCATTGCACTCTCTGGACTCACTGCACCGCATTCCCACTGGTGCCAGTGCGCTCTCTGGACTCACTGCACTGCATCCCCAGTGGTGCCAGTGCGCTCTCAGGACTCACTGCAGGGCATCCCCAGTGGTGCCAGTGCACTCTCTGGACTCACTGCACTGCATCCCCAGTCCTGCCAGTGCACTCTCTTGACTCACTGCAGTGCATCCCCAGTGGTGCCAGTACACTCACTGGACTGACTGAAGTGCATCCCCAGTGGTGTCAGTGCACTCACTGGAGTCACTGCACTGCATCCCCAGTGGTGCAAGTGCACTCCCTGGACTCACTGCACTGCATTCCCAGTGGTGACAGTGAAGTCTTTGGACTCACTGCACTCCATCCCCACTGGTGCCTTTGCACTCCCTGGACTCACTGCACTGCTCCAGCCGCGGCAGCCGCTCCAGCCGCGGTAGCCCTCCAGCCGTGGCAGCCGCTCCACTCGGTAGCGGCTGGAGCGGCTGCCGCGGTTGGAGCGGCTGGAGCGGCTGCCGCGGCTGGAGCGGCTGCCGCGGATGGAGAGGCTGGCGAGGCTGGAGGGGCTGGAGCGGCTGCCGCGGCTGGAGCGGCTGGAGCGGCTGCCGCGGCTGGAGCGTCTGCCGCGGCTGGAGGGCCTACCGCGGGGTTGACTCGGCTGGAGCGGATACCGAGGCTGGAACGGCACTCTCTGGACTCACTGAAATGCATTCTCAGTGGTGCCAGTGCACTCTCTGGACTCACTGCTCTGCATCCCCAGTGGTGCTAGTGCACTCTGGACTCACTGCAGTGCATCCCCAGTGGTGCCAGTGCACTCTCTGGACTCACTGCACCGCATTCCCACTGGTGTCAGTGCACTCTGTGGACTCACTGCACTGCATCCCCAGTGGTGTCAGTGCACTCTCTGGACTCCCGGCACCGTATCCCCAGTGGTGCCAGTGCATTCGCTGGACTCACGGCACTGCATCCACAGTGGTGCCAGTGCACTCTCTGGACTCACTGAAGTGCATTCTCAGTGGAGCCAGTGCACTCTCTGGACTCACTGCACTGCATCCCCAGTGGTGCCAGTGCACTCTCTGGACTCACTGCAGTGCATCCCAAGTGGTGCCAATGCACTCTCTGGACTCACTGCAGTGCATCCCCAGTGGTGCCAGTACACTCACTGGACTCACTGCACTGCATCCCCAGTGGTGCCAGTGCAGTCTCTGCACTCACTGAAGTGCATCTCCAGTGGTGCCAGAGCACTCTCTGGACTCACTGCAGTGCATCACCTGTGGTGCCAGTGCACTCTCTGGACACTCTGCACTGCATCCCCACTGGTGCCAGTGCACTCTCTGGACTCACTGCACTGCATCCCCAGTGGTGCCAGTGCACTCTCTGGACTCACTGCACTGCATCTCCAATGGTGCCAGTGCACTCTCTGGACTCACTGCACTGCATCCCCAGTGGTGCCAATGCACTCTCTGGACTCACTGCTGTGCATCCCCAGTGGTGCCAGTACACTCACTGGACTGACTGAAGTGCATTCCCAGTGGTGACATTGAAGTCTTTGGACTCACTGCACTCCATCCCCACTGGTGCCTTTGCACTCCCTGGACTCACTGCACTGCTCCAGCCGCGGCAGCCGCTCCAGCCGCGGTAGCCCTCCAGCCGTGGCAGCCGCTCCACTCGGTAGCGGCTGGAGCGGCTGCCGCGGCTGGAGCGGCTGCCGCGGCTGGAGCGGCTGCCGCGGATGGAGAGGCTGGCGCGGCTGGAGGGGCTGGAGCGGCTGCCGCGGCTGGAGCGGCTGGAGCGGCTGCCGCGGCTGGAGCGTCTGCCGCGGCTGGAGGGGCTACCGCGGGGTTGACTCGGCTGGAGCGGATGCCGAGGCTGGAACGGCACTCTCTGGACTCACTGAAATGCATTCTCAGTGGTGCCAGTGCACTCTCTGGACTCACTGCTCTGCATCCCCAGTGGTGCTAGTGCACTCTCTGGACTCACTGCAGTGCATCCCCAGTGGTGCCATTGCACTCTCTGGACTCACTGCACCGCATTCCCACTGGTGCCAGTGCTCTCTCTGGACTCACTGCACTGCATCCCCAGTGGTGCCAGTGCGCTCTCAGGACTCACTGCAGGGCATCCCCAGTGGTGCCAGTGCACTCTCTGGACTCACTGCACTGCATCCCCAGTCCTGCCAGTGCACTCTCTTGACTCACTGCAGTGCATCCCCAGTGGTGCCAGTACACTCACTGGACTGACTGAAGTGCATCCCCAGTGGTGCCAGTGCACTCTCTGGACTCACAGCACTGCATGCCCAGTGGTGCCAGTGCACTCTCTGGACTCACTGCATTGCATCCTCAGTGGTGCCAGTGCACTCTCTGGACTCACTGCACTGCATCCCCAGTCCTGCCAGTGCACTCTCTGGACTCACTGCACTGCATCCCCAATGGTGCCAGTGCACTCTCTGGACTCACTGCACTGCTCCAGCCGCGGCAGCCTCTCCAGGCGCACCAGCCGCGGCATCCGCTCCAGCCTCGGCATCCGCTCCAGCCGCGTTAACCGCTCCAGCCGCGGTAGCTCCTCCAGCCGCGCCAGCCGCTCCAGCCGCGGCAGCCGCTCCAGCCGCTCCAGCCGCGGCATCCGCTCCAGCCGCTCCAGCCGCGGCAGCCGCTCCAACCGCGGCAGCCGCTCCAGTCGCGGCAGCCGCTCCAGCCGCTCCAGCCGCGGCAGCCGCTCCAGCCGCTACCGAGTGGAGCGGCTGCCACGGCTGGAGGGCTACCGCGGCTGGAGCGGCTGCCGCGGCTGGAGAGGCTGGCGCGGCTGGAGGGGCTGGAGCGGCTGCCGCGGCTGGAGCGGCTGGAGCGGCTGCCGCGGCTGGAGCGTCTGCCGCGGCTGGAGGGGCTACCGCGGGGTTGACTCGGCTGGAGCGGATGCCGAGGCTGGAACGGCACTCTCTGGACTCACTGAAATGCATTCTCAGTGGTGCCAGTGCACTCTCTGGACTCACTGCTCTGCATCCCCAGTGGTGCTAGTGCACTCTCTGGACTCACTGCAGTGCATCCCCAGTGGTGCCATTGCACTCTCTGGACTCACTGCACCGCATTCCCACTGGTGCCAGTGCGCTCTCTGGACTCACTGCACTGCATCCCCAGTGGTGCCAGTGCGCTCTCAGGACTCACTGCAGGGCATCCCCAGTGGTGCCAGTGCACTCTCTGGACTCACTGCACTGCATCCCCAGTCCTGCCAGTGCACTCTCTTGACTCACTGCAGTGCATCCCCAGTGGTGCCAGTACACTCACTGGACTGACTGAAGTGCATCCCCAGTGGTGTCAGTGCACTCACTGGAGTCACTGCACTGCATCCCCAGTGGTGCAAGTGCACTCCCTGGACTCACTGCACTGCATTCCCAGTGGTGACAGTGAAGTCTTTGGACTCACTGCACTCCATCCCCACTGGTGCCTTTGCACTCCCTGGACTCACTGCACTGCTCCAGCCGCGGCAGCCGCTCCAGCCGCGGTAGCCCTCCAGCCGTGGCAGCCGCTCCACTCGGTAGCGGCTGGAGCGGCTGCCGCGGTTGGAGCGGCTGGAGCGGCTGCCGCGGCTGGAGCGGCTGCCGCGGATGGAGAGGCTGGCGAGGCTGGAGGGGCTGGAGCGGCTGCCGCGGCTGGAGCGGCTGGAGCGGCTGCCGCGGCTGGAGCGTCTGCCGCGGCTGGAGGGCCTACCGCGGGGTTGACTCGGCTGGAGCGGATACCGAGGCTGGAACGGCACTCTCTGGACTCACTGAAATGCATTCTCAGTGGTGCCAGTGCACTCTCTGGACTCACTGCTCTGCATCCCCAGTGGTGCTAGTGCACTCTGGACTCACTGCAGTGCATCCCCAGTGGTGCCAGTGCACTCTCTGGACTCACTGCACCGCATTCCCACTGGTGTCAGTGCACTCTGTGGACTCACTGCACTGCATCCCCAGTGGTGTCAGTGCACTCTCTGGACTCCCGGCACCGTATCCCCAGTGGTGCCAGTGCATTCGCTGGACTCACGGCACTGCATCCCCAGTGGTGCCAGTGCACTCTCTGGACTCACTGCAGTGCATCCCAAGTGGTGCCAATGCACTCTCTGGACTCACTGCAGTGCATCCCCAGTGGTGCCAGTACACTCACTGGACTCACTGCACTGCATCCCCAGTGGTGCCAGTGCAGTCTCTGCACTCACTGAAGTGCATCTCCAGTGGTGCCAGAGCACTCTCTGGACTCACTGCAGTGCATCCCAGTGGTGCCAGTGCACTCTCTGGACACTCTGCACTGCATCCCCACTGGTGCCAGTGCACTCTCTGGACTCACTGCACTGCATCCCCAGTGGTGCCAGTGCACTCTCTGGACTCACTGCACTGCATCTCCAATGGTGCCAGTGCACTCTCTGGACTCACTGCACTGCATCCCCAGTGGTGCCAATGCACTCTCTGGACTCACTGCTGTGCATCCCCAGTGGTGCCAGTACACTCACTGGACTGACTGAAGTGCATTCCCAGTGGTGACATTGAAGTCTTTGGACTCACTGCACTCCATCCCCACTGGTGCCTTTGCACTCCCTGGACTCACTGCACTGCTCCAGCCGCGGCAGCCGCTCCAGCCGCGGTAGCCCTCCAGCCGTGGCAGCCGCTCCACTCGGTAGCGGCTGGAGCGGCTGCCGCGGCTGGAGCGGCTGGAGCGGCTGCCGCGGCTGGAGCGGCTGCCGCGGATGGAGAGGCTGGCGCGGCTGGAGGGGCTGGAGCGGCTGCCGCGGCTGGAGCGGCTGGAGCGGCTGCCGCGGCTGGAGCGTCTGCCGCGGCTGGAGGGGCTACCGCGGGGTTGACTCGGCTGGAGCGGATGCCGAGGCTGGAACGGCACTCTCTGGACTCACTGAAATGCATTCTCAGTGGTGCCAGTGCACTCTCTGGACTCACTGCTCTGCATCCCCAGTGGTGCTAGTGCACTCTCTGGACTCACTGCAGTGCATCCCCAGTGGTGCCATTGCACTCTCTGGACTCACTGCACCGCATTCCCACTGGTGCCAGTGCGCTCTCTGGACTCACTGCACTGCATCCCCAGTGGTGCCAGTGCGCTCTCAGGACTCACTGCAGGGCATCCCCAGTGGTGCCAGTGCACTCTCTGGACTCACTGCACTGCATCCCCAGTCCTGCCAGTGCACTCTCTTGACTCACTGCAGTGCATCCCCAGTGGTGCCAGTACACTCACTGGA
Source organism: Anser brachyrhynchus (assembly GCF_964034855.1). Taxonomy (NCBI): domain Eukaryota; kingdom Metazoa; phylum Chordata; class Aves; order Anseriformes; family Anatidae; genus Anser; species Anser brachyrhynchus. The sequence goes on from NW_027664036.1 coordinate 397,401, forward strand.
CTGACTGAAGTGCATCCCCAGTGGTGTCAGTGCACTCACTGGAGTCACTGCACTGCATCCCCAGTGGTGCAAGTGCACTCCCTGGACTCACTGCACTGCATTCCCAGTGGTGACAGTGAAGTCTTTGGACTCACTGCACTCCATCCCCACTGGTGCCTTTGCACTCCCTGGACTCACTGCACTGCTCCAGCCGCGGCAGCCGCTCCAGCCGCGGTAGCCCTCCAGCCGTGGCAGCCGCTCCACTCGGTAGCGGCTGGAGCGGCTGCCGCGGTTGGAGCGGCTGGAGCGGCTGCCGCGGCTGGAGCGGCTGCCGCGGATGGAGAGGCTGGCGAGGCTGGAGGGGCTGGAGCGGCTGCCGCGGCTGGAGCGGCTGGAGCGGCTGCCGCGGCTGGAGCGTCTGCCGCGGCTGGAGGGCCTACCGCGGGGTTGACTCGGCTGGAGCGGATACCGAGGCTGGAACGGCACTCTCTGGACTCACTGAAATGCATTCTCAGTGGTGCCAGTGCACTCTCTGGACTCACTGCTCTGCATCCCCAGTGGTGCTAGTGCACTCTGGACTCACTGCAGTGCATCCCCAGTGGTGCCAGTGCACTCTCTGGACTCACTGCACCGCATTCCCACTGGTGTCAGTGCACTCTGTGGACTCACTGCACTGCATCCCCAGTGGTGTCAGTGCACTCTCTGGACTCCCGGCACCGTATCCCCAGTGGTGCCAGTGCATTCGCTGGACTCACGGCACTGCATCCACAGTGGTGCCAGTGCACTCTCTGGACTCACTGAAGTGCATTCTCAGTGGAGCCAGTGCACTCTCTGGACTCACTGCACTGCATCCCCAGTGGTGCCAGTGCACTCTCTGGACTCACTGCAGTGCATCCCAAGTGGTGCCAATGCACTCTCTGGACTCACTGCAGTGCATCCCCAGTGGTGCCAGTACACTCACTGGACTCACTGCACTGCATCCCCAGTGGTGCCAGTGCAGTCTCTGCACTCACTGAAGTGCATCTCCAGTGGTGCCAGAGCACTCTCTGGACTCACTGCAGTGCATCACCTGTGGTGCCAGTGCACTCTCTGGACACTCTGCACTGCATCCCCACTGGTGCCAGTGCACTCTCTGGACTCACTGCACTGCATCCCCAGTGGTGCCAGTGCACTCTCTGGACTCACTGCACTGCATCTCCAATGGTGCCAGTGCACTCTCTGGACTCACTGCACTGCATCCCCAGTGGTGCCAATGCACTCTCTGGACTCACTGCTGTGCATCCCCAGTGGTGCCAGTACACTCACTGGACTGACTGAAGTGCATTCCCAGTGGTGACATTGAAGTCTTTGGACTCACTGCACTCCATCCCCACTGGTGCCTTTGCACTCCCTGGACTCACTGCACTGCTCCAGCCGCGGCAGCCGCTCCAGCCGCGGTAGCCCTCCAGCCGTGGCAGCCGCTCCACTCGGTAGCGGCTGGAGCGGCTGCCGCGGCTGGAGCGGCTGCCGCGGCTGGAGCGGCTGCCGCGGATGGAGAGGCTGGCGCGGCTGGAGGGGCTGGAGCGGCTGCCGCGGCTGGAGCGTCTGCCGCGGCTGGAGGGGCTACCGCGGGGTTGACTCGGCTGGAGCGGATGCCGAGGCTGGAACGGCACTCTCTGGACTCACTGAAATGCATTCTCAGTGGTGCCAGTGCACTCTCTGGACTCACTGCTCTGCATCCCCAGTGGTGCTAGTGCACTCTCTGGACTCACTGCAGTGCATCCCCAGTGGTGCCATTGCACTCTCTGGACTCACTGCACCGCATTCCCACTGGTGCCAGTGCGCTCTCTGGACTCACTGCACTGCATCCCCAGTGGTGCCAGTGCGCTCTCAGGACTCACTGCAGGGCATCCCCAGTGGTGCCAGTGCACTCTCTGGACTCACTGCACTGCATCCCCAGTCCTGCCAGTGCACTCTCTTGACTCACTGCAGTGCATCCCCAGTGGTGCCAGTACACTCACTGGACTGACTGAAGTGCATCCCCAGTGGTGTCAGTGCACTCACTGGAGTCACTGCACTGCATCCCCAGTGGTGCAAGTGCACTCCCTGGACTCACTGCACTGCATTCCCAGTGGTGACAGTGAAGTCTTTGGACTCACTGCACTCCATCCCCACTGGTGCCTTTGCACTCCCTGGACTCACTGCACTGCTCCAGCCGCGGCAGCCGCTCCAGCCGCGGTAGCCCTCCAGCCGTGGCAGCCGCTCCACTCGGTAGCGGCTGGAGCGGCTGCCGCGGTTGGAGCGGCTGGAGCGGCTGCCGCGGCTGGAGCGGCTGCCGCGGATGGAGAGGCTGGCGAGGCTGGAGGGGCTGGAGCGGCTGCCGCGGCTGGAGCGGCTGGAGCGGCTGCCGCGGCTGGAGCGTCTGCCGCGGCTGGAGGGCCTACCGCGGGGTTGACTCGGCTGGAGCGGATACCGAGGCTGGAACGGCACTCTCTGGACTCACTGAAATGCATTCTCAGTGGTGCCAGTGCACTCTCTGGACTCACTGCTCTGCATCCCCAGTGGTGCTAGTGCACTCTGGACTCACTGCAGTGCATCCCCAGTGGTGCCAGTGCACTCTCTGGACTCACTGCACCGCATTCCCACTGGTGTCAGTGCACTCTGTGGACTCACTGCACTGCATCCCCAGTGGTGTCAGTGCACTCTCTGGACTCCCGGCACCGTATCCCCAGTGGTGCCAGTGCATTCGCTGGACTCACGGCACTGCATCCACAGTGGTGCCAGTGCACTCTCTGGACTCACTGAAGTGCATTCTCAGTGGAGCCAGTGCACTCTCTGGACTCACTGCACTGCATCCCCAGTGGTGCCAGTGCACTCTCTGGACTCACTGCAGTGCATCCCAAGTGGTGCCAATGCACTCTCTGGACTCACTGCAGTGCATCCCCAGTGGTGCCAGTACACTCACTGGACTCACTGCACTGCATCCCCAGTGGTGCCAGTGCAGTCTCTGCACTCACTGAAGTGCATCTCCAGTGGTGCCAGAGCACTCTCTGGACTCACTGCAGTGCATCCCAGTGGTGCCAGTGCACTCTCTGGACACTCTGCACTGCATCCCCACTGGTGCCAGTGCACTCTCTGGACTCACTGCACTGCATCTCCAATGGTGCCAGTGCACTCTCTGGACTCACTGCACTGCATCCCCAGTGGTGCCAATGCACTCTCTGGACTCACTGCTGTGCATCCCCAGTGGTGCCAGTACACTCACTGGACTGACTGAAGTGCATTCCCAGTGGTGACATTGAAGTCTTTGGACTCACTGCACTCCATCCCCACTGGTGCCTTTGCACTCCCTGGACTCACTGCACTGCTCCAGCCGCGGCAGCCGCTCCAGCCGCGGTAGCCCTCCAGCCGTGGCAGCCGCTCCACTCGGTAGCGGCTGGAGCGGCTGCCGCGGCTGGAGCGGCTGGAGCGGCTGCCGCGGCTGGAGCGGCTGCCGCGGTTGGAGCGGCTGGAGCGGCTGCCGCGGCTGGAGCGGCTGCCGCGGATGGAGAGGCTGGCGCGGCTGGAGGGGCTGGAGCGGCTGCCGCGGCTGGAGCGGCTGGAGCGGCTGCCGCGGCTGGAGCGTCTGCCGCGGCTGGAGGGGCTACCGCGGGGTTGACTCGGCTGGAGCGGATGCCGAGGCTGGAACGGCACTCTCTGGACTCACTGAAATGCATTCTCAGTGGTGCCAGTGCACTCTCTGGACTCACTGCTCTGCATCCCCAGTGGTGCTAGTGCACTCTCTGGACTCACTGCAGTGCATCCCCAGTGGTGCCAGTGCACTCTCTGGACTCACTGCACCGCATTCCCACTGGTGCCAGTGCGCTCTCTGGACTCACTGCACTGCATCCCCAGTGGTGCCAGTGCGCTCTCAGGACTCACTGCAGGGCATCCCCAGTGGTGCCAGTGCACTCTCTGGACTCACTGCACTGCATCCCCAGTCCTGCCAGTGCACTCTCTTGACTCACTGCAGTGCATCCCCAGTGGTGCCAGTACACTCACTGGACTGACTGAAGTGCATCCCCAGTGGTGTCAGTGCACTCACTGGAGTCACTGCACTGCATCCCCAGTGGTGCCAGTGCACTCTCTGGACTCACTGCAGTGCATCCCAAGTGGTGCCAATGCACTCTCTGGACTCACTGCAGTGCATCCCCAGTGGTGCCAGTACACTCACTGGACTCACTGCACTGCATCCCCAGTGGTGCCAGTGCAGTCTCTGCACTCACTGAAGTGCATCTCCAGTGGTGCCAGAGCACTCTCTGGACTCACTGCAGTGCATCCCAGTGGTGCCAGTGCACTCTCTGGACACTCTGCACTGCATCCCCACTGGTGCCAGTGCACTCTCTGGACTCACTGCACTGCATCCCCAGTGGTGCCAGTGCACTCTCTGGACTCACTGCACTGCATCTCCAATGGTGCCAGTGCACTCTCTGGACTCACTGCACTGCATCCCCAGTGGTGCCAATGCACTCTCTGGACTCACTGCTGTGCATCCCCAGTGGTGCCAGTACACTCACTGGACTGACTGAAGTGCATTCCCAGTGGTGACAGTGAAGTCTTTGGACTCACTGCACTCCATCCCCACTGGTGCCTTTGCACTCCCTGGACTCACTGCACTGCTCCAGCCGCGGCAGCCGCTCCAGCCGCGGTAGCCCTCCAGCCGTGGCAGCCGCTCCACTCGGTAGCGGCTGGAGCGGCTGCCGCGGCTGGAGCGGCTGGAGCGGCTGCCGCGGCTGGAGCGGCTGCCGCGGATGGAGAGGCTGGCGCGGCTGGAGGGGCTGGAGCGGCTGCCGCGGCTGGAGCGGCTGGAGCGGCTGCCGCGGCTGGAGCGTCTGCCGCGGCTGGAGGGGCTACCGCGGGGTTGACTCGGCTGGAGCGGATGCCGAGGCTGGAACGGCACTCTCTGGACTCACTGAAATGCATTCTCAGTGTTGCCAGTGCACTCTCTGGACTCACTGCTCTGCATCCCCAGTGGTGCTAGTGCACTCTCTGGACTCACTGCAGTGCATCCCCAGTGGTGCCATTGCACTCTCTGGACTCACTGCACCGCATTCCCACTGGTGCCAGTGCGCTCTCTGGACTCACTGCACTGCATCCCCAGTGGTGCCAGTGCGCTCTCAGGACTCACTGCAGGGCATCCCCAGTGGTGCCAGTGCACTCTCTGGACTCACTGCACTGCATCCCCAGTCCTGCCAGTGCACTCTCTTGACTCACTGCAGTGCATCCCCAGTGGTGCCAGTACACTCACTGGACTGACTGAAGTGCATCCCCAGTGGTGCCAGTGCACTCTCTGGACTCACAGCACTGCATGCCCAGTGGTGCCAGTGCACTCTCTGGACTCACTGCATTGCATCCTCAGTGGTGCCAGTGCACTCTCTGGACTCACTGCACTGCATCCCCAGTCCTGCCAGTGCACTCTCTGGACTCACTGCACTGCATCCCCAATGGTGCCAGTGCACTCTCTGGACTCACTGCACTGCTCCAGCCGCGGCAGCCTCTCCAGGCGCACCAGCCGCGGCATCCGCTCCAGCCTCGGCATCCGCTCCAGCCGCGTTAACCGCTCCAGCCGCGGTAGCTCCTCCAGCCGCGCCAGCCGCTCCAGCCGCGGCAGCCGCTCCAGCCGCTCCAGCCGCGGCATCCGCTCCAGCCGCTCCAGCCGCGGCAGCCGCTCCAGCCGCTCCAGCCGCGGCAGCCGCTCCAGCCGCTCCAGTCGCGGCAGCCGCTCCAGCCGCTCCAGCCGCGGCAGCCGCTCCAGCCGCTACCGAGTGGAGCGGCTGCCACGGCTGGAGGGCTACCGCGGCTGGAGCGGCTGCCGCGGCTGGAGCAGTGCAGTGAGTCCAGGGAGTGCAAAGGCACCAGTGGGGATGGAGTGCAGTGAGTCCAAAGACTTCACTGTCACCACTGGGGATGCAGTGCAGTGAGTCCAGAGAGTGCACTGGCACCACTGGGGATGCCCTGCAGTGAGTCCAGAGAGTGCACTGGCACCACTGGGGATGCACTACAGTGAGTCCAGGGATAGCACTGGCACCACTGGGGATGCAGTGCAGTGAGTCCAGAGAGTGCACTGGCACCACTGGGGATGCCCTGCAGTGAGCCCAGAGAGTGCACTGGCACCACTGGGGATGCACTGCAGTGAGTCCAGAGAGTGCACTGGCACCACTGGGGATGCAGTGCAGTGAGTCCAGAGAGTGCACTGGCACCACTGGGGATGCAGTGCAGTGAGTCCAGAGAGTGCACAGGCTCCACTGAGAATGCACTTCAGTGAGTCCAGAGAGTGCACTGGCACCACTGGGGATGCACTGCAGTGAGTCCAGAGAGTGCACTGGCAGCACTGGGGATGCAGTGCAGTGAGTCCAGAGAGTGCACTGGCACCACAGGTGATGCACTCCAGTGAGTCCAGAGAGTGCACTTGCACCACGGGGGATGCAGTGCAGTGAGTCCAGAGAGCGCACTGGCACCACTGGGGATGCACTGCAGTGAGTCCACAGAGTGCAATGGCACCACTGGGGATGCAGTGCAGTGAGTCCAGAGAGTGCACTGGCACCACTGGGGATGCACTGCAGTGAGTCCAGAGAGTGCACTGGCACCAATGGAGCTTCAGTGCAGTGAGTCCAGAGAGTGCACTGGCACCACTGGGGATGTAGTGCAGTGAGTCCAGAGAGTGCACTGGCACCACTGAAAATGCACTTCAGTGTGTCCAGAGAGTGCACTGGCACCACTGGGGATGCACTGCAGTGAGTCCAGAGAGTGCACTAGCGCCACTGGGGATGCAGTGCAGTGAGTCCAGAGAGTGTACTGGCACCACAGGGGATGCAGTGCAGTGAGTCCAGAGAGTGCACTGGCACCACTGGGGATGCACTGCAGTGAGTCCAGAGAGTGCACTGGCACCACAGGTGATGCAGTGCAGTGAGTCCAGAGAGTGGCGCTCCAGCCTCGTTTTCCGCTCCAGCCGCGTCAACCGCTCCAGCCGCGGTAGCCCCTCCAGCCGAGGCAGACGCTCTAGACGCTCCAACCGCGTCAGCCTCTCCAGCCGCGTTAGCCCCTCCAGCCGCGGCAGCCGCTCCAGCCGCGGCAGCCGCCCCAGCCGCGGTAACCGCTCCAAACGCGGCAGGAGCTCCAGCCGGGGCAGCCGCTCCAGCCGCTACCGAGTGGAGCGGCTGCCACGGCTGGAGCGGTTGCCGCGGTTGGAGCGCCTGCCGTGTTTGGAGCGGCTGCCGCGGCTTCCGCGGCTGGAGCGGCTGCCGCGGTTGGACAGTCTGCCGCGTATGCCGCGGACGGAGCGGCTGCCGCGGCTGCCGCGGCTGCCGAGGCTGGAGGGCTACCGCGGCTGGAGCGACTGCCGCGGCTGGAGTAGTGCAGTGAGTCCAGAGAGTGCACTGGCACCACTGGGGATGCACTTCAGTGTGTCCAGAGAGTGCATTGGCACCACTTGGGATGCAGTGCAGTGAGTCCAGAGAGTGCACTGGCACCATTGGAGATGCAGTGCAGTGAGTCCAGAGAGTGCACTGGCACCACTGGGGGTGCAGTGCAGTGAGTCCAGAGAGTGCACTGGCACCACTGGGGATGCAGTGCAGTGAGTCCAGAGAGTGCACTGGCACCACTGGGGATGCACTGCAGTGAGTCCAGAGAGTTCACTGGCACCACTGGAGATGCACTTCAGTGAGTGCAGAGACTGCACTGGCACCACTGGGGATGCAGTGCAGTGAGTCCAGAGAGTGTACTGGCAACACTGGGGATGCACTGCAGTGAGTCCAGAGAGTTCACTGGCACCACTGGAGATGCACTTCAGTGAGTGCAGAGACTGCACTGGCACCACTGGGGATGCAGTGCAGTGAGTCCAGAGAGTGTACTGGCAACACTGGGGATGCACTGCAGTGAGTCCAGAGAGTGCACTGGCACCACTGGGGATGCAGTGCAGTGAGTCCAGAGAGTGTACTGGCACCACTGGGGATGCACTGCAGTGAGTCCAGAGAGTGCATTGGCACCACTTGGGATGCACTGCAGTGAGTCCAGAGAGTGCACTTGCACCCCTGGGGATGCAGTGCAGTGAGTCCAGAGAGTGCACTGACACCACTGGGGATGCAGTGCAGTGAGTCCAGAGAGTGCACTGGCACCATTGGAGATGCAGTGCAGTGAGTCCAGAGAGTGCACTGGCACCACTGGGGATGCAGTGCAGTGAGTCCAGAGAGTGCACTGGCACCACTGGGTATGCACTGCAGTGAGTCCAGAGAGTTCACTGGCACCACTGGAGATGCACTTCAGTGAGTGCAGAGACTGCACTGGCACCACTGGGGATGCAGTGCAGTGAGTCCAGAGAGTGTACTGGCACCACTGGGGATGCACTGCAGTGAGTCCAGAGAGTGCATTGGCACCACTTGGGATGCACTGCAGTGAGTCCAGAGAGTGCACTTGCACCACTGGGGATGCAGTGCAGTGAGTCCAGAGAGTGCACTGGCACCAATGGGGATGCACTGCAGTGAGTCCACAGAGTGCACTGGCACCACTGGGGATGCAGTGCAGTGAGTCCAGAGAGTGCACTGGCACCACTGGTGATGCAGTACAGTGAGTCCAGAGAGTGCACTGGCACCAGTGGGGATGCAGTGCAGTGAGTCCAGAGAGTGCACTGGCACCACTGGGGATGCACTGCAGTGAGTCCAGAGAGTTCACTGGCACCACTGGAGATGTACTTCAGTGAGTCCAGAGACTGCACTGGCACCACTGGGGATGCAGTGCAGTGAGTCCAGAGCGTGCATTGGCACCACTTGGGATGCACTGCAGTGAGTCCAGAGAGTGCACTGGCACCACTGGGGATGCACTGCAGTGAGTCCAGAGAGTGCATTGGCACCACTTGGGATGCACTGCAGTGAGTCCAGAGAGTGCACTGGCACCACTGGGGATGCAGTGCAGTGAGTCCAGAGAGTGCGCTGGCACCACTGGGGATGCACTGCAGTGAGTCCAGAGAGTGCACTGGCACCAATGGGGATGCACTTCAGTGAGTCCACAGAGTGCACTGGCTCCACTGGGGATGCAGTGCAGTGAGTCCAGAGAGTGCACTGGCACCACTGGGCATGCAGTGCAGTGAGTCCAGAGAGTGCACTGGCACCACTGGGGATGCAGTGCAGTGAGTCCAGAGAGTGCACTGGCACCACTGGGGATGCAGTGCAGTGAGTCCAGAGAGTGCACTGGCACCACTGGGGATGCACTGCAGTGAGTCCAGAGAGTTCACTGGCACCACTGGGGATGCACTTCAGTGAGTGCAGAGACTGCACTGGCACCACTGGGGATGCAGTGCAGTGAGTCCACAGAGTGTACTGGCACCACTGGGGATGCACTGCAGTGAGTCCAGAGAGTGCATTGGCACCACTTGGGATGCACTGCAGTAAGTCCAGAGAGTGCTCTTGCACCACTGGGGATGCACTGCAGTGAGTCCAGAGAGTGCACTGGCACCACTGGGGATGCAGTGCAGTGAGTCCAGAGAATGCACTGGCACCAATGGGGATGCAAAGCAGTGAGTCCACAGAGTGCACTGGCACCACTGGGGATGCAGTACTGTGAGTCCAGAGAGTGCACTGGCACCACTGGGGATGCACAGCAGTGAGTCCAGAGAGTGCATTGGCACCACTGGGGATGCAGTGCAGTGAGTCCAGAGAGTGCACTAGCACCACTGGGGATGCAGTGCAGTCAGTCCAGTGAGTGTACTGGCACCACTGGGGATGCACTGCAGTGAGTCCAGAGAGTGCACTGGCACCACTGAGAATGCACTTCAGTGAGTCCAGAGAGTGCACTGGCACCACTGTTGATGCACTGCAGTGAGTCCACAGAGTGCACTGGCACCACTGGGGATGCAGTGCAGTGAGTCCAGAGAGTGCACTGGCACCACTGGGGATGCACTTCAGTGAGTCCAGAGAGTGCACGGGCTCCACTGGGGATGCACTGCAGTGAGTCCACAGAGTGCACTGGCACCACTGGGGATGCAGTGCAGTGAGGCCAGAGAGTGCACTGGCTCCAATGGGGATGCAGTGCAGTTAGTCCAGAGAGTGCACTGGCACCACTGGGTATGCAGTGCAGTGAGTCCAGAGAGTGCACAGGCAAAACTGGGGACGCACTGCAGTGAGTCCAGACAGTGCACTGGCACCACTGGGGATGCAGTGCAGTGAGTCCAGAGTGTGCACTGGCACCACTGGGAATGCAGTGCAGTGAGTCCAGAGATCGCACTGGCACCACGGGGGATGCACTTCAGTGAGTCCAGAGAGTGCACTGGCACCACTGGGGATGCACTGCAGTGAGTCCAGAGAGTGCACTGGCACCACTGGGGATGCACTGCAGTGAGTCCAGAGAGTGCACTGGCACCACTGGGGATGCAGTGCAGTGAGTCCAGAGAGTGCACTGGCACCAGAGGGAATGCACTGCAGTGAGTCCAGTGAGTGCACTGGCACCACTGGGGATGCAGTGCAGTGAGTGCAGGGAGTGCACTGGCACCACTGTGGATGCAGTGCAGTGAGTCCAGAGAGTGCAGTGGCACCACTGGGGATGCAGTGCAGTGAGTCCAGAGAGTGCACAGGCACCACTGGGGATGCAGTGCAGTGAGTCCAGAGAGTGCTCTGGCACCACTGGGGTTACAGTGCAGTGAGTCCAGAGAGTGCACTGGCACCACTGGGGATGCAGTGCAGTGAGTCCAGAGAGTGCACTGGCACCTCTGGTGATGCACTGCAGTTACTCCAGAGAGTGCACTGGCACCACTGGTGATGCAGTACAGTGAGTCCAGAGAGTGCACTGGCACCACTGGGGATTCACTGCAGTGAGTCCAGAGAGTGCACTGGCACCACTGAGAATGCCTTTCAGTGAGTCCAGAGAGTGCACTGGCACCACTGGGGATGCACTGCAGTGAGTCCACAGAGTGCACTAGCACCACTGGGGATGCAGTGCAGTGAGTCCAGAGAGCGTACTGGCACCACTGGGGATGCAGTGCAGTGAGTCCAGAGAGTGCACTGGCACCACTGAGAATGCACTTCAGTGAGGCCAGAGAGCGCACTGGCACCACTGGGGATGCAGTGCAGTGAGTCCAGAGAGTGCACTGGCACCACTGGGGATGCACTGCAGTGAGTCCAGAGAGTGCACTGGCACCACTGATGATGCAGTACAGTGAGTCCAGTGAGTGCACTGGCACCACTGGGAATGTAGTGCAGTGACTCGAGAGAGTGCACTGGCACCACAGGGGATGCAGTGCAGTGACTCCAGAGAGTGCACTGGCACCACTTGGGATGCAGTGCAGTGAGTCCAGAGAGTGCACTGGCACCACTGGGGATGCAGTGCAGTGAGTCCAGAGAGTGCATTGGCACCACTGGGGATGCAGTGCAGTGAGTCCAGAGAGTGCACTGGCAGCACTGGGGATGCACTGCAGTGAGTCCACAGAGTGCACTGGTACCACTGGGGATGCAGTGCAGTGAGTCCAGAGAGTGCACTGGCACCACTGGGGATGCAGTGCAGTGAGTCCAGAGAGTGCACTGGCACCACTGGGGATGCAGTGCAGTGAGTCCAGAGAGTGCACTGGCACCACTGGGGATGCAGTGCAGTGAGTCCAGAGAGTGCACTGGCAGCACTGGGGATGCAGTGCAGTGAGTCCAGAGAGTGCACTGGCACCACTGGGGATGCACTGCAGTGAGTCCAGAGAGCGCACTGGCACCACTGGGGATGCACTGCAGTGAGTCCACAGAGTGCACTGGCACCACTGAGAATGCACTTCAGTGAGTCCAGAGAGTGCACTGGTACCACTGGGGATGCACTGCAGTGAGTCCAGAGAGTGCACTAGCACCACTGGGGATGCAGTGCAGTGAATCCAGTGTGTGCACTGGCACCACTGGGGATGCAGTGCAGTGAGTCAAGAGAGTGCACTGGCACCACTGGGGATGCAGTACAGTGAGTCCAGAGAGTGCATTGGCACCATTGGAGATGCAGTGCAGTGAGTCCAGAGAGTGCACTGGCACCACTGGGGATGCACAGCAGTGAGTCCAGAGAGTGCATTGGCACCACTGGGGATGCAGTGCAGTGAGTCCAGAGAGTGCACTGGCACCATTGGAGATGCACTGCAGTGAGTCCAGAGAGTGCACTGGCACCACTGGGGATGCAGTGCAGTGAGTCCAGAGAGTGCACTGGCACCACTGGGGATGCAGTGCAGTGAGTCCAGAGAGTGCACTGGCACCACTGGGGATGCACTGCAGTGAGTCCAGAGAGTTCACTGGCACCACTGGAGATGCACTTCAGTGAGTGCAGAGACTGCACTGGCACCACTGGAGATGCAGTGCAGTGAGTCCAGTGAGTGTACTGGCACCACTGGGGATGCAGTGCAGTGAGTCCAGAGAGTGCACTGGCACCACTTGGGATGCACTGCAGTGAGTCCAGAGAGTGCACTTGCACCACTGGGGATGCAGTACAGTGAGTCCAGAGAGTGCACTGGCACCACTGGGGATGCAGTGCAGTGAGTCCAGAGAGTGCACTGGCACCAATGGGGATGCACTTCAGTGAGTCCAGAGAGTGCACTGGCTCCACTGGGGATGCAGTGCAGTGAGTCCAGAGAGTGCACTGGCACCATTGGAGATGCAGTGCAGTGAGTCCAGAGAGTGCACTGGCACCACTGGGGATGCAGTGCAGTGAGTCCAGAGAGTGCACTGGCACCACTGGGGATGCAGTGCAGTGAGTCCAGAGAGTGCACTGGCACCACTGGGGATGCACTGCAGTGAGTCCAGAGAGTTCACTGGCACCACTGGGGATGCACTTCAGTGAGTGCAGAGACTGCACTGGCACCACTGGGGATGCAGTGCAGTGAGTCCAGTGAGTGTACTGGCACCACTGGGGATGCACTGCAGTGAGTCCAGAGAGTGCATTGGCACCACTTGGATGCACTGCAGTGAGTCCAGAGAGTGCACTTGCACCACTGGGGATGCAGTGCAGTGAGTCCAGAGAGTGCACTGGCACCACTGGGGATGCAGTGCAGTGAGTCCAGAGAGTGCACTGGCACCACTGGGGATGCACTGCAGTGAGTCCAGAGAGTGCACTGGCACCACTGATGATGCAGTACAGTGAGTCCAGTGAGTGCACTGGCACCACTGGGGATGTAGCGCAGTGACTCGAGAGAGTGCACTGGCACCACTGGGGATGCAGTGCAGTGACTCCAGAGAGTGCACTGGCACCACTTGGGATGCAGTGCAGTGAGTCCAGAGAGTGCACTGGCACCACTGGGGATGCAGTGCAGTGAGTCCAGAGAGTGCACTGGCACCACTGGGGATGCAGTGCAGTGAGTCCAGAGAGTGCACTGGCACCACTGGGGATGCACTGCAGTGAGTCCAGAGAGTGCACTGGCACCACTGATGATGCAGTACAGTGAGTCCAGTGAGTGCACTGGCACCACTGGGGATGTAGTGCAGTGACTCGAGAGAGTGCACTGGCACCACTGGGGATGCAGTGCAGTGACTCCAGAGAGTGCACTGGCACCACTTGGGATGCAGTGCAGTGAGTCCAGAGAGTGCACTGGCACCACTGGGGATGCAGTGCAGTGAGTCCAGAGCGTGCATTGGCACCACTGGGGATGCAGTGCAGTGAGTCCAGAGAGTGCTCTGGCACCACTGGGGATACAGTGCAGTGAGTCCACAGAGTGCACTGGTACCACTGGGGATGCAGTGCAGTGAGTCCAGAGAGTGCACTGGCACCACTGGGGATGCAGTGCAGTGAGTCCAGAGAGTGCACTGGCACCACTGGGGATGCAGTGCAGTGAGTCCAGAGAGTGCACTGGCACCACTGGGGATGCAGTGCAGTGAGTCCAGAGAGTGCACTGGCAGCACTGGGGATGCAGTGCAGTGAGTCCAGAGAGTGCACTGGCACCACTGGGGATGCACTGCAGTGAGTCCAGAGAGCGCACTGGCACCACTGGGGATGCAGTGCAGTGAGTCCACAGAGTGCACTGGCACCACTGAGAATGCACTTCAGTGAGTCCAGAGAGTGCACTGGTACCACTGGGGATGCACTGCAGTGAGTCCAGAGAGTGCACTAGCACCACTGGGGATGCAGTGCAGTGAATCCAGTGAGTGCACTGGCACCACTGGGGATGCAGTGCAGTGAGTCAAGAGAGTGCACTGGCACCACTGGGGATGCAGTACAGTGAGTCCAGAGAGTGCATTGGCACCATTGGAGATGCAGTGCAGTGAGTCCAGAGAGTGCACTGGCACCACTGGGGATGCACAGCAGTGAGTCCAGAGAGTGCATTGGCACCACTGGGGATGCAGTGCAGTGAGTGAAGAGAGTGCACTGGCACCATTGGAGATGCACTGCAGTGAGTCCAGAGAGTGCACTGGCACCACTGGGGATGCAGTGCAGTGAGTCCAGAGAGTGCACTGGCACCACTGGGGATGCAGTGCAGTGAGTCCAGAGAGTGCACTGGCACCACTGGGGATGCACTGCAGTGAGTCCAGAGAGTTCACTGGCACCACTGGAGATGCACTTCAGTGAGTGCAGAGACTGCACTGGCAGCACTGGGGATGCAGTGCAGTGAGTCCAGTGAGTGTACTGGCACCAATGGGGATGCACTGCAGTGAGTCCAGAGAGTGCATTGGCACCACTTGGGATGCACTGCAGTGAGTCCAGAGAGTGCACTTGCACCACTGGGGATGCAGTGCAGTGAGTCCAGAGAGTGCACTGGCACCACTGGGGATGCAGTGCAGTGAGTCCAGAGAGTGCACTGGCACCAATGGGGATGCACTTCAGTGAGTCCAGAGAGTGCACTGGCTCCACTGGGGATGCAGTGCAGTGAGTCCAGAGAGTGCACTGGCACCATTGGAGATGCAGTGCAGTGAGTCCAGAGAGTGCACTGGCACCACTGGGGATGCAGTGCAGTGAGTCCAGAGAGTGCACTGGCACCACTGGGGATGCAGTGCAGTGAGTCCAGAGAGTGCACTGGCACCACTGGGGACGCACAGCAGTGAGTCCAGAGAGTTCACTGGCACCACTGGGGATGCACTTCAGTGAGTGCAGAGACTGCACTGGCACCACTGGGGATGCAGTGCAGTAAGTCCAGTGAGTGTACTGGCACCACTGGGGATGCACTGCAGTGAGTCCAGAGAGTGCATTGGCACCACTTGGGATGCACTGCAGTGAGTCCAGAGAGTGCACTTGCACCACTGGGGATGCAGTGCAGTGAGTCCAGAGAGTGCACTGGCACCACTGGGGATGCAGTGCAGTGAGTCCAGAGAGTGCACTGGCACCAATGGGGATGCTCAGCAGTGAGTCCACAGAGTGCACTGGCACCACTGTGGATGCAGTACCGTGAGTCCAGAGAGTGCACTGGCACCACTGGGGATGCACTGCAGTGAGTCCAGAGAGTGCTCTGGCACCACTGGCGATGCAGTGCAGTGAGTGCAGAGACTGCACTAGCACCACTGGGGATGCAGTGGAGTCAGTCCAGTGAGTGTACTGGCACCACTGGGGATGCAGTGCAGTGAGTCCAGAGAGTGCACTGGCACCACTGAGAATGCACTTCAGTGAGTCCAGAGAGTGCACTGGCACCACTGGGGATGCACTGCAGTGAGTCCAGAGAGTGCACTGGCACCACTGAGAATGCACTTCAGTGAGGCCAGAGAGCGCACTGGCACCACTGGGGATGCAGTGCAGTGAGTCCAGAGAGTGGACTGGCACCACTGAGAATGCACTTCAGTGAGTCCAAAGAGTGCACTGGCACCACTGGGGATGCACTGCAGTGAGTCCAGAGAGTGAACTAGCACCACTGGGAATGTAGTGCAGTGAATCCAGTGAGTGCACTGGCACCAGTGGGGATGCACTGCAGTGAGTCCAGAGAGTGCACTGGCACCACTGGGGATGCACTGCAGTGAGTCCAGAGAGTGCACTGGCACCACTGGAGATGCAGTACAGTGAGTCCAGTGAATGCACTGGCAACACTGGGGATGCAGTGCAGTGAGTCCAGAGAGTGCACTGGCACCACTGGTGATGCAGTATAGTGAGTCCAGTGAGTGCACTGGCACCACTGGGGATGCAGTGCAGTGAGTCCAGAGAGTGCACTGGCACCACTGGGGATGCACTGCAGTGAGTCCAGAGAGTGCACTGGCACCACTGATGATGCAGTACAGTGAGTCCAGTGAGTGCACTGGCACCACTGGGGATGTAGTGCAGTGACTCGAGAGAGTGCACTGGCACCACTGGGGATGCAGTGCAGTGACTCCAGAGAGTGCACTGGCACCACTGGGGATGCACTGCAGTGAGTCCAGAGAGTGCACTGGCACCACTGGGGATGCAGTGCAGTGAGTCCAGAGAGTGCACTGGCACCACTGGGGATGCAGTGCAGTGAGTCCAGAGAGTGCACTGGCACCACTGGGGATGCAGTGCAGTGAGTCCAGAGAGTGCACTGGCACCACTGGGGATGCAGTGCAGTGAGTCCAGAGAGTGCACTGGCAGCACTGGGGATGCAGTGCAGTGAGTCCAGAGAGTTCACTGGCACCACTGGAGATGCACTTCAGTGAGTGCAGAGACTGCACTGGCAGCACTGGGGATGCAGTGCAGTGAGTCCAGTGAGTGTACTGGCACCACTGGGGATGCACTGCAGTGAGTCCAGAGAGTGCATTGGCACCACTTGGGATGCACTGCAGTGAGTCCAGAGAGTGCACTTGCACCACTGGGGATGCAGTGCAGTGAGTCCAGAGAGTGCACTGGCACCACTGGGGATGCAGTGCAGTGAGTCCAGAGAGTGCACTGGCACCAATGGGGATGCACTTCAGTGAGTCCAGAGAGTGCACTGGCTCCACTGGGGATGTAGTGCAGTGAGTCCAGAGAGTGCACTGGCACCATTGGAGATGCAGTGCAGTGAGTCCAGAGAGTGCACTGGCACCACTGGGGATGCAGTGCAGTGAGTCCAGAGAGTGCACTGGCACCACTGGGGATGCAGTGCAGTGAGTCCAGAGAGTGCACTGGCACCACTGGGGACGCACAGCAGTGAGTCCAGAGAGTTCACTGGCACCACTGGGGATGCACTTCAGTGAGTGCAGAGACTGCACTGGCACCACTGGGGATGCAGTGCAGTAAGTCCAGTGAGTGTACTGGCACCACTGGGGATGCACTGCAGTGAGTCCAGAGAGTGCATTGGCACCACTTGGGATGCACTGCAGTGAGTCCAGAGAGTGCACTTGCACCACTGGGGATGCAGTGCAGTGAGTCCAGAGAGTGCACTGGCACCACTGGGGATGCAGTGCAGTGAGTCCAGAGAGTGCACTGGCACCAATGGGGATGCACAGCAGTGAGTCCACAGAGTGCACTGGCACCACTGGGGATGCAGTACCGTGAGTCCAGAGAGTGCACTGGCACCACTGGGGATGCACTGCAGTGAGTCCAGAGAGTGCTCTGGCACCACTGGCGATGCAGTGCAGTGAGTGCAGAGACTGCACTAGCACCACTGGGGATGCAGTGCAGTCAGTCCAGTGAGTGTACTGGCACCACTGGGGATGCAGTGCAGTGAGTCCAGAGAGTGCACTGGCACCACTGAGAATGCACTTCAGTGAGTCCAGAGAGTGCACTGGCACCACTGGGGATGCACTGCAGTGAGTCCAGAGAGTGCACTGGCACCACTGAGAATGCACTTCAGTGAGGCCAGAGAGCGCACTGGCACCACTGGGGATGCAGTGCAGTGAGTCCAGAGAGTGGACTGGCACCACTGAGAATGCACTTCAGTGAGTCCAAAGAGTGCACTGGCACCACTGGGGATGCACTGCAGTGAGTCCAGAGAGTGAACTAGCACCACTGGGAATGTAGTGCAGTGAATCCAGTGAGTGCACTGGCACCAGTGGGGATGCACTGCAGTGAGTCCAGAGAGTGCACTGGCACCACTGGGGATGCAGTGCAGTGAGTCCAGAGAGTGCACTGGCACCACTGGAGATGCAGTACAGTGAGTCCAGTGAATGCACTGGCAACACTGGGGATGCAGTGCAGTGAGTCCAGAGAGTGCACTGGCACCACTGGTGATGCAGTATAGTGAGTCCAGTGAGTGCACTGGCACCACTGGGGATGCAGTGCAGTGAGTCCAGAGAGTGCACTGGCACCACTGGGGATGCACTGCAGTGAGTCCAGAGAGTGCACTGGCACCACTGATGATGCAGTACAGTGAGTCCAGTGAGTGCACTGGCACCACTGGGGATGTAGTGCAGTGACTCGAGAGAGTGCACTGGCACCACTGGGGATGCAGTGCAGTGACTCCAGAGAGTGCACTGGCACCACTGGGGATGCACTGCAGTAAGTCCAGAGAGTGCACTGGCACCACTGGGGATGCAGTGCAGTGAGTCCAGAGAGTGCACTGGCACCACTGGGGATGCAGTGCAGTGAGTCCAGAGAGTGCACTGGAACCACTGGGGATGCAGTGCAGTGAGTCCAGAGAGTGCACTGGCACCACTGGGGATGCAGTGCAGTGAGTCCAGAGAGTGCACTGGCAGCACTGGGGATGCACTGCAGTGAGTCCAGAGAGTGCACTGGCACCACTGGGGATGCACTGCAGTGAGTCCAGAGAGCGCACTGGCACCACTGGGGATGCACTGCAGTGAGTCCACAGAGTGCACTGGCACCACTGAGAATGCACTTCAGTGAGTCCAGAGAGTGCACTGGTACCACTGGGGATGCACTGCAGTGAGTCCAGAGAGTGCACTAGCACCACTGGGGATGCAGTGCAGTGAATCCAGTGAGTGCACTGGCACCACTGGGGATGCAGTGCAGTGAGTCAAGAGAGTGCACTGGCACCACTGGGGATGCAGTACAGTGAGTCCAGAGAGTGCATTGGCACCATTGGAGATGCAGTGCAGTGAGTCCAGAGAGTGCACTGGCACCACTGGGGATGCACAGCAGTGAGTCCAGAGAGTTCATTGGCACCACTGGGGATGCAGTGCAGTGAGTCCAGAGAGTGCACTGGCACCATTGGAGATGCACTGCAGTGAGTCCAGAGAGTGCACTGGCACCACTGGGGATGCAGTGCAGTGAGTCCAGAGAGTGCACTGGCACCACTGGGGATGCAGTGCAGTGAGTCCAGAGAGTGCACTGGCACCACTGGGGATGCACTGCAGTGAGTCCAGAGAGTTCACTGGCACCACTGGAGATGCACTTCAGTGAGTGCAGAGACTGCACTGGCACCACTGGGGATGCAGTGCAGTGAGTCCAGTGAGTGTACTGGCACCACTGATGATGCAGTACAGTGAGTCCAGAGAGTGCATTGGCACCACTTGGGATGCACTGCAGTGAGTCCAGAGAGTGCACTTGCACCACTGGGGATGCACTGCAGTGAGTCCAGAGAGTGCACTGGCACCACTGGGGATGCAGTGCAGTGAGTCCAGAGAGTGCACTGGCACCAATGGGGATGCACTTCAGTGAGTCCAGAGAGTGCACTGGCTCCACTGGGGATGCAGTGCAGTGAGTCCAGAGAGTGCACTGGCACCATTGGAGATGCAGTGCAGTGAGTCCAGAGAGTGCACTGGCACCACTGGGGATGCAGTGCAGTGAGTCCAGAGAGTGCACTGGCACCACTGGGGATGCACTGCAGTGAGTCCAGAGAGTTCACTGGCACCATTGGGGATGCACTTCAGTGAGTGCAGAGACTGCACTGGCACCACTGGGGATGCAGTGCAGTGAGTCCAGTGAGTGTACTGGCACCACTGGGGATGCACTGCAGTGAGTCCAGAGAGTGCATTGGCACCACTTGGGATGCACTGCAGTGAGTCCAGAGAGTGCACTTGCACCACTGGGGATGCAGTGCAGTGAGTCCAGAGAGTGCACTGGCACCACTGGGGATGCAGTGCAGTGAGTCCAGAGAGTGCACTGGCACCACTGGGGATGCACTGCAGTGAGTCCAGAGAGTGCACTGGCACCACTGATGATGCAGTACAGTGAGTCCAGTGAGTGCACTGGCACCACTGGGGATGTAGTGCAGTGACTCGAGAGAGTGCACTGGCACCACTGGGGATGCAGTGCAGTGACTCCAGAGAGTGCACTGGCACCACTTGGGATGCAGTGCAGTGAGTCCAGAGAGTGCACTGGCACCACTGGGGATGCAGTGCAGTGAGTCCAGAGAGTGCACTGGCACCACTGGGGATGCAGTGCAGTGAGTCCAGAGAGTGCACTGGCACCACTGGGGATGCACTGCAGTGAGTCCAGAGAGTGCACTGGCACCACTGATGATGCAGTACAGTGAGTCCAGTGAGTGCACTGGCACCACTGGGGATGTAGTGCAGTGACTCGAGAGAGTGCACTGGCACCACTGGGGATGCAGTGCAGTGAGTCCAGAGAGTGCACTGGCACCACTTGGGATGCAGTGCAGTGAGTCCAGAGAGTGCACTGGCACCACTGGGGATGCAGTGCAGTGAGTCCAGAGAGTGCATTGGCACCACTGGGGATGCAGTGCAGTGAGTCCAGAGAGTGCACTGGCAGCACTGGGGATGCACTGCAGTGAGTCCACAGTGTGCACTGGTACCACTGGGGATGCAGTGCAGTGAGTCCAGAGAGTGCACTGGCACCACTGGGGATGCACTGCAGTGAGTCCAGAGAGTGCACTGGCACCACTGGGGATGCAGTGCAGTGAGTCCAGAGAGTGCACTGGCACCACTGGGGATGCAGTGCAGTGAGTCCAGAGAGTGCACTGGCAGCACTGGGGATGCAGTGCAGTGAGTCCAGAGAGTGCACTGGCACCACTGGGGATGCACTGCAGTGAGTCCAGAGAGCGCATTGGCACCACTGGGGATGCACTGCAGTGAGTCCACAGAGTGCACTGGCACCACTGAGAATGCACTTCAGTGAGTCCAGAGAGTGCACTGGTACCACTGGGGATGCACTGCAGTGAGTCCAGAGAGTGCACTAGCACCACTGGGGATGCAGTGCAGTGAATCCAGTGAGTGCACTGGCACCACTGGGGATGCAGTGCAGTGAGTCAAGAGAGTGCACTGGCACCACTGGGGATGCAGTACAGTGAGTCCAGAGAGTGCACTGGCACCACTGGGGATGCAGTGCAGTGAGTCCAGAGAGTGCACTGGCACCACTGGGGATGCAGTGCAGTGAGTCCAGAGAGTGCACTGGCACCACTGGGGATGCACTTCAGTGAGTGCAGAGACTGCACTGGCAGCACTGGGGATGCAGTGCAGTGAGTCCAGTGAGTGTACTGGCACCACTGGGGATGCACTGCAGTGAGTCCAGAGAGTGCATTGGCACCACTTGGGATGCACTGCAGTGAGTCCAGAGAGTGCACTTGCACCACTGGGGATGCAGTGCAGTGAGTCCAGAGAGTGCACTGGCAGCACTGGGGATGCAGTGCAGTGAGTCCAGAGAGTGCACTGGCACCACTGGGGATGCACTGCAGTGAGTCCAGAGAGTGCACTGGCACCACTGGGGATGCAGTGCAGTGAGTCCAGAGAGTGCACTGGCACCACTGGGGATGCAGTGCAGTGAGTCCAGAGAGTGCACTGGCACCACTGGGGATGCAGTACAGTGAGTCCAGAGAGTGCACTGGCACCACTGGGGATGCAGTGCAGTGAGTCCAGAGAGTGCACTGGCACCACTGGGGATGCACTGCAGTGAGTCCAGAGAGTTCACTGGCACCACTGGAGATGCACTTCAGTGAGTGCAGAGACTGCACTGGCAGCACTGGGGATGCAGTGCAGTGAGTCCAGTGAGTGTACTGGCACCACTGGGGATGCACTGCAGTGAGTCCAGAGAGTGCATTGGCACCACTTGGGATGCACTGCAGTGAGTCCAGAGAGTGCACTTGCACCACTGGGGATGCAGTGCAGTGAGTCCAGAGAGTGCACTGGCACCACTGGGGATGCAGTGCAGTGAGTCCAGAGAGTGCACTGGCACCATTGGAGATGCAGTGCAGTGAGTCCAGAAAGTGCACTGGCACCACTGGGGATGCAGTGCAGTGAGTCCAGAGAGTGCACTGGCACCACTGGGGATGCAGTGCAGTGAGTCCAGAGAGTGCACTGGCACCACTGGGGACGCACTGCAGTGAGTCCAGAGAGTTCACTGGCACCACTGGGGATGCACTTCAGTGAGTGCAGAGACTGCACTGGCACCACTGGGGATGCAGTGCAGTAAGTCCAGTGAGTGTACTGGCACCACTGGGGATGCACTGCAGTGAGTCCAGTGAGTGTACTGGCACCACTGGGGATGCACTGCAGTGAGTCCAGAGAGTGCATTGGCACCACTTGGGATGCACTGCAGTGAGTCCAGAGAGTGCACTTGCACCACTGGGGATGCAGTGCAGTGAGTCCAGAGAGTGCACTGGCACCACTGGGGATGCACTGCAGTGAGTCCAGAGAGTGCACTGGCACCACTGATGATGCAGTACAGTGAGTCCAGTGAGTGCACTGGCACCACTGGGGATGTAGTGCAGTGACTCCAGAGAGTGCACTGGCACCACTGGGGATGCAGTGCAGTGACTCCAGAGAGTGCACTGGCACCACTTGGGATGCAGTGCAGTGAGTCCAGAGAGTGCACTGGCACCACTGGGGATGCAGTGCAGTGCGTCCAGAGAGTGCACTGGCACCACTGGGGATGCAGTGCAGTGAGTCCAGAGAGTGCACTGGCACCACTTGGGATGCAGTGCAGTGAGTCCAGAGAGTGCACTGGCACCACTGGGGATGCAGTGCAGTGAGTCCAGAGAGTGCATTGGCACCACTGGGGATGCAGTGCAGTGAGTCCAGAGAGTGCACTGGCAGCACTGGGGATGCACTGCAGTGAGTCCACAGTGTGCACTGGTACCACTGGGGATGCAGTGCAGTGAGTCCAGAGAGTGCACTGTCACCACTGGGGATGCAGTGCAGTGAGTCCAGAGAGTGCACTGGCACCACTGGGGATGCAGTGCAGTGAGTCCAGAGAGTGCACTGGCACCACTGGGGATGCAGTGCAGTGAGTCCACAGAGTGCACTGGCAGCACTGGGGATGCAGTGCAGTGAGTCCAGAGAGTGCACTGGCACCACTGGGGATGCACTGCAGTGAGTCCAGAGAGCGCATTGGCACCACTGGGGATGCACTGCAGTGAGTCCACAGAGTGCACTGGCACCACTGAGAATGCACTTCAGTGAGTCCAGAGAGTGCACTGGTACCACTGGGGATGCACTGCAGTGAGTCCAGAGAGTGCACTAGCACCACTGGGGATGCAGTGCAGTGAATCCAGTGAGTGCACTGGCACCACTGGGGATGCAGTGCAGTGAGTCAAGAGAGTGCACTGGCACCACTGGGGATGCAGTACAGTGAGTCCAGAGAGTGCACTGGCACCACTGGGGATGCAGTGCAGTGAGTCCAGAGAGTGCACTGGCACCACTGGGGATGCAGTGCAGTGAGTCCAGAGAGTGCACTGGCACCACTGGGGATGCACTGCAGTGAGTCCAAAGAGTTCACTGGCACCACTGGAGATGCACTTCAGTGAGTGCAGAGACTGCACTGGCAGCACTGGGGATGCAGTGCAGTGAGTCCAGTGAGTGTACTGGCACCACTGGGGATGCACTGCAGTGAGTCCAGAGAGTGCATTGGCACCACTTGGGATGCACTGCAGTGAGTCCAGAGAGTGCACTTGCACCACTGGGGATGCAGTGCAGTGAGTCCAGAGAGTGCACTGGCACCACTGGGGATGCAGTGCAGTGAGTCCAGAGAGTGCACTGGCACCAATGGGGATGCACTTCAGTGAGTCCAGAGAGTGCACTGGCTCCACTGGGGATGCAGTGCAGTGAGTCCAGAGAGTGCACTGGCACCATTGGAGATGCAGTGCAGTGAGTCCAGAAAGTGCACTGGCACCACTGGGGATGCAGTGCAGTGAGTCCAGAGAGTGCACTGGCACCATTGGAGATGCAGTGCAGTGAGTCCAGAGAGTGCACTGGCACCACTGGGGATGCAGTGCAGTGAGTCCAGAGAGTGCACTGGCACCACTGGGGATGCACTGCAGTGAGTCCAGAGAGTTCACTGGCACCATTGGGAATGCACTTCAGTGAGTGCAGAGACTGCACTGGCACCACTGGGGATGCAGTGCAGTGAGTCCAGTGAGTGTACTGGCACCACTGGGGATGCACTGCAGTGAGTCCAGAGAGTGCATTGGCACCACTTGGGATGCACTGCAGTGAGTCCAGAGAGTGCACTTGCACCACTGGGGATGCAGTGCAGTGAGTCCAGAGAGTGCACTGGCACCACTGGGGATGCAGTGCAGTGAGTCCAGAGAGTGCACTGGCACCACTGGGGATGCACTGCAGTGAGTCCAGAGAGTGCACTGGCACCACTGATGATGCAGTACAGTGAGTCCAGTGAGTGCACTGGCACCACTGGGGATGTAGTGCAGTGACTCGAGAGAGTGCACTGGCACCACTGGGGATGCAGTGCAGTGACTCCAGAGAGTGCACTGGCACCACTTGGGATGCAGTGCAGTGAGTCCAGAGAGTGCACTGGCACCACTGGGGATGCAGTGCAGTGAGTCCAGAGAGTGCACTGGCACCACTGGGGATGCAGTGCAGTGAGTCCAGAGAGTGCACTGGCACCACTGGGGATGCACTGCAGTGAGTCCAGAGAGTGCACTGGCACCACTGATGATGCAGTACAGTGAGTCCAGTGAGTGCACTGGCACCACTGGGGATGTAGTGCAGTGACTCGAGAGAGTGCACTGGCACCACTGGGGATGCAGTGCAGTGACTCCAGAGAGTGCACTGGCACCACTTGGGATGCAGTGCAGTGAGTCCAGAGAGTGCACTGGCACCACTGGGGATGCAGTGCAGTGAGTCCAGAGAGTGCATTGGCACCACTGGGGATGCAGTGCAGTGAGTCCAGAGAGTGCACTGGCAGCACTGGGGATGCACTGCAGTGAGTCCACAGTGTGCACTGGTACCACTGGGGATGCAGTGCAGTGAGTCCAGAGAGTGCACTGGCACCACTGGGGATGCACTGCAGTGAGTCCAGAGAGTGCACTGGCACCACTGGGGATGCAGTGCAGTGAGTCCAGAGAGTGCACTGGCACCACTGGGGATGCAGTGCAGTGAGTCCAGAGAGTGCACTGGCAGCACTGGGGATGCAGTGCAGTGAGTCCAGAGAGTGCACTGGCACCACTGGGGATGCACTGCAGTGAGTCCAGAGAGCGCATTGGCACCACTGGGGATGCACTGCAGTGAGTCCACAGAGTGCACTGGCACCACTGAGAATGCACTTCAGTGAGTCCAGAGAGTGCACTGGTACCACTGGGGATGCACTGCAGTGAGTCCAGAGAGTGCACTAGCACCACTGGGGATGCAGTGCAGTGAATCCAGTGAGTGCACTGGCACCACTGGGGATGCAGTGCAGTGAGTCAAGAGAGTGCACTGGCACCACTGGGGATGCAGTACAGTGAGTCCAGAGAGTGCACTGGCACCACTGGGGATGCAGTGCAGTGAGTCCAGAGAGTGCACTGGCACCACTGGGGATGCAGTGCAGTGAGTCCAGAGAGTGCACTGGCACCACTGGGGATGCACTGCAGTGAGTCCAGAGAGTTCACTGGCACCACTGGGGATGCACTTCAGTGAGTGCAGAGACTGCACTGGCAGCACTGGGGATGCAGTGCAGTGAGTCCAGTGAGTGTACTGGCACCACTGGGGATGCACTGCAGTGAGTCCAGAGAGTGCATTGGCACCACTTGGGATGCACTGCAGTGAGTCCAGAGAGTGCACTTGCACCACTGGGGATGCAGTGCAGTGAGTCCAGAGAGTGCACTGGCACCACTGGGGATGCAGTGCAGTGAGTCCAGAAAGTGCACTGGCACCACTGGGGATGCAGTGCAGTGAGTCCAGAGAGTGCACTGGCACCACTGGG
This sequence comes from Anser brachyrhynchus, assembly GCF_964034855.1. NCBI lineage: Eukaryota > Metazoa > Chordata > Aves > Anseriformes > Anatidae > Anser > Anser brachyrhynchus. The sequence goes on from NW_027664036.1 coordinate 423,234, forward strand.
GATGCAGTGCAGTGAGTCCAGAGAGTGCACTGGCACCACTGGGGACGCACTGCAGTGAGTCCAGAGAGTTCACTGGCACCACTGGGGATGCACTTCAGTGAGTGCAGAGACTGCACTGGCACCACTGGGGATGCAGTGCAGTAAGTCCAGTGAGTGTACTGGCACCACTGGGGATGCACTGCAGTGAGTCCAGTGAGTGTACTGGCACCACTGGGGATGCACTGCAGTGAGTCCAGAGAGTGCATTGGCACCACTTGGGATGCACTGCAGTGAGTCCAGAGAGTGCACTTGCACCACTGGGGATGCAGTGCAGTGAGTCCAGAGAGTGCACTGGCACCACTGGGGATGCAGTGCAGTGAGTCCAGAGAGTGCACTGGCACCACTGGGGATGCACTGCAGTGAGTCCAGAGAGTGCACTGGCACCACTGATGATGCAGTACAGTGAGTCCAGTGAGTGCACTGGCACCACTGGGGATGTAGTGCAGTGACTCCAGAGAGTGCACTGGCACCACTGGGGATGCAGTGCAGTGACTCCAGAGAGTGCACTGGCACCACTTGGGATGCAGTGCAGTGAGTCCAGAGAGTGCACTGGCACCACTGGGGATGCAGTGCAGTGCGTCCAGAGAGTGCACTGGCACCACTGGGGATGCAGTGCAGTGAGTCCAGAGAGTGCACTGGCACCACTTGGGATGCAGTGCAGTGAGTCCAGAGAGTGCACTGGCACCACTGGGGATGCAGTGCAGTGAGTCCAGAGAGTGCATTGGCACCACTGGGGATGCAGTGCAGTGAGTCCAGAGAGTGCACTGGCAGCACTGGGGATGCACTGCAGTGAGTCCACAGTGTGCACTGGTACCACTGGGGATGCAGTGCAGTGAGTCCAGAGAGTGCACTGTCACCACTGGGGATGCAGTGCAGTGAGTCCAGAGAGTGCACTGGCACCACTGGGGATGCAGTGCAGTGAGTCCAGAGAGTGCACTGGCACCACTGGGGATGCAGTGCAGTGAGTCCACAGAGTGCACTGGCAGCACTGGGGATGCAGTGCAGTGAGTCCAGAGAGTGCACTGGCACCACTGGGGATGCACTGCAGTGAGTCCACAGAGTGCACTGGCACCACTGAGAATGCACTTCAGTGAGTCCAGAGAGTGCACTGGTACCACTGGGGATGCACTGCAGTGAGTCCAGAGAGTGCACTAGCACCACTGGGGATGCAGTGCAGTGAATCCAGTGAGTGCACTGGCACCACTGGGGATGCAGTGCAGTGAGTCAAGAGAGTGCACTGGCACCACTGGGGATGCAGTACAGTGAGTCCAGAGAGTGCACTGGCACCACTGGGGATGCAGTGCAGTGAGTCCAGAGAGTGCACTGGCACCACTGGGGATGCAGTGCAGTGAGTCCAGAGAGTGCACTGGCACCACTGGGGATGCACTGCAGTGAGTCCAAAGAGTTCACTGGCACCACTGGAGATGGACTTCAGTGAGTGCAGAGACTGCACTGGCAGCACTGGGGATGCAGTGCAGTGAGTCCAGTGAGTGTACTGGCACCACTGAGAATGCACTGCAGTGAGTCCAGAGAGTGCATTGGCACCACTTGGGATGCACTGCAGTGAGTCCAGAGAGTGCACTTGCACCACTGGGGATGCAGTGCAGTGAGTCCAGAGAGTGCACTGGCACCACTGGGGATGCAGTGCAGTGAGTCCAGAGAGTGCACTGGCACCAATGGGGATGCACTTCAGTGAGTCCAGAGAGTGCACTGGCTCCACTGGGGATGCAGTGCAGTGAGTCCAGAGAGTGCACTGGCACCATTGGAGATGCAGTGCAGTGAGTCCAGAAAGTGCACTGGCACCACTGGGGATGCAGTGCAGTGAGTCCAGAGAGTGCACTGGCACCACTGGGGATGCAGTGCAGTGAGTCCAGAGAGTGCACTGGCACCACTGGGGACGCACTGCAGTGAGTCCAGAGAGTTCACTGGCACCACTGGGGATGCACTTCAGTGAGTGCAGAGACTGCACTGGCACCACTGGGGATGCAGTGCAGTAAGTCCAGTGAGTGTACTGGCACCACTGGGGATGCACTGCAGTGAGTCCAGAGAGTGCATTGGCACCACTTGGGATGCACTGCAGTGAGTCCAGAGAGTGCACTTGCACCACTGGGGATGCAGTGCAGTGAGTCCAGAGAGTGCACTGGCACCACTGGGGATGCAGTGCAGTGAGTCCAGAGAGTGCACTGGCACCAATGGGGATGCACAGCAGTGAGTCCACAGAGTGCACTGGCACCACTGGGGATGCAGTACAGTGAGTCCAGAGAGTGCACTGGCACCACTGGGGATGCAGTGCAGTGAGTCCAGAGAGTGCACTGGCACCACTGGGGATGCACTGCAGTGAGTCCAGAGAGTGCACTGGCACCACTGATGATGCAGTACAGTGAGTCCAGTGAGTGCACTGGCACCACTGGGGATGTAGCGCAGTGACTCGAGAGAGTGCACTGGCACCACTGGGGATGCAGTGCAGTGACTCCAGAGAGTGCACTGGCACCACTTGGGATGCAGTGCAGTGAGTCCAGAGAGTGCACTGGCACCACTGGGGATGCAGTGCAGTGAGTCCAGAGAGTGCACTGGCACCACTGGGGATGCAGTGCAGTGAGTCCAGAGAGTGCACTGGCACCACTGGGGATGCACTGCAGTGAGTCCAGAGAGTGCACTGGCACCACTGATGATGCAGTACAGTGAGTCCAGTGAGTGCACTGGCACCACTGGGGATGTAGTGCAGTGACTCGAGAGAGTGCACTGGCACCACTGGGGATGCAGTGCAGTGACTCCAGAGAGTGCACTGGCACCACTTGGGATGCAGTGCAGTGAGTCCAGAGAGTGCACTGGCACCACTGGGGATGCAGTGCAGTGAGTCCAGAGCGTGCATTGGCACCACTGGGGATGCAGTGCAGTGAGTCCAGAGAGTGCTCTGGCACCACTGGGGATACAGTGCATTGAGTCCACAGAGTGCACTGGTACCACTGGGGATGCAGTGCAGTGAGTCCAGAGAGTGCACTGGCACCACTGGGGATGCAGTGCAGTGAGTCCAGAGAGTGCACTGGCACCACTGGGGATGCAGTGCAGTGAGTCCAGAGAGTGCACTGGCACCACTGGGGATGCAGTGCAGTGAGTCCAGAGAGTGCACTGGCAGCACTGGGGATGCAGTGCAGTGAGTCCAGAGAGTGCACTGGCACCACTGGGGATGCACTGCAGTGAGTCCAGAGAGCGCACTGGCACCACTGGGGATGCAGTGCAGTGAGTCCACAGAGTGCACTGGCACCACTGAGAATGCACTTCAGTGAGTCCAGAGAGTGCACTGGTACCACTGGGGATGCACTGCAGTGAGTCCAGAGAGTGCACTAGCACCACTGGGGATGCAGTGCAGTGAATCCAGTGAGTGCACTGGCACCACTGGGGATGCAGTGCAGTGAGTCAAGAGAGTGCACTGGCACCACTGGGGATGCAGTACAGTGAGTCCAGAGAGTGCATTGGCACCATTGGAGATGCAGTGCAGTGAGTCCAGAGAGTGCACTGGCACCACTGGGGATGCACAGCAGTGAGTCCAGAGAGTGCATTGGCACCACTGGGGATGCAGTGCAGTGAGTGAAGAGAGTGCACTGGCACCATTGGAGATGCACTGCAGTGAGTCCAGAGAGTGCACTGGCACCACTGGGGATGCAGTGCAGTGAGTCCAGAGAGTGCACTGGCACCACTGGGGATGCAGTGCAGTGAGTCCAGAGAGTGCACTGGCACCACTGGGGATGCACTGCAGTGAGTCCAGAGAGTTCACTGGCACCACTGGAGATGCACTTCAGTGAGTGCAGAGACTGCACTGGCAGCACTGGGGATGCAGTGCAGTGAGTCCAGTGAGTGTACTGGCACCACTGGGGATGCAGTGCAGTGAGTCCAGAGAGTGCATTGGCACCACTTGGGATGCACTGCAGTGAGTCCAGAGAGTGCACTTGCACCACTGGGGATGCAGTGCAGTGAGTCCAGAGAGTGCACTGGCACCACTGGGGATGCAGTGCAGTGAGTCCAGAGAGTGCACTGGCACCAATGGGGATGCACTTCAGTGAGTCCAGAGAGTGCACTGGCTCCACTGGGGATGCAGTGCAGTGAGTCCAGAGAGTGCACTGGCACCATTGGAGATGCAGTGCAGTGAGTCCAGAGAGTGCACTGGCACCACTGGGGATGCAGTGCAGTGAGTCCAGAGAGTGCACTGGCACCACTGGGGATGCAGTGCAGTGAGTCCAGAGAGTGCACTGGCACCACTGGGGACGCACAGCAGTGAGTCCAGAGAGTTCACTGGCACCACTGGGGATGCACTTCAGTGAGTGCAGAGACTGCACTGGCACCACTGGGGATGCAGTGCAGTAAGTCCAGTGAGTGTACTGGCACCACTGGGGATGCACTGCAGTGAGTCCAGAGAGTGCATTGGCACCACTTGGGATGCACTGCAGTGAGTCCAGAGAGTGCACTTGCACCACTGGGGATGCAGTGCAGTGAGTCCAGAGAGTGCACTGGCACCACTGGGGATGCAGTGCAGTGAGTCCAGAGAGTGCACTGGCACCAATGGGGATGCACAGCAGTGAGTCCACAGAGTGCACTGGCACCACTGTGGATGCAGTACCGTGAGTCCAGAGAGTGCACTGGCACCACTGGGGATGCACTGTAGTGAGTCCAGAGAGTGCTCTGGCACCACTGGCGATGCAGTGCAGTGAGTGCAGAGACTGCACTAGCACCACTGGGGATGCAGTGCAGTCAGTCCAGTGAGTGTACTGGCACCACTGGGGATGCAGTGCAGTGAGTCCAGAGAGTGCACTGGCACCACTGAGAATGCACTTCAGTGAGTCCAGAGAGTGCACTGGCACCACTGGGGATGCACTGCAGTGAGTCCAGAGAGTGCACTGGCACCACTGAGAATGCACTTCAGTGAGGCCAGAGAGCGCACTGGCACCACTGGGGATGCAGTGCAGTGAGTCCAGAGAGTGGACTGGCACCACTGAGAATGCACTTCAGTGAGTCCAAAGAGTGCACTGGCACCACTGGGGATGCACTGCAGTGAGTCCAGAGAGTGAACTAGCACCACTGGGAATGTAGTGCAGTGAATCCAGTGAGTGCACTGGCACCAGTGGGGATGCACTGCAGTGAGTCCAGAGAGTGCACTGGCACCACTGGGGATGCACTGCAGTGAGTCCAGAGAGTGCACTGGCACCACTGGAGATGCAGTACAGTGAGTCCAGTGAATGCACTGGCAACACTGGGGATGCAGTGCAGTGAGTCCAGAGAGTGCACTGGCACCACTGGTGATGCAGTATAGTGAGTCCAGTGAGTGCACTGGCACCACTGGGGATGCAGTGCAGTGAGTCCAGAGAGTGCACTGGCACCACTGGGGATGCAGTGCAGTGAGTCCAGAGAGTTCACTGGCACCACTGGGGATGCACTTCAGTGAGTGCAGAGACTGCACTGGCACCACTGGGGATGCAGTGCAGTAAGTCCAGTGAGTGTACTGGCACCACTGGGGATGCACTGCAGTGAGTCCAGTGAGTGTACTGGCACCACTGGGGATGCACTGCAGTGAGTCCAGAGAGTGCATTGGCACCACTTGGGATGCACTGCAGTGAGTCCAGAGAGTGCACTTGCACCACTGGGGATGCAGTGCAGTGAGTCCAGAGAGTGCACTGGCACCACTGGGGATGCAGTGCAGTGAGTCCAGAGAGTGCACTGGCACCACTGGGGATGCACTGCAGTGAGTCCAGAGAGTGCACTGGCACCACTGATGATGCAGTACAGTGAGTCCAGTGAGTGCACTGGCACCACTGGGGATGTAGTGCAGTGACTCCAGAGAGTGCACTGGCACCACTGGGGATGCAGTGCAGTGACTCCAGAGAGTGCACTGGCACCACTTGGGATGCAGTGCAGTGAGTCCAGAGAGTGCACTGGCACCACTGGGGATGCAGTGCAGTGCGTCCAGAGAGTGCACTGGCACCACTGGGGATGCAGTGCAGTGAGTCCAGAGAGTGCACTGGCACCACTTGGGATGCAGTGCAGTGAGTCCAGAGAGTGCACTGGCACCACTGGGGATGCAGTGCAGTGAGTCCAGAGAGTGCATTGGCACCACTGGGGATGCAGTGCAGTGAGTCCAGAGAGTGCACTGGCAGCACTGGGGATGCACTGCAGTGAGTCCACAGTGTGCACTGGTACCACTGGGGATGCAGTGCAGTGAGTCCAGAGAGTGCACTGTCACCACTGGGGATGCAGTGCAGTGAGTCCAGAGAGTGCACTGGCACCACTGGGGATGCAGTGCAGTGAGTCCAGAGAGTGCACTGGCACCACTGGGGATGCAGTGCAGTGAGTCCACAGAGTGCACTGGCAGCACTGGGGATGCAGTGCAGTGAGTCCAGAGAGTGCACTGGCACCACTGGGGATGCACTGCAGTGAGTCCAGAGAGCGCATTGGCACCACTGGGGATGCACTGCAGTGAGTCCACAGAGTGCACTGGCACCACTGAGAATGCACTTCAGTGAGTCCAGAGAGTGCACTGGCACCACTGGGGATGCACTGCAGTGAGTCCAGAGAGTGCACTGGCACCACTGGAGATGCAGTACAGTGAGTCCAGTGAATGCACTGGCAACACTGGGGATGCAGTGCAGTGAGTCCAGAGAGTGCACTGGCACCACTGGTGATGCAGTATAGTGAGTCCAGTGAGTGCACTGGCACCACTGGGGATGCAGTGCAGTGAGTCCAGAGAGTGCACTGGCACCACTGGGGACGCACTGCAGTGAGTCCAGAGAGTTCACTGGCACCACTGGGGATGCACTTCAGTGAGTGCAGAGACTGCACTGGCACCACTGGGGATGCAGTGCAGTAAGTCCAGTGAGTGTACTGGCACCACTGGGGATGCACTGCAGTGAGTCCAGAGAGTGCATTGGCACCACTTGGGATGCACTGCAGTGAGTCCAGAGAGTGCACTTGCACCACTGGGGATGCACTGCAGTGAGTCCAGAGAGTGCTCTGGCACCACTGGCGATGCAGTGCAGTGAGTGCAGAGACTGCACTAGCACCACTGGGGATGCAGTGCAGTGAGTCCAGAGAGTGCACTGGCACCAATGGGGATGCACTTCAGTGAGTCCAGAGAGTGCACTGGCTCCACTGGGGATGCAGTGCAGTGAGTCCAGAGAGTGCACTGGCACCATTGGAGATGCAGTGCAGTGAGTCCAGAAAGTGCACTGGCACCACTGGGGATGCAGTGCAGTGAGTCCAGAGAGTGCACTGGCACCACTGGGGATGCAGTGCAGTGAGTCCAGAGAGTGCACTGGCACCACTGGGGACGCACTGCAGTGAGTCCAGAGAGTTCACTGGCACCACTGGGGATGCACTTCAGTGAGTGCAGAGACTGCACTGGCACCACTGGGGATGCAGTGCAGTAAGTCCAGTGAGTGTACTGGCACCACTGGGGATGCACTGCAGTGAGTCCAGAGAGTGCATTGGCACCACTTGGGATGCACTGCAGTGAGTCCAGAGAGTGCACTTGCACCACTGGGGATGCAGTGCAGTGAGTCCAGAGAGTGCACTGGCACCACTGGGGATGCAGTGCAGTGAGTCCAGAGAGTGCACTGGCACCAATGGGGATGCACAGCAGTGAGTCCACAGAGTGCACTGGCACCACTGGGGATGCAGTACAGTGAGTCCAGAGAGTGCACTGGCACCACTGGGGATGCACTGCAGTGAGTCCAGAGAGTGCTCTGGCACCACTGGCGATGCAGTGCAGTGAGTGCAGAGACTGCACTAGCACCACTGGGGATGCAGTGCAGTCAGTCCAGTGAGTGTACTGGCACCACTGGGGATGCACTGCAGTGAGTCCAGAGAGTGCACTGGCACCACTGAGAATGCACTTCAGTGAGTCCAGAGAGTGCACTGGCACCACTGGGGATGCACTGCAGTGAGTCCAGAGAGTGCACTGGCACCACTGGGGATGCAGTGCAGTGAGTCCAGAGAGTGCACTGGCACCACTGGGGATGCACTTCAGTGAGTCCAGAGAGTGCACGGGCTCCACTGGGGATGCACTGCAGTGAGTCCACAGAGTGCACTGGCACCACTGGGGATGCAGTGCAGTGAGTCCAGAGAGTGCACTGGCTCCACTGGGGATGCAGTGCAGTGAGTCCAGAGAGTGCTCTGGCACCACTGGGTATGCAGTGCAGTGAGTCCAGAGTGTGCACTGGCACCACTGGGAATGCAGTGCAGTGAGTCCAGAGATCGCACTGGCACCACGGGGGATGCACTTCAGTGAGTCCAGAGAGTGCACTGGCACCACTGGGGATGCAGTGCAGTGAGTCCAGAGAGTGCACTGGCACCACTGGCGATGCACTGCAGTGAGTCAAGAGAGTGCACTGGCACCACTGGGGATGCACTGCAGTGAGTCCAGAGAGTGCACTGGCACCAGAGGGAATGCACTGCAGTGAGTCCAGTGAGTGCACTGGCACCACTGGGGATGCAGTGCAGTGAGTGCAGGGAGTGCACTGGCACCACTGGGGATGCAGTGCAGTGAGTCCAGAGAGTGCAGTGGCACCACTGGGGATGCAGTGCAGTGAGTCCAGAGAGTGCACAGGCAGCACTGGGGATGCAGTGCAGTGAGTCCAGAGAGTACTCTGGCACCACTGGGGATGCAGTGCAGTGAGTCCAGAGAGTGCACTGGCACCAATGGGGATGCACTTCAGTGAGTCCAGAGAGTGCACTGGCTCCACTGGGGATGCAGTGCAGTGAGTCCAGAGAGTGCACTGGCACCATTGGAGATGCAGTGCAGTGAGTCCAGAAAGTGCACTGGCACCACTGGGGATGCAGTGCAGTTACTCCAGAGAGTGCACTGGCACCACTGGGGATGCAGTGCAGTGAGTCCAGAGAGTGCACTGGCACCACTGGGGACGCACTGCAGTGAGTCCAGAGAGTTCACTGGCACCACTGGGGATGCACTTCAGTGAGTGCAGAGACTGCACTGGCACCACTGGGGATGCAGTGCAGTAAGTCCAGTGAGTGTACTGGCACCACTGGGGATGCACTGCAGTGAGTCCAGAGAGTGCATTGGCACCACTTGGGATGCACTGCAGTGAGTCCAGAGAGTGCACTTGCACCACTGGGGATGCAGTGCAGTGAGTCCAGAGAGTGCACTGGCACCACTGGGGATGCAGTGCAGTGAGTCCAGAGAGTGCACTGGCACCAATGGGGATGCACAGCAGTGAGTCCACAGAGTGCACTGGCACCACTGGGGATGCAGTACAGTGAGTCCAGAGAGTGCACTGGCACCACTGGGGATGCACTGCAGTGAGTCCAGAGAGTGCTCTGGCACCACTGGCGATGCAGTGCAGTGAGTGCAGAGACTGCACTAGCACCACTGGGGATGCAGTGCAGTCAGTCCAGTGAGTGTACTGGCACCACTGGGGATGCACTGCAGTGAGTCCAGAGAGTGCACTGGCACCACTGAGAATGAACTTCAGTGAGTCCAGAGAGTGCACTGGCACCACTGGGGATGCACTGCAGTGAGTCCAGAGAGTGCACTGGCACCACTGGGGATGCAGTGCAGTGAGTCCAGAGAGTGCACTGGCACCACTGGGGATGCACTTCAGTGAGTCCAGAGAGTGCACGGGCTCCACTGGGGATGCACTGCAGTGAGTCCACAGAGTGCACTGGCACCACTGGGGATGCAGTGCAGTGAGTCCAGAGAGTGCACTGGCTCCACTGGGGATGCAGTGCAGTGAGTCCAGAGAGTGCTCTGGCACCACTGGGTATGCAGTGCAGTGAGTCCAGAGTGTGCACTGGCACCACTGGGAATGCAGTGCAGTGAGTCCAGAGATCGCACTGGCACCACGGGGGATGCACTTCAGTGAGTCCAGAGAGTGCACTGGCACCACTGGGGATGCAGTGCAGTGAGTCCAGAGAGTGCACTGGCACCACTGGCGATGCACTGCAGTGAGTCAAGAGAGTGCACTGGCACCACTGGGGATGCACTGCAGTGAGTCCAGAGAGTGCACTGGCACCAGAGGGAATGCACTGCAGTGAGTCCAGTGAGTGCACTGGCACCACTGGGGATGCAGTGCAGTGAGTGCAGGGAGTGCACTGGCACCACTGGGGATGCAGTGCAGTGAGTCCAGAGAGTGCAGTGGCACCACTGGGGATGCAGTGCAGTGAGTCCAGAGAGTGCACAGGCAGCACTGGGGATGCAGTGCAGTGAGTCCAGAGAGTACTCTGGCACCACTGGGGATGCAGTGCAGTGAGTCCAGAGAGTGCACTGGCACCACTGGGGATGCACTGCAGTGAGTCCAGAGAGTGCACTGGCACCACTGGTGATGCACTGCAGTTACTCCAGAGAGTGCACTGGCACCACTGGGGATGCGGTGCAGTGAGTCCAGAGAGTGCACTGGCACCACTGGTGATGCACTGCAGTGAGTCCAGAGAGTGCACTGGCACCACTGAGAATGCCCTTCAGTGAGTCCAGAGAGTGCACTGGCACCACTGGGGATGCACTGCATTGAGTCCACAGAGTGCACTAGCACCACTGGGGATGCAGTGCAGTGAGTCCAGAGAGTGTACTGGCACCACTGGGGATGCACTGCAGTGAGTCCAGAGAGTGCACTGTCACCACTGAGAATGCACTTCAGTGAGTCCAAAGAGTGCACTAGCACCACTGGGGATGCACTGCAGTGAGTCCAGAGAGTGAACTAGCACCACTGGGAATGTAGTGCAGTGAATCCAGTGAGTGCACTGGCACCAGTGGGGATGCACTGCAGTGAGTCCAGAGAGTGCACTGGCACCACTGGGGATGCACTGCAGTGAGTCCAGAGAGCGCACTGGCACCACTGGGGATGCACTGCAGTGAGTCCACAGAGTGCACTGGCACCACTGAGAATGCACTTCAGTGAGTCCAGAGAGTGCACTGGCACCACTGGGGATGCACTGCAGTGAGTCCAGAGAGTGAACTAGCACCACTGGGAATGCAGTGCAGTGAATCCAGTGAGTGCACTGGCACCACTGGGGATGCAGTGCAGTGAGTCAAGAGAGTGCACTGGCACCACTGGGGATGCACTGCAGTGAGCCCAGAGAGTGCACTGGCACCACTGGGGATGCGTTGCCGGGAGTCCAGAGAGTGCACTGGCACCACTGGGGATGCAGTGCAGTGAGTCCAGAGAGTGCACTGGCACCACTGGGGATGCAGTGCAGTGAGTCCAGAGAGTTCTCTGGCACCACTGGGGATGCAGTGCAGTGAGTCCAGAGAGTGCACTGGCACCACTGGGATGCAGTGCAGTGAGTCCAGAGAGTGCACTGGCACCACTGGTGATGCACTGCAGTTACTCCAGAGAGTGCACTGGCACCACTGGGGATGCGGTGCGGTGAGTCCAGAGAGTGCACTGGCACCACTGGGGATGCAGTGCAGTCAGTCCAGTGAGTGTACTGGCACCACTGGGGATGCACTGCAGTGAGTCCAGAGAGTGCACTGGCACCACTGAGAATGCCCTTCAGTGAGTCCAGAGAGTGCACTGGCACCACTGGGGATGCACTGCAGTGAGTCCACAGAAGGCACTAGCACCACTGGGGATGCAGTGCAGTGACTCTAGAGAGTGCACTGGCACCACTGGGGATGCACTTCAGTGAGTCCAGAGAGTGCACTGGCACCACTGGGGATGCAGTGCAGTGAGTCCAGAGAGTGCATTGGCACCACTGGGGATGCAGTGCAGTGAGTCCAGAGAGTGCACTGGCACCACTGGGGATGCACTGCAGTGAGTCCACAGAGTGCACTGGTACCACTGGGGATGCAGTGCAGTGAGTCCAGAGAGTGCACTGGCACCACTGGGGATGCACTGCAGTGAGTCCAGAGAGTGCACTGGCACCACTGGGGATGCAGTGCAGTGAGTCCAGAGAGTGCGCTGGCACCACTGGGGATGCAGTGCAGTGAGTCCAGAGAGTGCACTGGCACCACTGGGGATGCAGTGCAGTGAGTCCAGAGAGTGCACTGGTGTTGTCGACGGAGGGAAGACACAAACGCTCAATATGAGTGTTAAGTATGCTTCAGCTTTAATGGATAGCTCAATTGTCTTTTATCGTGTACAGGATAATTAGCTCATACATATTGCAAAAGCCAAGCTCCTTATTGGTTAGCGTAATCTCCTGCCCTACCGGTTAGTTCCGCATTCTTTTAGCCGCTAGTTCCCTTTTCTAGTCTAACTATAACTCCAAGGGCAGTATGCCCTCTACTGTCATTGGTTCTAACTGCCTGGGATTTCTCGCAAGAGTTCCCGGACAAGCCTTGCGTACGTGCCTTTGCTCTTGCTCCTCTAGACCAGCTGGGTGCGGCAATCCGCCACCTCCCCACCCTGCAGCTGCACGAGATCAATGTGACCACGCGCAGCGAGCCAGTCCTCAACAATTCCCCCGTTTTTATTTTGTGCTAGAAAAACCTTATTAGTTAGTTGCTCGAGCCTTTTTGTTAGACAACTAAATATTACTCGCGCCGCTACTATGATTAGTGCGATTATTAGCAGTAAGCGTAGCCCTTCTTTTATGAGACCCAATATCCAGCCTCCCATGTTCCCAAACCAACTCGCAAATAGTTCATCAAGCCAATTATTCTGGACCACTATCTTCTTGGTGTGGTCTCTCAGCCATTTCAGCTGCTCGTGGATTGACTCGCCATGGTCCGAGAGATTAAAACAGCACATTCCTTCGAGCTCTTCACACCCGTGGCCCTGTGCCAGCAGTAGAAAATCAATCGCCGCTCTGTTCTGTAATACAGCGTGTCGCAGGCTATCCAGGTCCTGGGCCATTTCTGTGAGTATCTGCGTAGTCACATTTGCTTGTTTTACAGTCCAACAAGCTAGTTTCCCAAGGCTAGCCATAGCATGGGCTACCGCCACTCCAGGCACAAGTGCCGCCGAAAAGAATCTTTCGGCAGGACCCCAGAGTTCGACCTGGTCATCACAGTCACTCCCCAAAGTTTTTAGACTGCGTCTCGTCCGGCGTCTCCATTGTTGAGTAATGTTTCACAACTCTTGAAACCCCGGTAACTCTTTATAACAATCTATATCTGGTGTCTTACGCTTTTCTAAAAAGCACTTAAGTAAATCAACTGCCGCTTGTTTCTCCATTCTTACTTACGGTGCCGTTGCCCCCGTGTAAAGCTTCTGTTCGCGGCGTTCCGGCGGGACCCACTATGGGTTCGTCCCGGGCGCTCTTCCCGAGTCGCCTTCTGCTCGCCCCAATCTTGTGTTCCGCGGAATCCGGGTTACGTAGTCAGAACCGGCTTTCCCTTTTTCTCCGTCACCTAAGACCGGCTTACTCGTTTCGGGTCCTCGTCCAGCAAGGGTCCCTGTTCGGGCGCCATTTGTTGTCGACGGAGGGAAGACACAAACGCTCAATATGAGTGTTAAGTATGCTTCAGCTTTAATGGATAGCTCAATTTTCTTTTATCGTGTACAGGATAATTAGCTCATACATATTGCAAAAGCCAAGCTCCTTATTGGTTAGCGTAATCTCCTGCCCTACCGGTTAGTTCCGCATTCTTTTAGCCGCTAGTTCCCTTTTCTAGTCTAACTATAACTCCAAGGGCAGTATGCCCTCTACTGTCATTGGTTCTAACTGCCTGGGATTTCTCGCAAGAGTTCCCGGACAAGCCTTGCGTACGTGCCTTTGCTCTTGCTCCTCTAGACCAGCTGGGTGCGGCAATCCGCCACCTCCCCACCCTGCAGCTGCACGAGATCAATGTGACCACGCGCAGCGAGCCAGTCCTCAACACACTGGCACCAAGGGGATGCACTGCAGTGAGTCCAGAGAGTGCACTGGCACCACTGGGGATGCGGTACCGGGAGTCCAGAGAGTGCACTGGCACCACTGGGGATGCACTGCAGTGAGTCCAGAGAGTGCAGTGGCACCACTGGGGATGCACTGCAGTGAGTCCAGAGAGTGCACTGGCACCACTGGGGATGCACTGCAGTGAGTCCAGAGAGTGCACTGTCACCACTGGGGATGCAGTGCAGTGAGTCCAGAGAGTGCACTGGCACCACTGGGGATGCACTGCAGTGAGTCCAGAGAGTGCTCTGGCACCACTGGGGATGCAGTGCAGTGAGTCCAGAGAGTGCACTGGCACCACTGGGGATGCAGTGCAGTGAGTCCAGAGAGTGCACTGGCACCACTGGGGATGCAGTGCAGTGAGTCCAGAGAGTGTACTGGCACCATTGGGGATGCACTGCAGTGAGTCCAGAGAGTGCACTGCCACCACTGAGGATGCCCTTCAGTGAGTCCAGAGAGTGCACTGGCACCACTGGGGATGCACTGCAGTGAGTCCACAGAGTGCACTAGCACCACTGGGGATGCAGTGCAGTGAGTCCAGAGAGTGCACTGGCACCACTGGGGATGCACTTCAGTGAGTCCAGAGAGTGCACGCGCTCCACTGGGGATGCAGTACAGTGAGTCCAGAGAGTGCATTGGCACCACTGGGGATGCAGTGCAGTGAGTCCAGAGAGTGCACTGGCAGCACAGAGGATGCAGTGCAGTGAGTCCAGAGAGTGCTCTGGCACCACTGGGGATGCAGTGCAGTGAGTCCAGAGAGTGCACTGGCACCACTGGGGATGCAGTGCAGTGAGTCCAGAGAGTGCACTGGCACCACTGGGGATGCACTGCAGTGAGTCCAGAGAGTGCACTGGCACCACTGGTGATGCACTGCAGTGAGTCCAGAGAGTGCACTGGCACCACTGGGGATGCACTGCAGTGAGTCCAGAGAGTGCACTGGCACCACTGGGGATGCAGTGCAGTGAGTCCAGAGAGTGCACTGGCACCAGAGGGAATGCACTGCAGTGAGTCCAGTGAGTGCATTGGCACCACTGGGGATGCAGTGCAGTGAGTCCAGAGAGTGCACTGGCAGCACTGGACATGCAGTTCAGTGAGTCCAGAGAGTGCAGTGGCACCACTGGGGATGCAGTGCAGTGAGTCCAGAGAGTGCACTGGCAGCACTGGGGATGCAGTGCAGTGAGTCCAGAGAGTGCACTGGCAATACTGGGGATGCAGTGCAGTGAGTCCAGAGAGTGCACTGGCACCACTGGGGCTGCAGTGCAGTGAGTCCAGAGAGTGCACTGGCACCACTGGGGATGCAGTGCAGTGAGTCCAGAGAGTGCTCTGGCACCACTGGGGATGCACTGAAGTGAGTCCAGAGAGTGCACTGGCACCACTGGGGATGCAGTGCAGTGAGTCCAGAGAGTGCACTGGCAATACTGGGGATGCAGTGCAGTGAGTCCAGAGAGTGCACTGGCAACACTGGGGTTGCAGTGCAGTGAGTCCAGAGAGTGAACTGGCACCACTGGGGATGCAGTGCAGTGAGTCCAGAGTGTGCACTGGCACCACTGGGGATGCAGTGCAGTGAGTCCAGAGATTGCACTGGCACCACTGGGGATGCAGTGCAGTGAGTCCAGAGATTGCACTGGCACCACTGGGGATGCACTGCAGTGAGTCCAGAGAGTGCACTGGCACCACTGGGGATGCAGTGCAGTGAGTCCAGAGAGTGCACTGGCACCACTGGGGATGCAGTGCAGTGAGTCCAGTGAGTGTACTGGCACCACTGGGGATGCAGTGCAGTGAGTCCAGAGAGTGCACTGGCACCACTGAGAATGCACTTCAGTGAGTCCAGAGAGTGCACTGCCACCACTGGGGATGCAGTGCAGTGAGTCCAGAGAGTGCACTGGCACCACTGAGAATGCACTTCAGTGAGTCCAAAGAGTGCACTGGCACCACTGGGGATGCACTGCAGTGAGTCCAGAGAGTGCACTAGCACCACTGGGAATGCAGTACAGTGAGTCCAGAGAGTGCACTGGCACCACTGGGGATGCACTGCAGTCACTCCAGAGAGTGCACTGGCACCACTGATGATGCAGTACAGTGAGTCCAGTGAGCGCACTGGCACCACTGGGGATGTAGTGCAGTGATTCGAGAGAGTGCACTGGCACCACTGGGGATGCACTGCAGTGAGTCCAGAGAGTGCACTGGCACCACTTGGGATGCAGTGCAGTGAGTCCAGAGAGTGCACTGGCACCACTGGGGATGCAGTGCAGTGAGTCCAGAGAGTGCATTGGCACCACTGGGGATGCAGTGCAGTGAGTCCAGAGAGTGCACTGGCACCACTGGGGATGCACTGCTGTGAGTCCAGAGAGTGCACTGGCAGCAGTGGAGATGCACTGCAGTGAGTCCAGAGAGTGCACTGGCACCACTGGGGATGCACTGCAGTGAGTCCAGAGAGTGCAGTGGCACCACTGGGGATGCAGTGCAGTGAGTCCAGAGAGTGCACTGGCACCACTGGGGATGCACTGCTGTGAGTCCAGAGAGTGCACTGGCACCACTGGGGATGCAGTGCAGTGAGTCCAGAGAGTGCACTGGCAGCACTGGGGATGCAGTGCAGTGACTCGAGAGAGTGCACTGGCACCACTGGGGATGCACTGCAGTGAGTCCAGAGAGCGCACTGGCACCACTGGGGATGCACTGCAGTGAGTCCACAGAGTGCACTGGAACCACTGAGAATGCACTTCAGTGAGTCCAGAGAGTGCACTGGCACCACTGGGGATGCACTGCAGTGAGTCCATGTTGAGGACTGGCTCGCTGCGCGTAATCACATTGATATCATGCAGCTGCAAGATAAGGAAATGGCGGATTACCGCACCCAGCTGGTCTAGAAAAACAAGAGCAAAGGCACGTACGCAAGGCTTGTCTGGGAACTCTTGTGAGAAATCCCAGGCAGCTTGTCTGGGAACTCTTGTGAGAAATCCCAGGCAATTAGAAACAATGATAGTAGAGGGCATACTGCCCTGGGAGTTATAGTTAGATTAGAAAGGGGAACTAGCGGATAGAAGAATGCGGAACTAACAGATAGGGCAGTAGATGACGCTTACCAATAAGGAGCTTGGCTTTTGCAATATGTATGAGCTAATTATCCTGTACACGATAAAAGACAATTGAGCTATCCATTAAAGCTGAAGCATACTTAACACTCATATTGAGCGTTTGTGTCTTCCCTCCGTCGACAACAAATGGCGCCCGAACAGGGACCCTTGCTGGACGAGGACCCGAAACGAGTAAGCCGGTATTAGGCGACGGAGTACAAGGGGAAAGCCGGTTCTGACTACGTAACCCGGAATCCGCGGAACATAAGATTGGGGCGAGCAGAAGACGACTCGGGAAGAGCGCCCGGGACGAACCCATAGCGGGTCCCGCCGGAACGCCGCGAACGGAAGCTTTGTACGGGGGCAACGGCACCGTGAGTAAGCATGGAGAAACAAGCGGCAATAGATTTACTTAAGTGCTTTTTAGAAAAGCGTAAGACACGCTTTGCACGGGGGCAACGGCACCGTGAGTAAGCATGGAGAAACAAGCGGCAATTAATTTACTTAAGTGCTTTTTAGAAAAGCGTAAGACGCCAGATATAGATTGTCATAAAGAATTACAGGGGTTAGTGGCCTATGGGGTGGCGAAGGGCTGCTTTATTAACCCTGACACATTGTTTGAGGAGGATGAGTGGCGTAAGTTTGGTGATATATTGTTTGAGGAAATGATTAGTGAGAATAAGACGGCTAAGAAGCTGGCAAAACCGTGGCGGGCTGTTACGAATGCTTTAACAATACATCGGGTAGAACAGAAAGTAGCAGCCGCTGCAACAGAGCGGCTGGGCAAAACGTTGAGGGCGGATGAAGAGGCCAATCCGTACCCCCTCCCTCCGTCGGTCCAACAATTCACCATGAAGGCACCCGGGGGATGGGGAGAGGGGGCACGACCCAGTGCACCTCCTCTACCCCTGGAAACTCCCGAGGGAGAGGCGGCAGGCGAGGGGAGAAATAAGAATCCATTTTTGAAAGATATGCGACTCGAATCAGGGGGGTCGGAGAGAGCAGGACTCTGGGCGAAAATAGCAGGGGAGGCGTTACGTGAAGGTGATGTGGGGGCAGCGACAGAGCTTGTAGGCGCCTTCCCCGTGGTGTACTCTCCACCAGACGCCCAGGGCCAGATAACTGTTACTATGACAAATCTGGACTGGAAAATACTGACCCAATTGCGTGCCACGGTAAATGAGTCAGGAATACGTGGGGAGCCAACGAAACAGATGTTAGACTATCTGTGGTCCACTAACGTGTTGCTCCCCGGCGATATTCGTAATATCATGAAACTAATACTGACGCAGCATCAGATCCTGCTGTTTAATGCCCATTGGCATT
This sequence comes from Anser brachyrhynchus, assembly GCF_964034855.1. Taxonomy (NCBI): domain Eukaryota; kingdom Metazoa; phylum Chordata; class Aves; order Anseriformes; family Anatidae; genus Anser; species Anser brachyrhynchus. The sequence continues at coordinate 441,491 of NW_027664036.1, forward strand.
CAGCTTGTCAGGAGGCAGTCGCGGTGCAGCGTCAGCCCGGAGATCCATTATACGGGGTCACGCTGGAGGAGCTTTTGGGGGTCGGTGCATACAATCGCTTGGAGGCCCAGGCCCTAATGGGGCCGGATAAGGCAAAAGCGACCATGACGCTAGCTAGGAGAGCACTGGACCAAATTAGGGAGCCTGGAGGAATGCCCTCCTATATGTCCATCAAGCAAGGGCGAGACGAAGCGTTTGGAACATTTATTGATAGGGTTGCCGCAGCTATACAGGTAGCTGGGTTACCCGAATATCTCAAAGGCCCTATTCTTAAACAATGCGCCCTTCAAAATTGTAATCAAACCTCTCGAAATGTTCTAAATACGCTGCCCAGTACCTGGACTATAGAAGAGGCTCTTGATCGATTGTCGCGGATACCGATAGGCTCGCAAGCGCTATTGGTTGACGCTATTCGAAAGGTAGGGGAAAGTATTACTCAGGGACTGCAGGCTAGTCAGTCGCAGGTATTCG